>NW_006408519.1:29933568-29947860 GCF_000296735.1 Chrysochloris asiatica
AATCTGATACAATTTGATGAACTTGATCTATACATATGGATGCAGTAGCTCAAAAGAGGGAACAAATCTTTACAGCGAGGATCATTCCCACCCCCTCCATACACAGAGTAGACAGGGATGGGCAACTTGGACATAAAAAACATAACAAACCCTATACACGGTTGCTATGAGTCGAAATGACTTGACAGCGCTTAACAACTGCCATCGAATTAGTTCTGACTTATAGTGATCTTATGTCCAACAGAACAAAACACTGCCCAGTCCTGCGCCACCCTGACAATCGTTGTTAAGCTTGAGCCCATTGCTGCTGCCACTGTGCCAATCCATCTCACTGGGGGTCTTCTTTTGCACCAAGCCTCCACTTCATCTAGCATGCTGTCCATCTCTAGGGATTGGTCCCTCCTGATAATATGTCTAAAGCATGAGAGATGAAGTCTCACCGTGCTGGCTTTTCAGGAGCATTCTGGCTGCACTTCTTCCAATAAAGATTTATTGGTTCTTCTAGCCGTCAATATTCTTCTCTATTACCACAACTCAAATGTAACAATTCTTCTGTGACCTTCCTCATCCACATTCACATGCATGTGAAGCTACTGAAAATACCATGGTTTGGGTCAAACTGACATCTTTTGCTCTTGAGCACTTTAAAGAGGTCTTATGCAGATTTGCCTAATCTGGTGAACCTTAAAAACATTACACCAAGTGAAAGAAGCCAGACAACAAGCAACATATTGTATGATTGCATTTAGGTGAATGTCCAGAGTAGGCAAACTTAAAGACATGGACAGCAGACAAATGGTTGTCAGAGGCTGGGGAAAGAATGGAATGGAAAGCAATTGCTCATATATGAGGAAATGCTCTGAAATTAGATAGTGGTGGTGGTTGCACAGCATTGTGAATATATCTAAAAACCAAAGAACTAAAATACTTTCAAATTGTGAATTTTATAGCATGTGAATTATAGCTCAGTTATTAATAAGCAGTTATTAAAAAATAATGAATGAAAAAGAGAAGAATTTAACATGTTCTAGACAGAATGGTTTAAAATACAAAGTCACCTTTAAATCCAGATGAAAAAGTATTTACTTGAATTTGAATACACAGATACTTTTTAAAGGTATAAACTTTTAAGGACCTCCAACATTAGCTTTTATATGAATATTTACAGTCCACTTACAAACTTTATATAAGTAAAACTATGAAAACAATTAAAAAAATTAACAAATGTGAGGTTTCACTGAAACAAAACAGACACGTTCCATTCATGTACACACAGTATGGAATCCTAACAGTTTCTCTTGGTGACATGCTTATACATTGACTTAATTCACCCACTATTCTTTATTTGAAGTGCTTCAAATATTCATTAGAACACTGTGTCACAACATCCCATCACATGGCCTTCTCACAGTGTTGGCACTATGAAGTCAGATTCTGTTCTTAGCTCCTGAATCTGACATATCTAATGTAATACTTGTTGTGAAGTGCTGTCAAGTCAGTTTCAACTCATAGTAAACCTGTATAGGGGTTCCACAGCTGTTAATCTTTGCAGTAGTAGAAAGCATCATCTTTTTCCACGTGGAGCAGCTGGTGGGCCATTGACCTTGTGATTCAATTTTTTTTATGCACAGAAGTGGCTGGTGAATTTGAACTGCTGATTTTGCAGTAAACAGTTCAGTATTTATCCTACATCAATTCAATTATATGAACAAATGTAGAGATTAAACTTTATGACAATTTTCTATAAAGCAGTAATTTAGATAATCCAGAATGTTTATTTTTAACTCAAATCATGAAACAATAATTTTTAAACTGTCACACAGAATTCATGAACTTCCAAATAAACTTGAAGACTTCAAGTTTCAGAAATAATGGGTGAACCTAAAATCCATTTCATTGGTTCTAAAATTATACATCTCCCTGTATTTACAAATCTCTGAAATTGGCCCGTGTCTTAGGAATTGATGGCATGCCACAGCTTAACAGTGCTTTGTCATGTTTCAAATACTGTTTCCATTGCTGCTGTCTCGGATCCCATAAATGAGACAGAATCAAATTATATAATAAAAGACTGATTAAATAGCTGAAAAAAATTACAGGTACAAAGAGTAGTTTGAACCACAGGTCATGAGCTCAAACCCACCAGACATTCCTCAGAAACCCTATATAGGGTCGCTATGGGTCTGAAACCGACTCAACGGTTCTTAGCAACAATAATGCTCATTTATCTAGAAAATCTACTATACAAAAGAAGAATAAGTCTTACTTAAGAGTAGGAAGGATCTAATCTTCTATATTATTAACAATAGTTTCTTTAGAAATTAATTAATGTAAAAACAATTATTTCAGCAGACACATTTTCTCTAATTAGGACTTTCTTCCCATTCTGTGAAACCCTACCTAGATGGGGGAAAAAAGTGAAGGTTTTGAGTTAATTAAATCTGGTTCTTAACCAAATTAACTTCAGTTCCATGAATTCAACCAAACTAGGTACTCTTCGTGTGTTAAAATGGGATGCTGGGATGCCAACATATCACCTATTTCCTTGTTCTTGAGAAAGCAAATTATAATATATACAAGGTATCTAAAAGGCATACAATAAACTAGTTGGGTGGGAAAAAAATGAAACAAAAAAGTTTGCTTCCTTTGTGGAGACTGCTTTGGAGCATTATCAACACAAAAGTTCATAAATAACTCAAAATTGACAAAAGACTTGATAGCAAGCAGTCAGAAGCTGAACAAATACTCTGTGAATGGTAGCAGAGTTATGAATCACAAGTACATTACAGTTACAAGCAGACTCTTTGGATACAATCAAGTATGTAAGTGAAGTGATCCTGCACCAACCAACCTGGTTACAAATATTACCACTGAACGTGACGACAAAACCCAACCCGACTGTGCCCATACTCATGTGTCATGTGTAATTCAATAATCTTCACTTGTGGCAAACTCATTTCAGGTCAATTACATTTAAATCCTTGGAATTTTGGTAACGGATTAAGAACAGGCTTTTAAAATTAAATGCAAAGGAGGAACTATAATCATTAAGTGTATGATTTATTGAAAGTAAAACTGATGACATTGTCTGTAAACTTTCACTCAATTGAAAATAGTTAGAAAAAAATTAAACACAAATCCTAAATTACTATTTTAAACTCTTTTGAATTCGTACTCATTTTGTATTTTACCTTGTAAAATGCCTGCTATTAGCATGTTTCTCCATTACTTCCATATTCTTATCAAAACTTGAATCTGAAGAATTCTGTGTATTTTTTCTCAAAGACCTTAATGCACGCTTCTGGTGGTAGTTTTCAACTTCCTTAACTGAAGAGCCATCCTTTAAGAAGAATAAGAAAGCCATCTAAGATGTTTTTTTCAGTCAAACCCCCCAAGTTAATTCCTCCAAGTATCTTCTAATTACATCTGAAACAATTGCCTTCTGTGAACTTATCAGTTATTATCTAGGAAAATCATTTTTTGATAAACAAATTTGGCAATGCCTATGAAATGATTAAGAGCATGCACTGATGAATGGTTTATAGTGCTACTTAATACCAAGTAATCTGAAAAGTAAAAATTCCCACCACCAACAAAAAGTTCTAATAGTTCACCGCAGTTAACTTCACATTTATTTTAAGTCTCAGACATCAGAAAGATCTAAAAAAGAGACATACAATATATAACATTGTCTGCCACCCAGCCACTTAAAATAAACACACCAGTAGAATTGTAATTTTAACCTAGATGACAAAAAGAAGCGCGTTATCAACTGTACTTTGCTCAGATAATAATAAAAACCATAGTGTTCTACAGAACTTTATTTAAGCCAACCCAACCCTTCTTTTGAAGAATGTGATACAATAGCCCCCTCACTAATCATTTCTTAAAAGGCTCACTCAATAAACTGGAGACTAAGTTAACCAGCTGCCATCACATTGATTTTAACTCACGGTGATTCAATGTGTGTCAGAAAAACCATGCTCACAGGGTTTTCCATGATGAAGCCAGAGGTGCCCCAGGGTGGATTCACACCTCTAACTTTTCCTTAAAAAACCGAGCATGTTCCCTGTTTCTACCACCCAGGGACTACAGAGGCTGTTAGCTGCTTTGTGTAAGCTATAAAGGTTCTGTCAAAAAGTTCCAAAGAACTTCTAATTGTACAGAGAATATTTTGAGAAGTCAAAAGTCTTTAACAACTTTAAAATTCTATATCCTACTGTTATAAAAGGAGCTCCGGTAGCGTAGTGGTTACGAATTGAGCTTAAGGTCAGCAGTTCGAAACTACCAGCTGTTCCACGGGAGAAAGATGAGGCTTTCTGCTCCTGTAAAGATGTACAGACTTGGAAACCCTATACAGGGTCGCTATGAGTCGGAACCGACTCTACAGCACATAACCACCACCACCACTGTTATGAAACATGCTAATTTTACAAAAACAGTGTTTGAGAGAAAAATCAAACACTGTTCCTCTCTTTCCCTTGTTAGCCTGGCTTTACTCTGTTATCTAATTTTGTCTTCAGGTTCTCATCCTGCCACCTCTGTGACTTTGAACAGACTACTTAAAAAGTTCATAAGTAAAATAAGAATACTGACACCACAAAGACTTATGCACATTAGGTGCTTCATAAAATATTAAGTAATGTGTATGATTTATCAGAACCTTTTGTCAGTGGACCTGTATTTAAGGATGTTTGAAAAATAGAATACCTACAACTTAACCAGGGGTGTGCAGTCTAAAGCTTTTCTGAGGTCATGTCAAGGGAATCTATTTCAAGATGCTCAACTTCTATAAGCACTGTTTCTTAAAGTTGACCTGCCTGAGAAGTTGCCTTCCGTAACACTAAGAAAGCATCCACTCTCATTTGCCTTTCTCCCATTTTACAAGAAAAAGTCTTCTCTCTCACCTATTCCACATCTTACTATTGTGGACTACTTCAAGATTGTAAACCTTTATAAAGTTAAAGAAAGCCATCATGTAGGTGTTAAAGACTGAATGACTGAGTAAGGGAACAAACCCTTTCCCTCTTTAGGAGGTTTCCAATTCTTTGCTTTCAACAAAATTGAAAGGAGACCTAATCAAGCTAAGAGCATTAAAAATATTTTTTGGCAAGTGATGATCTATGTAGAAGACAGAAAACTAAGCAGCCCTCTAAAATAAAACAAATTTCATTTTACCCATTTACTGATATGAACAAAGATTCTCAGCGCTTATATTTACTTAAAAACAAAACAAAAGAATTGATGCCAAACAGTGGGGCTTTAAGTAATTTAAGCAATAAGTAATAGTTTCCCTTAGTTAGGCACAGGAACTAATTGAGCAAGTGGGGAACTGAAATCATATTGTTGTTGTGATCTGGATCATACGATCATGGATGCTGATGTCCCTAATCATAGCAACCATATAGGACAGACTAGTCATGTCCCATAGGGTATCTTATATGTATAGTCTTTACGGGAAAAGACCACCAGAAATTTTCTCTCTTGGACCAGCTGGTAGATACAAATTGCCTGCCTTTTGCTAAACTATTGCACCACTCAGGTTCCTTTCAACCATGTTGTTGCTGTTGTGTTAAGTGCCGTCAAGTCAGTTTCGACTCACAGCAATCTGTATCGGGTTTCCAAAGAGTGGCTGGTGAGTTTGAACCACCGACATTGCAGTTCAAACCAATCTCATGGTCGGGTGCTTATCCTACATCACCACACCAGGACTCCTTCAACCACACTGTTGTTGTTGTTGTTAGATGCCATCGAGTTGGTACCAACTCATAGTGACCCTATGCACAACAGAACAAAACACTGCCCGATCCTGTGCCAACCTCACAACTGTTGCCACACTTGAGCCCATTGATGTTACCACTTGCCAATCCATCTCGTTGGGGGTCTTACTCTTTTTAGATCCTAATAAAATAATACTTTCTAATAATTTCAAATAAAAATACATTTTGGTGTTTTGCTTGTTTATTAGTAACTTTTAATAATAATAATTATTTATATATTAATATATAAAAGTAAATTTTCTTAGACCCTCCCCCTTTAGGTCACAGAAAATATTAATAAATGCCCTTCAAACATATTAAGAGAGGGTGGTAAAGAATCCATGTAAAATATCTTAAAAGAGTGTCAGTGTGCACTTTGGTTGTTTAAATTATTATATATTCCTGAGTGTTTTTGTGTACATCCCCCACCCACCCAAAAAGGAAAATAACAACAAAATAACAGGGAATAGAAGCAAATACTGTTGAATGATGACACACGGAGGAACTGTAATCAGTGCAATGAAATGATGAGTGTAAAACTGATGTTGTAAACTATCATTCAATTCATAATAAAAACTTAAAAAAAAAAAAAAAAGAGGATTCTTGTACTGCTTTCTAATGTTCATGATAGATTATCAAATAACTATTTTTAGATTCCAGAGGAAAAATAAAAACACTTGATACAAGTTTTATTATTTTTAAATGCCAACATTAAAGGAGACCAGAAATTATTCTTTATAACTATCTAAACAAAGTGGAAGAAAAAACTAAATGGTAACTCAGAAATATACAAAAGAATACAAAGTTAAAAATAATCTAGGAAGTTGTTAGCAAAAATGTTTTAGGGGTCCTTGCCTTAACTAACATTTCAAGCTAAGCCTAACCATCTTGTTTGAAATCTCTACTAGTTTCTATACTACTTTACACATTTACATATGGCATAAAAGACTACAAAAGTAAATAATAAATATATATATGTAATTTTAAACAATAAAGAGCTCTGGTAGCATAGTGGTTACGAATTGGGCTGTGAACCGCAAGGTCAGCAGTTCCGTGGCAGAAAGATGAGGCTTTCTGCTTCCGTAAAGATTTACAGCCTTGGAAACCCTGTACAGGGTCACTATGAGTCAGAATCGACTCCACGGCACACAACAACAAAAATTTTAAACAATATTCCTTATTAAAAAAATTAACCTTTTCCCTACTTATATTCGCCTCAAATACATTAACTGGTACAAAAAAGTGGGAGGGAGATGCTAAGTACTGGGAAAAAGATTTTGTGCAACAGTATAGAAAAAAATAGAAAACAGGTAATACTACATTAACAGTTACCACTATTAGTAACTTTCAAAAAGACAGTATAAAAATAAAAGCAATGCATGCCCATTGTACTTGGGAAAATGAAGGAACAAAGATGAAAATAATTTATCCCTCAATTCTGTTTATCTACAAAGGAACACTGTTGATAATAAACCATTCTTTTCCAATATAGACAGTCACAAGATTTCTTAAATGACAGAGTATCACATATACTTTATAACTTTTTCCTGATAAACACACTTTATCCATGTCATGAAATATTCTAAGATTTTTTAAAAATGAAAAGTCTTCTAGTCAGCAGCCATCAAGTTGACTGAAACTCCTGTCTGTCAGAGTAGAACTGTGCTTCACAGGGTT
Organism: Chrysochloris asiatica; assembly: GCF_000296735.1. Lineage (NCBI taxonomy): Eukaryota > Metazoa > Chordata > Mammalia > Afrosoricida > Chrysochloridae > Chrysochloris > Chrysochloris asiatica. The sequence goes on from NW_006408519.1 coordinate 29,941,005, forward strand.
TTCAATGACTGATTTGTCAGAAGTACATCACCAGGCCTATCTTACAAGATGCCTCTAGGTGGATTCAAAACTCCACTTTTTAGTTAGTGGTTGTGCGCATCACCCATTTGTACCACTCAGGGACTCCTTTCAAGCCATTACATGAATGGAATCTATCAAATAAATTGCTTATTGCATTACATTCAAGTTGACTACAATTTTCTGATGCTATAAATAAATACATCTAGAAGAATTGTCCAGTGTATATCTAATTTCCTATGGAAAAGGAGCACAGCTCCAAGTTTACTTTCAGCTGGCTAACCAGACTAATTCCCAAAAGCTTAGTCTAATGCCTTATCTGTTAACAGTATTTAACACTGAATGATAGGAATGGGGCTTTAATTTTATTTTTCTTTAACAGTTTACAACATGTATTACTAGAGAAAAGTTTTCTAATAAATAAAAACAGAGAGAACATACTTATCCTGTTTAAAAAAAAGCTGGAGCTGTAGTCTCCTTACATTCATTTTTTGGCTAAAATCTATTTAAATGTTGAGATCACCAATGTTGTTGTTATGTGCCATGGAGTCAGTTCTGATTCATGGCAACCCTGTACAGGGTTTCCAAGGTTGTAAATCTTTATAGGAGCAGAAGATCTCATATTACTCCCTCAGAACAGCTGGTAGTTCTTCAAAAATTAAAATTTAAAAGATGGAAAAATGATATATTTTTATTTTAAATTTTAAGTCTGTGCTATGACCTTAGAGAATCAGCAAGTTAGTAATAGGGAGCAGACAAAACTAGATTTAGAACTAAGAACTCAAGTTTAATAATGTTTCAAAGTAGGCACAGTAGAAATATGAGGGGGCTTCAAAAAAATTCATGGAAAAATCCCATTATCTTTTTTTTTTTTTTTTTTTCAAGTTTTTATTGTGAATTGAGTCATGGTTCACATGGGAGAACATCAGTGTTACATTATTTCATTGCAATGATTACAATCCTCTCCATGCACCATCATTAAACAGTTATTTGCTTCTATTCCCTCCTTTTTTTATGGGGGGTGGTGGTAAATGTACACAAAAACAATCAGGAATATATAATAATTTAAACAATCAAAGGGCACAGTCTGCAAGTCTGCCTCTTAGCAGCCAGCACTCGATATTTTCTCTTTCCATGAGTCTAGAGTCCTCAGCTGCTATCTCTCTCCATGTCATCATCTCTGGTATCACTGCTTCTCTGGATAGGGTCCCACATTCCGCTTGCGCTCTTCTCCCTTGATGGCCCTAGGGTCCTCTGTGCCTGGAATAAGATTAACTACTCCCAAATTTTTTGCTACAGAACTTAAACCTTTACAGTTGTGAAAGATGCAATTAGTCATGATAACCATTACACTACTGAATCATATGAATCTTATCCTCATCTCTTTTTACCAGACCCATCTAGACAAGATGAAAACTGTTCAGTGGGGACTCTTGTCTTCCCTCACATACTCTTAAAGAGAACTCCCTCTTGAAATCTTGTAAGCCAGTTACTTCGTGCCTTTGTCGCCACCTCATTTTAGTAACCAATGTCTAAGCTGCCTGTCCCTATCTACCCTGTATACAGAGGAGATAGCCTTGATACTTGATGTGAAGACTCCTTCCCTCTCTGTTGGTATTTAAAGTTATTACATCCATAAGTACAGTCAAGTTCACCAAATTGTAGCAAATTCCATTATCTTTTAATTAAGTTACTCCAGAAACTTTTTGAAGCTCCCTCATATTTTAATATAGTATTTTTCACCGAAGACCAACTTTATTAAACTGTTAATTCAATAAATGAGGTTTCAATGTGATTTTTAAAACCATACTTGTAATCAAACCAAACCAAACTCATTACCACTGAATTGAATTCCAACTCATGGTGACCCAACAGGACAAGGCAGAACTGCCTGTAGAGTTTCCAAGAGAACCTACTCCATGTCAACAATCTTTATAGAAGTTGACTGGCACATCTTTATCCCCAGGAATGGCCGATGGGTTCAAACCAGCAGCCTTTCAGTTAGCAGCCAAGCACTCAAGTCACTTCACCACTAGAGCTCCTTGCAGTTGCAATACTGACCTATACAATATACTGGATTTATGCTCTTTGAAAGCTTAAAAGCAGCATAAACAATGAAATACATTACACCCAGTATTGTGATGTCTCCTTACTCCCAAACCAAACCCACTGCTATCAAGTTGATTCCGATGCAAAGTGACCCTATAGAGTTTCCAAGACTGTAAATCTTTGAGAGAGCAAATAAACTCATCTTTTTCACATGGAACAACTGGTGGGTTTGAACTACTGACCTTGTGGTAAACAGCCCAACTCCTACCCACAGTGCCACAAGGGATCCTTGAGTTTTGTCTTTTAAACATAAGAGCACTTAGTTCCCTACCATCAGTCCATTCCATAAGCTCCAGCCAGCAATTTCAGCTCTTTTAGTAGAACCCAAACTATCTTCCAATAGCGTAGGATGTTGTTCAATCCCTTGTTTAAATGCTTTCATCATCTATTGGTCTGTATGATATTCTTGGTTACGTGATTCGTCCTCTTCTCATCCCTAAAATATAACCATTTTCAAGAGCTTCTCCTTAGTCTTTTCTGTCATTTGCTGTTTTCCATCTACCTTTATGATCCAATGATCACCACACTATATGATGTTGTTGTTAAGTGCTGTTGAGGGTTTCTGAGGCTTTAAATATTCACAGGAACAAAGTTTCATCTTTCTTCCACCAAGCAGCTGATGGGCTCAAACCACTGACCTTGTGGTTCACACCACGCTATCTAGGTTACTCCAGAAGATATGTAGTCCTAATCTCTCACCAAACTCTGGTATATATTCCCAATTGTCTAGTGCATACTTCTGTTATTTAGCATTTTCCTTTCCATTCCAAAGACTACACTTTCAACTCCAGGGTTTTCTACTTTGGACTATCATGGTGACAATGTGTTAACTGAGAGTTCAGACTCTGGAGGTAGACTGCTTAAGTTTGATTCTTGGCCCAGTCACTTAGGGCTGTGATCCTGGACAAGTTACACAAGACCTCGGTGTCTCAATATCCATATCTGTAATGAGAATAATAAGTAACCATGCAAGGCAAATATGGAAGTCAGAACCATCAAGTCAGTTCTGACTTACAGTGATCCTGTATAGTTTCCAAGGAGTGGCTGATGGGTTTGCACCGTCCACCTTGCTCACAAACCAAGCATACTCTCTAGAACCCAGAGCTATCATGTCACCCAATTCCAAGAAGGAACACCTGTCACCATATGTCAAAATCTCACTATCCATGCCCTGTGATGCTTCACTGAAGCATTTTTAAAAAAACATTTTTAAAAAAGTTTTTAAAAACAATTTTCCTGAGTTGTGTCATGCTTCAAAGTTTAAAAATACCTTCCACATATTGTACAATTTAGTAATGAACTTGAAATATCTTTCTAGACTTTAGTAGGATGAATAAATGTGAAAAACAGAACACACCAATAAAGAAACATAAAAATTAAAAAAGTGGCAACAAAATAAAAAGGGGGCCAAGTCAGGAAATACCAGCAGTTAAAAAAGAACAAGGATGGTGCCGTGCTGGCAGAATATTATTCTGTTGTACGTGGGGTGGCTATGAGTGGAACAGATTTGACAGTACATAATATGTTGTTATTGTTAAGTTCCATCGAGCTGATTCCAGTTTCTAGTGACCCTGTACAGGTTTCCGAGGAGTGGCTAGTGAGCTTGAACTACTGACCTTCTGTTCAAACCGACTTTGCAGTCCAGTGCATTAACCCACAGTGTCACCCCAGGACTCAATGTCATGGCATATTAAAAAAAAAAAAAAAAAATTCACTGCTGATAAGCTTATTCCAACTCATAGTGACACTGTAGGACAGAGTAGAACTGGCCCATAGTTCCCGAGGGCGTACTCTTTATAGAAAAGTGTGCTGGTGGCATAGTGGGTCACTTGTTGGGCTGCTAACTACAAGGCCCGCAGTTTGAATCCTCAAGCCACTCCATGGAAGAAAGATGAGGCTTTCTGCTCCCACAAAAATTTATAGCCTTCGAAAACCCCATGCAAGGTCAATGAGTTGGAATTGAATTGACAGCATGCAACAACAAACTTTACAGAAGCAGACAGCCCCATTTTGCTCCCTTAGAGCGGCTGGTGGGTTTGAACCACAGATCTGTTAAGTTAGCAGCCTAGCACTTTAGCCACGGTGCCAACAGGGATCCTTAAGGCATATAATGTCTGCATATTCCTATTAAAGCTTTCCTGCTAGATTAAGTTGTTCTCGATGAAAAGACAACCACAACATGAAATACTGTTGCTGTTAAGTGTTACGGAGTTCATCTAGACTCAGCAACCCTGTGCAGGGCTTCCAAGGGGCAGCTGGTGAGTCTGAACCGTTGGCCTTGTGGCTCACAGTCCAGTGCTTATCCATACAGGGGCAAAGAGTTGGTGGGTAAGTGGAATTAAAAAGCTTTTTTTCCCCTGAACTTCTGAAGTCTCCTCATATTTGTTGTGCACCTGGATGCCAGGCTCCGATCTAAGCACTGAAAATACATTACCAAACAAAAGGGCAAAATCCAAGCCCTTATCAGAACTGACTGGAGAACAGTTAACAACAATGGAGTTAATACTGATTTGGGAGAGATAAAAATGTAACAAAATGATCTAATTACAGAATATGTTAGAAAGTATTAAGTGCTGGAAGGAGCTCTGGTAGCTTTTTGATTACAAATCCGGCTGCAAACCGTAGGGTCAGCAGTTTGAAATGACCAGCCGCTCTGCAGGAGAAAGATGAGACTTTCAGCTCCCGTAAAGCTTTACAGCCTTGGAAACCCTGTGCAGGGTCGCTATGGGTCGGAACCGACTCAACGCCACATAACAACAACAACAAATTCTCTTTAGCCCTTGCATACCTCCCTGTCTCCACCACTTACAGCTATGTGGTCAACTGACTGGAAGAGATCCATATTTGTGCTCATCCCAATGATGATCTAACAATATTATTAATATCACAAGCAAATAAAATTTTGCTGAAGATAATTAAAAAAAAATTTGCAACAGTATATCGATAGGTAACTGCCAGAAATTCAAACCAGATTCAGAAGAGGATGGGGAACAAGGGACATCAAATGGATCTTGGCTGAAAGCAGAGAATACTAGAAAAATAGTTGTGCTTTACAGACTATACAAAGGCATTCCACTGTGAAGAATGGGGGTATTCCAGAACATTCAATTGTACTCATGAGGAACCTGTACTTACGTACGCTAAGAGGCAGTGATTCATTCAAACAAACAGAACAAGGAAATATTGAATGGTTTAAAATCAGGAAAGGTGTGCACCAGGGTTGTATTCTTTCACCATACTTATCCAATCTGTATGCTGAGCAAATAATCCGACAGTAGACTACATGAAGAAAGTGGCATCGGCGTTAGAGGAAGACTTACTGACCATCTTCAATATGCAGATGATACAATCTTGCCTGCTGTAAGCAGAGGACTTAAAATACTGATGAGGATCAAAGACTACAGCCTTCAGTATGGATTGCACCTTAATGTAAAAAAAAAACCAAAAATCCTCACCACTGAACCAATGGTGATAAATGAAGAAAAGACTGAAATTGTCAAACACTTCATTTTGCTTGGATCCACAACCAACATTTATTGTAGTTGTTGTTTGTTGTTAAGTGCCGTCAAGTCGGTTCTGACCCATAGAGACCCTGTATAGGGTTTCTGAGGAGCAGCTGGTGAGCTTGAACCGCTGACCTTGCAGTTCAAAGGGCTTTGCAGTCTGGTGCATTAGCCCACAGTGCCACACCAGGACTCCATCGAACGACGTATGACATGTGGCAAATCTGCTGCAAAAGACCTCTCTGAAGTGTACAAGAGCAGATAAATCACTTTGAAGACTAAGGTCGCCTGACCCAAGCCATGGTATTTCCAATAATCTCACATGCATGTGAAAGTTAGATAACGAATAAGGAAGACTGTAGAAGAGTTGATGCATTTGAATTTTGGTGTTAGAGAAGAATATTAAAAATACCAAGGACAGCCAGAAGAACAAATAAATCTGTCTTGGAATAAGTGCAGACTGAACACTCCTAAGTTAGGATGATGAGACTTGGCCTCTCATACTTAGGACATGTTATCAGGAGGGACAAGTCCCTTGAGAAGGACATCAATCATACTTGGTACAGTGGAGGGTCAATGAAAAAGAGGAAGAAACCCAACAAGATGGGTTGACACAGTGGCAGTAACAATGAGCTCCAGGTAATGTTTGGTTCCGTTGCGCACAGGGTCGCTCTGAGTAGGAACCAACTTGATGGCACCTACAACAATGCAGGTGGGTTTAGGCCAGTTGTTGAAGTCTACCTATAAGTCAATCTTCTCACCTATCGATCAGACCTCATACGGTCATGGGGGCTGAGTTACTATTTAAAGTTCTTGTAACAAAATAAGCATTGTCCTAGGGGGTTTTGTTATTAATGTTTTTAATTAAACACACACAGACACTCACATCTCTATCTATCTATCTATGCAAATATGCACTCAAGCAGATTTAGAGTGAACAGCAAGTGCCAAAGCCCTGATAATCACAGAGTACCTAGGCTTGTGTGGCTGAAGAATAGAAGATTTTGCAGAAGGAAGAATAAAAGAGGATGTCATCAGAGATGAAGGGATGAAAGGAAGAGGGCACAGACAATGCTCAATTTTTAAAACTTACTCTCAGGGAGCCACTAGAGGGTTTTTAAGGTAAGTTATAGATTATTTAAACTTTTTAAAAAGAACATTGTAAGCTGTATTGAGAACTGACTCTTGGAAAAGTATATATATTCATACAAAAATATAGATACATG
>NW_006408519.1:29952343-29953167 GCF_000296735.1 Chrysochloris asiatica
GTGTTGATAGTTGATCCAAGAAGAATCTTAGTCATTAGTGAGCTGAAATTGACTGGTATTGGCCATTTTGAATCTGACAATCACATAGTTTACTATGCCGGGAATGATAAATTGAAGAGGAATGCTGTTGCATTCATCATCAAAAAGAATATATCCAGATCAGTCATGACGTACAACACTGTCTGTGATAGGATAATATCCATGCGCCTACAGGGAAGTTCTGGTGTGGCGCTATGGGTTAATACGCCAGACTGCAAAGCTGTTTGAGCTGCGAGGTCGGCGGTTCAAGCTCACCAGCTGCTCCTTGGAAACCCTACACAGGGTCGCTATGGGTCGGAATCACAACAACAACAACAGGGAAGCCCAGTTAATACCACTATTATGCAAATTTATGCACCAACTACTAAAGCCAGTGAGGATGAAATAGAAGCATTCTACCAACTTCTTCAATCTGAAATTGATCAAACATGCAATTAAGATGTATTGATCATTAGTGGTGAATGGAATGCAAAGGGTGGGAGCAAAGAGGAAGGATCAGTAATTGGAAAATATGGCCTTGGTGATAGAAATGATGCTGGAGAACGCATGATAGAATTCTGCAAAACTAATAATTTGTTCATTTCAAATACCTTCTTTAGACAGCATAACAGATGACTATACACATGGACCTCGCCAGGTGGAAAATGTCGAAATCAAATTGAATATATCTGCAGAAAGAGAAGATGGAAAAGCTCCATATCATCAGTGAAAACAAGGCCAGGGGCAGATTGTGGAATGGACCATCAATTACTCATTTGCAAATTCAAACTGAAGCTGAAGAAAAT
>NW_006408519.1:29953267-29961734 GCF_000296735.1 Chrysochloris asiatica
GAGGTTCAAGTGGGATTCAGAGGAGGCCGTGGAATGAGGGATATCATTGCTGATATCCAATATTTCTTGGCTAAAAGCAGAGAATATCAGAAAGATATTTACCTGTGCTTTATTGACTACACAAAGGCTTTCGATTGTGTGGATCATGACAAGCTATGGACAACATTGCAAAGTATGAGTACTCCTGAACACTTAATTGTGCTCATGAGAAATCTGTACCCGGACCAAGTAGCAGTTGTTAGACAAGAACATGGGAACACTGAATGATTTAAAATTAAGAAAGGTGTCCGACCAGGTTGTATTCTTTCACCATACTTATTCATCTGGTATGCTGAGCAAATAATCCAAATAGCTGGGTTCTATGAAGAAAAACGTGGCATCAGGATTGTAGGAAGACTCGTTAACAACCTGTGATATGCAGATGATACAACCTTGCTTGCTGAAAGTGAAGAAGACAATATTTACTGATGAAGACCAAAGAGCACAGCCTTCAGTATAGATTGCATCTCAATGTAAAGAAAGCAAAAATCCTTACCACTGGACCAATAAACAACATTCTTATCAATGGAGAAAAATCTGAAGTTGTCAAGGACGTCATTCTTGGACCAACTATCAACACTCAGGGAAGCAGCAGTCAAGAAATCAAATGGCATACTGCATTAGGCAAATCTGCTGCACAAGACCTTTTTAAAGTGTTGAAGAGTAGAGATGTCAGCTTGAAGACTAAAGTGCACCTGACCTAAGCCATGGTATTTTCAATAACCTCATATGCATGCAAAAGCTAAACAGTGAATAAGGAAGACTAGAAGAATTGATGCATTCGAGTTATGGTGTTGGAGAATGGGCTGCCAAAAGAACCAACAGATCTGTGTTGGAAGAAGGGCAGCCAGAGTGCTCCTTGGAGGCCAGGATGGCCAAACTTCGTCTCTCGTATTTTGGACATATTGTCAGGAGGGACTAGTCGCTGGAGAAGGATTATCATGTTTGGTAGGGTGGAAGGTCAAAGAAGAGGAAGATCCCCAGTGAGAAGAATTGGCAATGTGGCAGCATCAATGGGCTCAAGCATGGCAATGATAGTGAATTGGCCAGGATCGGGCAGTGTTTCGTTCTGCTGTGCATAAGGTCGCCATGAGTCAGTACCGACTCAATGGCACCTAACAACAACAACAACAACAAATCTTCATGGAACACTTTTGGCACCCATGGAGATGAAAAGCTTTCTGAAGTCAAGACATTTGCTTAAAGTTGAAAACATTAAAAACCATTTGAGATTCCGACCTCAGTAGCCGTTGCATTAATGGTAAATTCTTTCTTCTTCCATCTGTTTTTGGACCTCAGCCATAGTTTCTTCATTTGTTGAGGTTAACAGTCTTCCCTCTCTTGGCTCATCTTTGAGGTCTTCCTGGCCTTTTAAAAACAATCGATCAATTTAAAAACGTTTTATTTGGGACAGCCTGCCCATAAATTTGATGCAAAGCTTCAATGATTTGAGATGTCAAATGGAGGCTTGTTAAAAATGTGATATTAGCCCAGACTTCAAAACCGAGTCTTCTCATGGCACAAAAAATAATCCTTTTATCCCCTCGGGAAGATACCCTAACAAGACTAAGACAAGTGTTATTACTGAGTGAACTTGTCTACAGCCATTCACTGATCACAAAGACATGTTTAAACATGTTTTGTTTGGGAAAACCTGCGCTTGTGTGAATTGGAACCTTAGTAGGAATACTTTTTGACTTGCCTTCATACACGTAAACATAAACAGGGCAGTTAATAAAAAATATATTTTTAAAAATAATCCAGATAAGAGGCGATGGCATGAATCAGCATAGCAACAAAGGAGGATTTGATAAATGGTCAGATTCTGAGTAGGTTTTGAAAGAGCTAACAGAATTTACTAATACACTGGATGTGAGGAAAGAGAGGAGTAAAGAATGATGCCAAAGTTAATAGCCTGTGGAACTACAAAGATGCAGTGGCCACTTACTAAAATGTGCTGAAAACTCCGAAACCCTATACAGAGTGGCGCTATGAGTTGGAACTGATCCCACAGCAGTTAGAACAGCCTGGTGTGAAACTGTGGGTTAATGCGCTGGGATGCAAAATTAGTTTGAACCACAAGGTCAGCAGTTTAAGCTCACCAGCTGCTCCTTGGAAACCCTATACAGGGTTGCTAAGGCTCAAAACTGACTCGATGGCACTTAACAACAACATATGTCAATTGGTCAGTTACACTCCTTCTATGAATGATCACACTTAGACCTCACTACCTACAAACTAAGGAATCTAAGTGGTACAAAGGTTACCACTTTAGTGGTTCGAACCTACGAGCAGCTCTGTGGGAGAAAGAGCTGAGGATCTGTTCTAGTAAAGATCCCACCCTAGGAAGAGCTATGGCACACTTCTACACTGTCCTTTAGAGTCGCTATGAGTTGGAACCCATTCAACAGCACAAATCAACAGTTCATGTGGTGGGTATCACCATCCTTTAAGTATAAAACCTTGACTGTTATTTGTAAAAACCAAACCCACTGTCACCAATTCAATTTAGACTCATAACAACCCTGTATAAGATTTCCAAGGAGGTTCTGGATTGTGAACTACAGGTCGGCAGTTCAAACCCACCAGCGGCTCCTCAGAAACCCTATACAGGGTCGCTATGAGTTGGAACTGACTCCAATGCACTTAACAACAAAAAAAACCTTTATGGGAGCAGAAAGCCATGTGGGTTTGAACTGTTGACCTTGGAGTTAGCAGTCCAGTATCTATCCTACAGTGCCACCAGAGCTCCTAGATTATTATTGGTAAAGTGAGGTTCAAATCTAAATTATCCTGAGAGTCTGTGTACCTAGCTACATTATAGCTACAAGTTCCAGCATTCTCCTGAACCCAACAGTCAATAAATGCTTGAAGTAATTCTCTTTTCTGATTACAGGTTAAGTCAAGCAGCAGAGTTTAGGGCAGTGTTTGAGTTCCTAGGTCTCTGCCAAACTCCTGCTGTGAAACAAATCCTGCAAGGCAGGAAATTAGGTCTTTTCAATTCAGATTCCAAATATCAAAAGATTGAAGAAACTAAGAACTTTTGTAATTCAAACCTCACAGCAGAGAAGCAATCAGTCTTAGGCATCCACAAAAGATACTGGTAATCAATTTCATGTAGTGACCACTCCCTTAACAACACCGGCATCGAACAAAAAAGAGGACTATGCTTTGTCACTCTTTCCCACCACAGCTCTCTCTCATCACATGTGTCTCCCGCCCCCTGACCTCTCATTGACTTCTCAGTCCCTAACCCTGTTGTTGTTAGCTGCTCTAACTCCAGCAAAACTAGCCTACTCCCTGCAGCGCTAAGTTTCATCAGCATCCCTTTTTCTTAAACTCACTAACCTTTAGCTGCCTCTGTTCCCCCACCACCTCCGCTCTTTCAGGGCACTCACCCTGAACTCAGCCAGTCAAAAGTCCTAGCTGTCTGAAATGAACACCTTTCAGGCGGACTAGACTACTCCAACCTCCTTGCTCATCTCCCCTCCAGACTCCGTCTGGAACTGCAGCGTGATGGATAGAAAGGGAAAGATACTGGAGGCGGGGAATCTGCGTGTCAATTTTTGACCTACCACGTAATGGCCACCTGAGTCAGGCTCTGTCTCTGTAGAACCTATCTATCCTAACTCACCGTCTCCCTCGGGGGTTACTACGTGGCTGAACCAAAGCGAGTGACCAGGGAACGGTCTCCATCCCTCCGCGTTGTGGGAGTCCCCTCGCTACCCTTCATCATAAATGGGGGTCAGCGAAGCAGCCTTACAATCTTTCCAACTCTGTAACCCCTGTCCAACGTTGATGATGTATACAGTAAGCCGTCAGCGGGGCGCCCCGGGGACGAAATGATGAAGTGGTAGGGTGCCAAAGGAAATGGTCGGGGTTCAAACCGACCAGTTGTTCCGGCTCCCAGAAAGATTTCAGCCTAGGAAATCTTGTGGTGGTTCGAGGTCCCGTCCGGGCCACACAGCAGCCCCACAACCACAAGAGGCAGTCAATGGGTGTTGCTTTAGCTGATTGATGCAAACCGAGGGCGGGAGCCTGAGCGACTGAGGGCAGGAAGCAGCCCAAATAAGCAGGGTCCCCCCAACTGCACTTCAGATCCCGCGGCCGGCCGTTTCCTCTTCCGTAAAAGGAGGTGGGAGCACATTGCTTAGCTTCCCGCCGCCAGCTACGGCTCCAAGACCTGCGGACCTGACCCAGGCCCTGGAGGTTCCTTTTCTCTCACTTTTCCTCGGCCACCCTCCGCCCCGCCTCGCCCCTCAACAGTCACCGGACCTGCGCCGCCAACCGTCACCCCTGTCCCCCCAGGTGCCGGGCAGTCCTCACAGGCACTGCCCCAGGGGCCCCGTCCCAGGCGACTACTCACGCCCGCGGCTGCCGCGGTGACGGCGGATTTCTCGGCGGCGCCGGCCGAGCGCAGTCGCCTTCGGCCGATCTGCTCCAAACCGAGGAATTCGCTGGACAGGTCCAGAGGGTCCCTGGCTGAGGCGGCGGAGTGGCTGTGCAGCTCCAGGCTGCTGCGGAGGACCACCATCTTCTGTACTTCTCCTCCCGGCGGCGGAGACAGAAGTCGGCCAGCGCTCCCCGCCAGCAGCTGCTCCGACTCTTCCGCGCTCTGAATTCTGGCGCCACAAGCTCCGCGCCAGCGACCACGGCGCACCCGCCCAGAATCCCTCCGCCACCTGGCCCGCCCACGCCGCCACTCTCTCCTAGAACCTCGCGCTTTCCGAGACACCCGTCCTTTCCTTTCGTCCGTGTGGAAAGCGAAGGGGACTCGACCGAAGTTGAGAGGAACCCAGGCCGACAGTGTCGAGGACTTCAGCGGATAATGGAGAGAAAATGCTGACTTCTTTTTCTGATATAGTTCCGGCTCGCTGAACTCGGCGGAGGGAGACAGCGGAGAGCGGAGAAAAGACGGTTTGGAATTTTGGCGCGTGGACGTTGGGCGGGGGGGAAGGGAGGTTTCTGCCCGCGCTGATTGGCTGGCGCGGGCCTTGCGACTCCTCCTCGCCCCTCCCCACTCCAGACTGTATCTTCCCGCCAAATAGAATTCAAATGCAAAATGCAAGTCCTTGACTGGGACCTCTTGGCTTGTGACAGGTTTTGACTTTGAGCCATAAGAGCTTTTTACTGTTGGCTTAATCAAAACAAATTAACTAAACAAATTAAAAATGAAAAAAAGAACACATGACCGAGCTATAGCCTCCCACCCCCCACCCTCAATCCTAACTAACCCTATATAAGTCAAAGTAGACCTACCCCAGACAAATCTTCTTTCTTTAGCTGACCGGTTTAGGTTGCCGATGAGCGCTCAAACCATTGCACCACCAAGACTCCTTTTACTACTATTGTTATTACATGCTGTGGAGTGGATTCCAACTCAGAAACCTGTATGTTGTTTAGTGCCGTCGAGTCGATTTCGACCCACAGCGTCCCTGTATAGAGTTTACAAGAAGCAGCTGGTGAGCTTGGAGCACCGACGTTGCAGTTCAAATGGGTTTACAGCCCAGCGCATTAACCCACAGCGCCACATTAGAACTGCAGAAACCTGTATAGGATAGGATTTCTGAGGAGTGTCTGGTGGGCTTGAACCACCAGTCTTCCGTTAGCAGTCTAACGCTTGCTTACCCTACTTTGTTAAAATTACGGACTGAAAACGGCTCCTCTATCATTGGCGTAGTGGTTATGAGTTGGGCTGCTAACCTCAGGGTTAGCAGATGGAAACTACCAGCTGTTCCGTGGGGGTAAGATGAGGCTTTCTGCTCCCCGTAAAGATTTACAGCCTCGGAAACCCTGTACAGGGTCGCTATGGGTCGGAACCGACTCAACAGCACTTAACAAGAACAACGTCATTGGAGCAGCTGCTTACTGCTTTGAAGTAGATAATATGCAGAATGATCAGAATGTGAGAAGAATCCTAGTGAAGCAGAAACAAAATGTATTTATTGATTTGAATAACTGCGTCTCATTAATCTAACATTTATTAAAGATTTATTGAGCATCTATTATGTACAGGACACTGTGCTAAGCACTCTAAGCACTGTGGACACATCAGTGAACAACAACAACAACAAAAAAAACAAAAATGATCTCATGGAACTTATATTGTAGAGGAAGAAGAAAATCCATAAACACAATACATAAATGATATGTTAGTTAAAATATAGTAATTAATACGTGTTTAGAGACTGGAGAGACAGTGAGTGGTATAAACAGTGGCACACTCCCATTCCCTCACAAACAAACAAACAAACAAAACAGAAATCGATAGAGTAAATAAATGGTCTCAGAACTCTGGAAATCAATCCAAGTGTTAGAGGATCTAGCAAACACTGAATCAAGACATAAAGGATAGGAAGGGATTGGTGCTACACTTCTCATAGCGCGCTACCTTCTTAGCTCAGGGGTGGCTACAGCAGCTGTACCCAAGCAAGGAGTCTGGTATTGGGGCACCAACAGAGACCTGGTAATGTTGGAGTAAATTTCAGGCTTCAAAAATTAAAATAGTAACAACAAAGAAGAACAAATACAAGGGGAAGGGAAGAAGCTGGATTCCAGAGTTAGAATAGCATAATAGCCATATGTCCTGGTTTCAACAATAAATAAGGCAGATGAAGCCAGAAAGGATGGCCCATGCAAAAGACCAAAATAAAGTGAAAGAAACTGAGACTTATTAAAGACATTAAAACAATAATACTAAATATGTGCAAAAACCAAAAGGAAAACATAGGCAAAGAACTAAAGGAAATTAGGAGAAAAATACAAGCACAAAATGAGAATTTCAAGCAAGAGATGGAAATTTAAAAACAAATATTGGAGCTAAAAAGTACAAATAACAAAAATGAAAAATTCACTAAAGTAACTCAACAACAGATATGAATTGGCAGTCTGAGGACCAAAAAGGATGAAGAAAATTAACAGAGCTAAGGGAATTGTGGGATATCATCAAGCAGACCAATATACATATTATGGAAATCCCATGAGATGAGAGAAAGAGGCAGAAAGAATATTTGAAAAAATAATGACTAAAAATGTCATAGATTTGGAAGAACATAAGAATCTACACATCTGAGCTCAAAAACTTGGAGTAGGATAAACCCAAACACAGCTACAAAGCAACACATTATTTTTGAGGAACTGCAAAATAATTTCCCACAGCGGTGGTGTACTATTTTGCATTCCCACCATAACTGATGAGAGTTCCAATCCCTCCACCTTTTTAAAAATAATATTTTCAAATTGTGAATTGGATGAGAGTTAATAGTGAACATTAGTTTCCATTCAACAATACACACACATTTTGTTTCATGACATTGGTGCAATTCCCACAATGTTAACAGCACTCTTTCTATTTCCTGTTTCTTGTTTCCATTCTTCCTTCTTTCCTACCCTATCTTATGTTCTGAACTTTCTGTTTCTGAGCAAATGTTTATGTTTTGATCTAGTATGGTTGATTGTTCTAAGGAGTGTGTACCTACCTGGTGTTATTGTTCACCATATTGTTGCTGTTGTTAAGCCATCGAATTGGTTCTGACCCATAGTGACCCTGTAAAGGGTTTCTGAGGAGCAGCTGGTGAGTTTGAACAGCTGACCTTGTAGTTCAAACAGACTCACCTTCTAGGCAGGCCTGTCTTGGCTGAAATGTGAGCCATGGGAGTGGAATTTCTCTGCATTCTTGCCAATACCTGGTATTTTCCTCTTTTATATATATATATATTGTTAACCGTTCCAGTGAGTGTGAACTTGTCTCAGATTTTATTTGCATTTCCTTAAGAGTACTGGTGTGGCACATACTGTAGGATAAGCATTGGGCTGCTAACCTCAAACTCAACAGTTCAAACCGACTAGCTGCTCCTTGGAAATCCTATACAATATTGCTATGAGTTGGAACTGAGTTGATGGCATTCAGCAACTATGTTTAATGGCATTAGGCACCTTTTCATGTGTTTGTTGGCCAATTGCATAGCCTCTCTGATGAAATGTCTATTCAAGTCCTTTGTGCATTCTTTAGTCAGCCTGCCTGTGTTTTGGTTGTTTGGATTTGAAGATTTTTAGCTAAAAAAACAAACTGATCTGTGTTGAAAGAAGCACAGCTAGAATGCTCCTTGGAAGCCAGGATGGCCAGACTTCGTCTCTCGTATTTTGGGCATATTATTAGGAGGGACCAGTCAAGATGGTGGATCGGGTAGATGTGCAGTGAGGAGCTCCATCAGCAACAACAGAGAATACTAGGCCAAGCAGGTGCAGGGGATGGTGCTAGAACTCTGAACCACATATAAAGAAATATTTAGAGAGATTGGAAGATTTACAGTTAGGGAAATTTGTAGGAGAATCAAGAAATCCATTGCTTTCTAATACAAGACACTCAGCTATTCCTGGAGCCACCATCTTGGGAGAGACCAATTGGGGTAAGGATCAGAATAGCCAC
>NW_006408519.1:29965583-29975098 GCF_000296735.1 Chrysochloris asiatica
CTTAGAGGCCAAGATGACCAAACTTCGTCTCTCATACTTTGGACATATTCTCAGGAGGGAGCATGTTTGGTAAGGTGGAAGGTCAGAGGAAAAGAGGAAGACCGCCAATGAGATGGATTGGCCAAGTGGCAGTATCGATGGACTCAAGCATGGCAACAGTGAGGTTGGCCCAAGATCGGGCAGTGTTTCATTGTGTTGTGCATAATGTCACTATGGGTCGGTACCGACTTGATGGCACCTAACAACAACAGTCTCTAGAGAAGGATATCATGTTTAGTGAAGTGGAGGGTCGGAGATAAAGACAAAGGCCCCCAACGAGATGGATTGGCACAGTGGCAGCAGCAGTGGACTCAAATGTGGCAAGGATTGCGAGGCTTGCGCAGGAACAGGCAGTGTTTCGTTCTGTCGTGCTGAGTTGGTACTGACTTGATGGCACCTAACCAGACAACAACAAAGAAAACTCTGTAGGGTTCCCAGGACTGATGGTGAGAACTCACAGAAAGACAGATTTGAGAGGGGATCAGACATTTTTGGAGAAGTTGTGGTTCAGTTTCAAGACAGTAGAGTTCCCCAGTGTAGCTAGTGCAGAGGTGACATCTTTAGTTGCTAGGCAAGCAGTAGGCTACCCTGTGAAGGCAGGGAGCCATCAGGAGCCCGTGTGTGGGTGTGCAGTGGGAGCCCAGGCATCAGTAGGGGCAGAGACCTTTGAAGTACTGGTGAGGAGACAAGTGCAAGACGACCGCAGAAAGCACGTCTGCTCAGTGTTGACCCTGTGGACCAGGGGGTGGGTTGCTGCTGAGTTGGTTCCAGCTCATAGCGACCCTGTATAGGGTGTCTGAGGCTGTAAATCTTTGTGGGAACACAAAGCCTCTGATTTTCTCCTGTGGAGCTGCTGGTGGGCTCAAACTGCTGACCTTGCAGTTAGCAGCCCAACAAGTAACTCATTACGCCACCAGGACTAGAGGTGACCAGAAAGCTTGCTGAGAGAGTCTGATGATCAGGAATTTGCTTGCAGACTTTGGGCCTCTGGTTTCTGAATGGAGAGAACAGTAGCAAGGCTAAGATTGCAAGGTTGCAGGGTAGACAGTTCTGTGGCTGGGACAGCTCAGCTCTGGATGGTCTCATGTTCACATCACTGACATTTGCTTCCACCAGAAATTGCAGGAAGCCTCTTACTCCTTGAGGTTCTTCCATATCCCTTTGGTGATGGAAGCTCACTGTAAAGGAGAAATGCTTAAGGAAATCTATGATTTATCATACAGAATACAGTAAAACCTACAAAAGCCAGAAACTGTGTGAGGCAGAAATTTATCAGAGAAGGAATGTTCAAATATTTCCCATTAACAGAGACCAATAGAAAAATGTGAAGACTGCATCCTGTCAAAGGCGGAAACCTTGTGAGACCAGGAAGAACAAGGCAGTCTCATTGAGTTCCAACTCTTACAGGTTTCATTGTATATTGAAGAGCACATTGGAAACTGAGAGACAATAAATTAATAGCAGACACACTCCTGAGATTGCAAGCATGGGACTATAAATGACCTACAAAACAAGTCGAGAATTTCAGTTTTTATAATGGGAAATCCTGTATTAACTATATATGTTGTTGTTAAGTGCCGTTGAGTCTGTTCCAACCCATAGTGACCCTGAACAGGGTTTCCGAGGCTGTAAATCTTTACGGGAGCAGAAAGACTCACCTTTCTCCTGTGGTACAGCTAGTAGTTTCGAACTGCTGACCTTGCGGTTCGCAGCCCAATTCTAACCACTACACTACGAGAGCGCCTTATTAGCTATATAAGGAATTGCAAATCTGGTATAAACAATTCATACATATTTGTTGACTGCAAATACTGTGTAAACAATTCAGAAGGGTATAAAATATAAGTGAAAGTCCTTTATTCACACATTTACCAGAGACATATTGGTCTTTTCTTCCAGATTGCCTGGAAACAAATAAACGTTAACACAAGAAAGGATACCAAGAGGCCTCTTTTTTTTTTTTTTTTAATCCATAAAGGAATTAATATATCTTTCAAAGTCAATATGCTCTTGTGTGTGTGCAGTTGGTTCTGACTCTTAACCCTGTATAGGATTTTCTTTATAGGAGTAGAAGGTGTCATCTTTCTCCCACAGAGCAACTGGTGGATTTGAAATGCTACCTGGAGGTTGACAATCCAACCACCAGGACTCCTGTACAGGTTTCCTAATTAAAAAAATTAAGGTACAACATGGTTTGATTTGGTGTGATACCCCTTCCTCGATGCAGTATTATTTGGAATTAACTTCCTCCCTTTTCCTCTCCTCCAGGTTCTTACTTCACTTGCACATGTTAAATGTAGGGTTCTTCCGAAGTGGGCAACTCTAGCGGGTTCCCTGCTCCTTTCTCCAGACGCCGGCTGGGGAACTCGCTTTAGGTCTAGGAGTCCTGGAGCCGCTGCCCTCCCAGCTCCTCCCCGGCCCGCACCCCTGCCCCCACCCGAGTCCGAAATCTCCCCGCCAGCTCCGCCCCTGTCGGATTCCACTCTCCGGGCGCCCCTCTACAGACTCGGAAGCACGCACAATCTGTTTGGCCCCTCCCCCCGGCTCCGCCCACAGCAAAGTTACGCTACTCGCCCCGCCTCAATTTAGCGCACTTCGTTCTTGGCCACACCCAAAATGAACCTTCGCTGTCCGCTCATTGGCTTCATTGTTTGAAGTATGCACCCGCCTCCTCCGCCTCCGCTCACCCTGTTCTATCCTGCTTGCGGCCGGAATTGCGCTACTTGCGACCGTCCTGACGACCGCTCACCCCGCCCTGCACTCCGCCCATCCCGCCCGGCTCCACCACTGAGAAACTGCCCCGACAGTTCCGGACTCCGCCCTCTCAGTTCCCGTCTACGCGCACTGCGATCTAGCCCCGCCCGCTCACATGGACCCCGCCCACCCGGCCTCAGTTGCGTGCTTCATGAACGTGCAGTTCCCTCCGCACGCTGGCTCCTCCCCTCGGAACCCCTCGGAGCCTTCTGGTTGGTCCAGTTGGTCTGCTAGAATCCGGGGCTGTGACTGCGTTCCGGCCACTCGCCATGGAAAGGGATGGCCCTGCCGCTGCTGCTTTCTCCTGGTACCAGCCGGCCAGCCTTCCGCGGGACGCCTGTGTCTACAGCAGCTGCTACTGGTGAGGGGCGTGGGCACAGACCCCCGAGAATCTCCTAGTCTCGCTGGGCCGTGGCGTAGCGCTGCAACCAGACCTGTTGGTTCCTGTTCCTTCTGCGGGGCGCTCGGCGCCTAGTTGGCGGGTTTTCCTATTTCAGGGAGGTGGGCGCGGGATGGCAGCGCTTGCCGCTGTAGTCAACGGTGGATCGTTGGATGGGGAGATGGGTGCGAATATTGGTGTTGATGGTGAAGCAGTACTTCTGACTGGCTCTTTTCGGTTGGACTTAGGCAGATCCTAGAGGGAAGGGGAGTTGGAGGCGGAGGGTGAAAGAACCATTCTAAATTATTTTGCTGAATCTTGTATGTTTTCAGATTGATGTGAAGGCCCTTTTAATTTGGGAAGAAAATAGAGGCACAGAGTTTAAATGAACTCTCCCAAGACCACCCAGCTAGTAGCAACCAAGAATCCAGATCAGGCCTTCTGGAAGCTGTGCGTACAGTCATCCTAATTTCACTTAATACGACTGCTCTTGCTACATGCCAGGCATCGCTCTGGGCTGTTTATGTCCGTTAACTCAATAAAACAAACCGTTGTCTTCAAGTTGACTCTCATTCACTGTGTATGAGCAGTACTGTGCTCCAGGGCTTTCAAAGACTGATTTTTCACAAGTAGATCGAGGTATTGTTTTTACCCCCATTAAAAAAATTAGGGCACTGACGTTCAGGCCCAAATCTACAATCAGTTTATTCTACTTTATAGAGTTTCTGAAGCTGTAAATCTTTACAGAAGCCAACTGCCACATCCTTCTCTTCGGGAGCTGCTGGTGGGTCTGAAGTGCGGAGTAGTTAAGTGCTTTCCAAGTGCTTTCAAATGTAAAGCAAACTCTATTAATAGGGTTTCTGAAACTGTGTATCTTTGCGGGAGCATCCAGATTAATCTCTCCTGAGGAATGGCTGGTGGCTTGAACTGCTTACCTTATGGGTCACTGTTGGCATCAGTCTTTCCCTGGGTCTAGAGGTTCTCAGTGCAAGGATACCAGGTCCAAAGGACATGCTCAGCTCCTGGTCCTTCTTTCTCATTCCTCTCTTTTCTCTCTTGTAAGATAAAAGGTGTTACAGGCCACACTCTAGGGAAACTCCCCGTACATTGGATCAGGCCTTGACCTGAGAGGTGGTTGGTGATGATGTGCCGTGGAGTCCATTCCCACTCATAGTGACTCTGTACAGGGTTTCCAAGGTTGTAAATCTTTAAGGGAGCAAAAAGCCTCATCTTTCTCTGTAGAAAGGCTGGTAGTTTCGAACTGCCAACCTTGAGGTTAGCAGCCCGATTCGTAACCACTATGCTACAAGAGCGCCTTCTTGACCTGAGTAGTAGTTGTTGTTGTTGTTATGTGCTGTGGAGTTGGTTCCGACTCATAGCGACAGGATTTCTGAGGCTGTAAATCTTTACGGCAGCAGAAAGCCTTGGTGTTATATTCCACCTTAATCACCTTACAACTGACTGATTACATCAGATCACACAATAGGGGGATAATGACATCATTATATAACTCCCAAACCAGTGAAAATCATGGCCCAGTCAAGTTGTTGTTGTTTGGTGCCGTCCAGTCGGTTGCGACTCATAGTGACCTTATGCACAAAAGAAGAAAGACTACCTGGGCCTGAGACATCTTCACAATTGTTATGCTTCAGCCTATTGCAGCTGCCACAGTGTCAGTGTGTCTTGGGGGTCTTCCTCATTTTCTTTGACCTTCAACTTTACCAATCATGATGTCCTTCTCTAGAAACTAGTTCCTCCTGACAGTGTGTCCACTACGTATGAGAGAAGAAGGCTCACCCTCCTGGCCTCCAAGAAGCATTCTGGTTGTACTTCTTCCAACACAGATTTGTTTGTTCTTCTGGTAGTCCATGGTACTTTTAATATTCTTCTCCAACACCATAACTCAAATGCATTAATTTTTCTATGATTTTCCTTATGCATTATTCTACTTTTACAAACATATGAGAGTGGCCCAGGGACGGGCAGTGCTTTGTTCTGTTGTGCCTAGGGCCATTATGAGTCGGTTTTTTACCAACTCGATAGCACCTAACAACAGCAAATGAGGCTATTGATAATACCATGGCTTGGCTCAGGCACACCTTAGTCCTCCAACTGATTTCTTTACTCTTCAACACTTTAAAGAGGTCTTGTGCAGCAGATTTGCCTAATGCAATATGTCATTTGATTTCTTCACTGCTGCTGCCATGAGTGTTGATACTGGATCCGAGCAAAACAAAGTCTTTGACAACTTCAGTCTTTTCATGGCCCAGCCAAGTAGACACATAATTTTGGGTGACGCAGTTCAATCCAGGGCAGAGAGTGCCTCAGATATTATTTTATATCAGGATATTTAAGGAATACCTTGCTTAAGAACAGAGACCTGAAGAAAAGGCAGTAAGGAACTATCTAGAGGGAGATCCCACCAGGCATCAGAAGAGCAGGTGTGGACACTCTGAGGAGTACGTGTGCCTGAGCATTCTAGAACCGCTTAGGAAGCTGGTGTGGTAGGAGTGGAGGGATCTGGTAGAAGAGGGTGAGGAGCTGAACGTGGTAGCAGTTGATTGTCTCATTTTGTTCCTTCAGCTGGAAGCCAGACCCTTCTCAGCTGTCATGGAGACTGGTCCGTTAGCTAGTTTCTAGCAGGCCTCTGTGCCCGCCTCTTCCCCATCCAGCTGTCTTTTTAGTCTCTGGTGGCTTCACACTGCTCAGAGCGGTTCTAAGTTTGAATGTGCCCAAGAATCACCCTGGAGGTTTAAAAACATGTGGATCTTAGAACCCCACCACAGAAAGTCGAGTGTTAAGAAGCACTTGGAGGAGTTGAGGCTGTTGGGTCCATTGTCCACATCTCGAGGAATACAGGCATAGATGGTAAAGTCAGCCTTCTGAGCACAGTAGGCTCCCCAGGAGCTGGTCATCTGATCATTGTCTGTTCCTTCAACCTCATTTGAACCTGACTTTCTCCTCTGCTCCAGGGTTTCTCACCTGTGGCATCATTGCCAGTTTGGGCTGATAGTTCTTTGTTATGGGGCTGGCCAAGGAACATTCTAGGAGCTCTGGTAGCGTAGTGGTTACGAATTGGGCTGTGAACCACAAGGTCAGCAGCTGGAAACTGTCACCTGTTCTGCAGGAGAAAGATAAGGCTTTCTGCTCCCGTAAAGATTTACAACCTCGGAAACCCTGTACAGGGTCGCTGTGAGTTGGAACCGACACCATGACACATAACAACCACCACAAAGGAGCATTCTGGCTACGTCTTTCTTCAGGATGGATTTGTTTGTTCTTCTGGCAGTTCATGGTAATTACAGTATTCCTTGCCAACACCGTAATTCAAATCAATTTGGGTCTTCCTTAGTTGCCTAGTTTTCACATGCATTTGAGGTGATTGAAAAATATCATGGCTGTGTCAGGTATATGGCGTTAGTTATCTAGTACCACTATAGCAGAAAGACCACAAGTGGATGACTTTTACAAGCACAAATTTATTCTCTCAAAGTTTGTTGTTAGATTAAACTTGTCAAGGGCTTCATTTTTCTTATAGCTATAATCAGTACTCATGGAAGGAGCAGTCAAGAAACCAAATCAAATAGATTGCATTGGACAAATCTGCAAAAGACCACTTTAAAAATTTAAAGTATAAAGATACCACTTTAAGGACTAAGATGCACTTGACTCAAGCCATGATATTTTCAATCATCTCTGTACATGTGAAAGCTAGACTATGAATAAGGACAACCAAAGAAGAATTGATGCCTTTTAAGTATGGTTTTAGCAAAGAATAGTGAATATACCATGGACAGCCAGAAGAGCAAACAGGTCTGTCCTGAAAGAAATATAGTCAGAATGCTCCTTAGGCGTGAAGATGGCGAGACTTCAGCTCATGTACTTTGAACATATTATCAGGAGGGACCAGTCCTTGGAGAAGGACGGAAGTCTTGGTAAAGTGGAGGGGTAGGGGAAAAAAAAAAAAGTTTCTTGTTGTTAAGTGCCATTGAGTCGATTCCAACTCATAGTAATCCTGTATAGGGTTTCCAAGGAGTGGCTGGTGAGTTTGAACTGCCGACATTGTGGTTCAGACTGACCTTGCGGTCCAGTGCTTTATTCCACAGTGCCACACCAGGATTTAGAAGACTAAAAAGTCCAAATTCAGAGTGTCAGCCATAAGCAAAGGCTTTCTTTTTTTCTAGAGGAAGGTCCTTGTCTCCTTTCAGCATCCATAGCCCCAGCATTCCTTGGAGATCTCCATGGGTCTTAGCATCAAACTTTCTTTGGACCTAGGAACATCAAAGCAAAGCCTTAGACTTGAAGGCCCTCATCTCTAGTTCTGTGGGTCAGAGAGCCTAACCCCGCCGATCAGTGCCCAGTGGCACCCCACTCCAGCCGGAAACCACCTTCACAAAGTGCTCAGCTCTCTCTCTCCATGGGTCAGCTCCTGTGCTATCTGGTGTGTCTCCTGATTCTGCTGCTGTAGTTTTTCTGCCGCTTTTCACCATCTCTGCTGTCTCTGGTATTAATAGTTCTCTTCACTTCTGAGCCCTTACCAGAATTGTCTTTGACATCCATAATTCCACCAACAGTTTCTTTTAGGCAGTCGTGAGTTGTTGTTGTTGTTGTTAAGTGCTGTTGAGTAAGTTCCAACTCATAGCGACCCTGTGTAGAGTTTCCAAGAAGTGGTTGGTGGATTTCAACTGCCAACCTTGGGGTTAGCAGCCCAGTGCTTATCCTGTAGCCCCACACCGGAACTCCTCTAGGCAATCTAGGCATTTACTATAGGCAGCTTATTCTTTTCCAGCCTCTGTTCATTATCCAAGTCTCAAACGGCTTTCCCAGTTTGAGTATCTGTTTGAAGCAGCACCCCGCTCTCCTGGTACCAAATTCTGTCTCAGTTCTCTAGTGCTGCTCTAATGGAAACACCACAAGTGGATGACTTACAAACAGAAATGTATTCTGCCACAATTTCGGAGCTTGAAAGTTCAAATTCCGAGGGCCAGTTTTAAGGGAAGGCTTTCTTCTTTTTTGACTCTGGAGAAAGGTCCTTGACTCCTTACAGCCAGGGCCCAGCATTCCTTGGAGATTTCCATGTGTCTTGACGCCAGTTTTTCCCTGGATCTAGGAGCTTCACAGTGCAGAGACCCTAGGGTCCCAAGGACATATTTCATTCTTGACTTATCTTGGTGTCTGCTTGCTTGTTTTATCTCTTTTGTATCTTAAAAGAGATTGACTCAAGATATAACCTGATTCTGTAGATTGCATCTGACAATCTCATTAACATCAGAGAAGTGAGGATTTATAGCACATAGGATAATTAGATCAGGTCAGGACTGATCCTATGAGATCAAATCACGGAGGGGAGTGATTACATTATATGAGATCTCATCAGGGAGAAGTGTCGTGCTGTAGGCTAAGTATTGGATGCTGACCAAAAAATCTGCAGTTCAAACCCACCAACAGATCCTCAGAAACTCTATACAGGGTTGTTATGAGTTGTAATTGACTCGTCGGCACTTAACAACAACAACTACTAAACCACTGAGAATCCTGGCTCAGTCACGTTGACACAAAAACCTTACCTATCACAAAAGTGACACTTCTGATGTTAATGGTACTCTTGAAAAAAAAAAAAAAAGTTAAGTGGGGACTAAAAATTCAGTGACATCCATGTTTAATTTTGTTACTTTATCGGTGTAGCATTCAAGTGTGTTTTAAAAATAAAAGGCAGTGTGTATTCAGAATGCAGTACTGCTGTTCCCATGAATTCATGAACTCTCTGGCCACACTGAGGATGGAGGAATCACTGACCTGCATACCTTCTGCATTTTCTTGTCTTCCTCAAAATCACTGCCTTCCGCCTCTCTGCTCTCTGTGTGTATCTTTTATGACCTTCTGTTCTGCTTGTGATTTATGATCTGTACATCTCCTCACACTATCTTAATGCTCTTAATTTATCGCTGTACTTCACAGTCTCCAAGTGCTTTGTCATAGGTTCTTGAAACTGTTTGTGGTCAACGCTCCAAAATTCCCATAGGCTGGGCAGATAATTATCTTCTCAAAATTTGGTCTTAGACTTAAACATGCACACACAACTTTGTTACTGTATGTTCCAGGTCTTTTAGTTGTTATTAGGTGCCGTCAAGTTGATTCTGACTTATGCACAACAGAAGGAACACTGCCTGGTCATGTGCCATACTCATCCTTGAGCCCACTGCTGCTGACACTGCCAGTCCGTCACTGGGGTCTTCCTCTTTTTTTTTTAAGGTTTTTATTGTGGATTGAGTGAAAGTTTACAGGGCACATCATCAGTTTCACATTCAACCATTCATATGACTTGTTTCATTACATTGATTAT
>NW_006408519.1:29983303-30007690 GCF_000296735.1 Chrysochloris asiatica
TGTCTAAAATAGGAGAGATGAAATCTTGTCATCCTGGCTTCCAAAGAGCACTCTGGTTGTGCTTCGTCCAACACAGATGTGTTTGTTCTTCTGGTAGTCCATGGTACTTTTACTATTCTTCTCCAACATCATCACTCAAATACAGCAATTCTTCTGCAGTCTTCCTTATTCACTGTCCACTTTCACATGCATATGAAGCTATCGAAAATACCATGGCTTGGGTCAGGCGCACATTAGTCCTCAAACTGACATCTTTGCTCTTCAGCACTTTAAAGAGGTCTTGTGCTGCAGATTTGCCTACTACAATACATTGTTCGACTTTCTGACTGCTGCTTCCATGAATATTGATAGTGGATCTAGACAAAAGGAAGTCTTTGACAACTACAATTTTTTTCTCTATTTATATGGATGTTGTTTATTAGTCCAGTTGTGAGGACTTTTGTTTTCTTTACATTGAGGTATAACCCATACTAAAGACTGTGGTCTTTGATCTTCATCAGTAAGTATTTTAAACCCTCTTCATTTGCAGCAAGCAAGGTCATATCATCTGTATGTCACCAGTTGTTAATGAGTCTTCCTCTAATCCTTATACCATATTTTTCTTCATATATACCGGCTTCTTGGATTATTGGCTCAGCATACAGATTGAATAAGTATGCTGAAAGAATACAACCCTGTCACACACCATTCAGTGTCCCCTTATTCTGTTCAAACTACTGTCGCTTGGTTTATGTATAGGTTCTTCATGAGCAATACTCAGTCTCTGCAATGTGGTCCTTAGAGTGTTAGGATGTACACAGTGAAAAATCTTTGCACAGTCAATAAAGCACAGATAAACCTCTTTCTGGTATTATCTGCTTTTAGCCCAGATCCATCTGACGTCAAAAGTGATTGCCCTCGTTCCAACTCCTCTCATCTGAATCTGGTTTGAATTTTTGGAAGTTCCCTGTGAATGTATGGTTGTAGTCACTTTTGAATTATCTTTAGCAAACTTTTACTTGTATGTGATATTAATGATATTGTTGGATGGTTCCCACATTCCGTTGGGTCACCTGTCTTTGAAATGTACACAAATATGGATCTCTTCCAATCAGTTGGCCAGGTAGCTGTCTTCCAAATTTCTTGACATAGTTGAGTGAGTGCCTCCAGTGCTGCCTCAGTCTGTTGAAAGATACCAGTTTGTATTCCATCCATTCCCGGAGCCTTACTCTTTGTCAGTACCTTCGATGTCACTTGGACTTCCTTCACTGCCATTGGCTCTTGATCATAACGCTGTCTCTTGAAATGGTTGAACACTGACCTTTTCTTTTTGGTACAGCGACTCTGTATTCCTTCCATCTTCTTTTGACGCTTTCTGCATCATTCAGTATTTTGCCCAAAGAATCCTTCAGTCGAGCCTTGAATTTTTTCCTGAGTTCTCTCAGCTTGAGCAATGTTGAGTGTGATCTCTCTTTTGATTTTCTAACTCCAGATCTTTACACATTTCCTTTGGTGGTACAAATGGTTCATGTCAATCTGGTTCGAGCCTAGCCAGTGTCACCAAGGAAGAAAGGTCCAATAATGTGCTCCCCTAGAGAGCTGTAGGCCGGAAAACCCTGTGGACCAGTTCTGTTCTGATACATGTGATGTCACCATGAGTTGGAAACCATTCAATGGCATTTGAATGAATTTGTTGTTTCTTTTTGGTTTACTACTTGTTTCATGCCTTGACACAGTAATTGCTGCTCTTCCCTATTCCATGCCATTTTGAAGTAGTCAGCAGCAATCTCTGGTTATTGCCACGACTACATGTTTTCCTTAAGGTTTCTTAGGTATTTTGGAGAAAAGCATAACAGTAGGAGAGAAATACAGAACCCTAACTTTGGTATCTCAAGAGTCGTGTTGAGCATTGAGATCAGGTATATAAGGCCAAGAAGTGTGCATTGAAAAGAGTGCCTCTTGTCATAAAGCGGTGAGGGTCCTCAGTGCGCTTGGTGTCTGGCTTCATTTTCACATAGCAGGCGATAGATGACAGGAAGCTGGGTTCTGACTGACTGAATCATGGCTTGTGTTTCAGAGTGTGCGTGTGACTCATTTTGAGCAAAGGTGCAGTGTGACTCGTTAGAAAAGATGGGGAACTGGAGACGGAACTGCGCATGCTACCAGCAGGGGCTGTGACTGCCTGTGCCTGGGAGCAGGGCTGTGACGCTGCTCACTGGGGCATAGTGGTTGGCACTGCTTCACTCAGGTGGCTTCTGACCACTGTGCCGAGGGCCTGGGGCCGAGGCATAGCAAGCAGTGGCTATTGGGTTTGTTCGGACTCCTGGTGACCCTGTGTGTGTCAGGATCGAACTGCAGGGTTTTCAATGGTTGATTTTTGTCAGATCCACATCACCAGGGCTTTCTTCCTCCCTGGCCTGTGGGTGGACTTGGACCTGCAGCCTTTTGGTTAGCAGTTGAGTGTATGAACGGCACCACCGAGGGTCTCCATAGGAAGACAAAGTCCAGCTCAGCATGAAAAAGGCAGAACCTCTGCTTTGCTGTGGCTGAAGTTTCTCATGCACAGGACTCCCTCCAGATGGTCTCTGGACACACCTTATGCCTGGTCTTGACCCTTTCCAGCCAGGAGGCCTTCTCCTCAAACACCCTCTAGGCCCAATTCCTAAGGGTAGCAGGGAACCAATGTTAGCTGAGTTTTATTATGTGTTTACAATATGTAGTTAATAAACCCATTTTGCAGATGGAAAAAGAAAATACTCAGAGAGGTCAAGATGTTCAAAGCTTCTTACCTTGTAAGTGACTGAATTGGATTTCCAGCTGTAGCTGAAGATTCCCTAGAGACTTTCTATATGTTGTTGTTAAGTGCCATTGAATCTGTTTCAATTCATTGCATCCCTGTGTAGGGTTTCCAAGGAGCAGCTGGTGGATTTGAACTACTGACCTTGTGGTCTGTCAGTGCTGATCCTACAGCGCCACACCTGGAATCCAGTTGTTAAGTGCCGTCAAGTCTGTTCCAACTCACAGCGGCTCTGTATAGGGTTTCCACAGAGCGGCTGGTGAGCTTGAACTACCAACCTTGTGGTTCACATCGACCTTGCAGTCGTCCAGCGCATTAACCCACAGTGTCACACCAAGATTCCTGACATAGCATTTTATTGGTTGTAAAATTTCTACACATTATCAAGCACTGCTCCTGGAGGTGACCTGTGTGTCTGGAGTGGTGTGCATGCGTAGGATAGTTTGCATAGCAGCGTGTTTGTTTAAGACTTAGAAGAGATACCACCAGAATTCTCCTTAGAAGTGAGGATGCAGAGACTTCAGGTTGCTTATTTTGTACACATCTTCAGGAAGACCAATCACTAAGAAAGGACAATATGGCTGGTAAAGTAGCGGGTCAGCAAGAAGGAGGAAAGTTGCCCGTGATGTGAGTTGGTATAACAGCTAAAACAATGAACTTAAACCTATCCAAGTCATGAAGATGGCACAGAACCGGGTAACGTTTTATTTTGTTACACCCAAGCTTACACCATGAGGTGGAACCCACTCAACGACTAACAAATGGTAGTTTGTTGGGTCGATTTTTGAGACAGTTCGTACATTAACTAGTGTTTTTCTCTGGACTTTTCTGTGGCAACATTGGTCTTTTTGTTTCAGTTTGAAAGACGCAAAGAACATTCTCTCATAATGATATTGATTAAGCAATTGTTTTATTTCAGTGAAGAAAATATTTGGAAGCTCTGTGAATACATCAGAAATCACGATCAGTATCCTTTAGAAGAGTGTTACGCTGTCTTCATATCTAATGAGAGGAAGATGGTAAGTTGACTGAGGGATTGCAGAAAGAAAAGCTGAGGTTTAGGATGGTGTCGGAGCTAAATGAAGCATGGATTTAGTACTGTTCTAACATGTGCTTTAGAAAAGTTCAGAAACACTTTAGAGTTTGTTTTTGAATGAGATTTTTTTCCTTACAGGGCACAGTTGAGTCAGAAGAGTTTAGTCCCTTATTTGTAGGTAAGGAAATACCTGATGCTGTATATATACAGACTAAGTCCCTTCCCTTAGACATTCATTTAGAGCTCTTTAGGTGTTTACATTAGAGCCATACTTTCAGGTTTGAAGTAAAGAATTTTCTCTGGAGTTCAAACAGAACTACGGTAAGTTTAGGGGAAGTATTTGTTTAAAGATGTAAGCCCTTCTTAATTCGTGGAGCACTTTTGCAAGCATCATCTCATTTGCTCCTACTGGAAATCCTGTGAAATAGGTAGGACTCAGACACCCTTCTCTGTTTATGGATGAGGAAATCGAGGCACAGGGAGGGCCATTGATGGCCAGCTTCAACCAGCGGCAGACCCCAGGAATAATTAAGTAGGAATGCAAGACTTGAACTTGTCCTGTCACCTGACTCGTAGTTCAGTGTCCTTCCTACTCTCGAAAGAACATCATGAAAGGAATTTTTGCTGTTGCGAGCTTTCATGGTTAAGGACACTCGAGAGTATTTGGATTTCTTTATTCTTCAGCCTTGATGGCTGGTTGCTTACACATATTTCATTTCTCATTTACATATTGACATAAAGAATTTATTGGTGACTTAAGGAAAGCTGTAACTCATGAAAGCTATTGTCTTTCCTAGATTCCTATTTGGAAACAACAGACGAGACCTGGAGATGGACCTGTGATTTGGGTAAGACGGCCAATGCAGTGCCTGTGGGCATTCTTGCCTGCCACCCTGAGTGGTCTTTATGTTTTGGTGAGCAGGGCAGCAGAGAAAAGCTGTGCTAATTATTACTAAATTAGTCTTATGAGCATAGAGATGATTTGGTGTAAGGTCGAAGCAGTTACAGGAATGATTGTTTAACTTTATGTTTGAAATTATAATGGGAGTGATTTCCATGGCTGATGATTTATCTGTGATCTCACTGAACTGTATACTGCAAGGTTGGCGGTTTGAGCCCACCAGCTGCTCTGTGGGAGAAGACAAGGCTTCAGAAACCCTCTACAGGTTGCGATGAGTCAGACCAACTTGATGGCTGAGGGTTTGATTTTTTTGAGACTCTTACCCAGTCATCACTGGCAAGAACTTTGGAATCATCTGGAGTCCACGTTGGAATCATCTAGAGGCTGTTAAAAGTCAAGATTCCTATGCAGTAGCTCTGGAGAGGAGCTTGTGCGCTGTTGGTGATGCAGTGGTACAATCCTCGCCTTCCGTACGGGAGTGCCGGGTTTGATCCTGGACAATGGGCCTCATGTCCAGCCACTACCTGTCTGTCTGTCTGTGGGCAGTGGTTTCTGTGCTGCTGTGATGCTGAGTGGGCTGGAGCCGATCTTCTGGGCTGAGGTGGACAACTTGTGGTCTACTTACAAAAACCAGTGACTGAACCCTGTAGATGACAGTGGTCGATCTGCTACCAATCCTGGGGATGGCACAGTGTTACCTTCTGTTGTGCATGGGGTGGCTATGAGTCAGCTGACTCGACAGCACCTAACAACAACAACAACAACAACAACAACAACTCACCCCTGCTGCAGACTGGCTGCCCCAGCAGTCATCCTGCCTGCTGAAATGCCCCTGAAATGGGCTGGAAAAGGACCTGTGTTCTTGTCATCTCTGCGCAGCAGCGCATGGTGGCTTAGGGTGGGGAATCCTGTTGTAAGAAGTCTCTCTTACCCCAGGTCAGTTTGTCTGCCTTGCTGGGTGGGAAATGGGTTGGCAACAGGGTATAAGTCACAGTGCCTGCAGGAGCAGGTCACCATATAATTGGATGTCCTGCCTCCTAACCCCACCTGAAGTCACCTCCGTTCAGCTCCCCCTTGGGCCCTGGAGGCGAGCCAGAATGTAGGCCTGCTCACCCTTAAGCTCCCCACTCACTCCTCTGGGAGCTCTTGGAAAGTGAGGACTTAGTCATGTTTTTTTTATCGCTGTATCTGCAGTTAAATGGCACAGTTTCCTACAAATAAAAAGAATTCTAAAGTTCCTGTCAGCGCAGACTAGATAAGTCTCAAAAAAAATCTAACCCTCAGCCATCAGGTACATTGATTTCGACTTATAGCAATCCTCTAAGATAGAATGGAACTGTTCCTTAGCGTTTCAGGGACTTGAAAAAGAACAGTAGCTGTAATATGAGGCAGAAGGTGTTCAGAGAGAAACGAATTTTGAAGAAAGAAGAGATTACTTCTGGTAGGGTAGGGGAAGGTCAGAAGTAGACTGGTGAGGAGAAAACACTCGAACCTAAGGTTGAGAGATGGGTTTAGGGAGATCGGTTGCAGGCAAAGGGACTAAGTGGAGCCCTGCGGAAGGAAACGGGTTGTTGGAAGGGAAGCCCTGCTTCTGTGCATCTGTCTGGAGGTCAGGATGCAGTAACGAGAGCAGAGGGAGTAAGCATTCGTCTCTGATACTATTTCTGCTTTCCTAAGATCGACTGGAGCTAAGGTAGAGCTGGAGTTGGATGAAGCACTTTAAGCTCAGATGGTACATCATCCTTAGTCCCAGTTGATTTTCTTTTTCCAGGGTTTTTGTGGGGGCTCAAGTGAAATACCTATCACTTGAGAAAGTGCTTTGTAAACTCAAAAGTCCTAGAGAATTGGAAGCTGGTGGCAGGAATGTTGTTAGAGTGAAGTGTGTATCTTACACTGCTGTTACTTTCTTCTGACGAGTTCAGAGCCCCAGAGACTGCTCTCCTCTCCCTTGATTGTTGTTGTGAAGTGCCATCAAGTCGGTTCTGACTCATAGCGACCAGTATACGGCTTCCTAGGAGCGGCTGGTCAGTTTGAACTACCGACTTGTGGTCAAGTGTTTTATCTACAGCGCCACACCAGGACTCCTGTCCCTTGATGTTATTGTTGTTATTAGGTGCCATTGAGTTGGTACTGACTGATAGTGACCCTGTGCACAACAGAATGAAACACTGTGTGGTCCTGGGCCGACCACACAATTGTTGCCACGCTTGAGCCCATTGATGCTGCCACTAGGCCAGTCCATCTCGCTGGGGGTCTTCCTCTTTTTCTCTGACCCTGCACCTTACCCGACATGCTATTTTGATAAGCTCCTGATAATCTTTGGCAGCTGCAGCAGATGGTAGTC
This sequence comes from Chrysochloris asiatica, assembly GCF_000296735.1. Lineage (NCBI taxonomy): Eukaryota > Metazoa > Chordata > Mammalia > Afrosoricida > Chrysochloridae > Chrysochloris > Chrysochloris asiatica. The sequence goes on from NW_006408519.1 coordinate 29,990,361, forward strand.
TGGGAGTGAGACTGAACGCACCACACGTGTGAGAGAGCCACATGGAGAAGCGGTCGTTGTCGGGCTCCCTTAATGGCTGTAGATTAGGGTGTGGCTGCCTTTTTATTTTTAAATTATTTTTTTCCTTTAGATTATTAAAGTAGTGTAGTACAGAAATATAATAAACGAGACATTACAAGCCTTTCTTCCTCTCTGCAGGCTGACCCTTGTTGTTGTTAAGTGCAATTGAACCGGTTCCAACTCATAGTGATACTGTGAAAGGTTTCTGAGGAGCTACTGGTGGATTTGAACCACTGACCTTGTGGTTAGCAGTCCAGTGCATATCCCACAATACCACACTCCTGAAAAGTCCCTTTTGGAAAACAAACTTATGGTGTGATAGAGACTGGTGGAATTCCCCCTATCTCCCACGGAGACTATGATCTTTAGATAGCTTTCAAGCCTGAAACAGAATCCACCCCTATGGTTTAACTTTCAGCTGAATGATGAAAGACCGACAAGGTGAACAGTAACACCAGGGAGGTATACACCCTGAAGAACAACCAACCATACGACATCAGAAAGGTAGCATTTGCTCAGAAACCCTGCGGGAAGGAATGCTGAGTGGAAGCAGGAAGCTCAGGGAGGAGAGTGAAGAGACCTGTTACACTGAGGAGATCGCAGCCAATGTCACAAACAATATGTGTATCAGTTGTTGTATGGAAAGTAATTTGCTATGTAAACTCTTCCAAGCCACAATAAGTAGTTCAACAAAAAATGTTCTTTAAAAACAACAATTTGGAGACTATTCTTGAACATTTTTCTCTGTATTCATGCATGTCCTCATGCTACGTGTAGGTAGGTTGTTTTAAGTGCCATGGAGTCGGTTGTGACTCACAGTGACCCTGTAGAGGGTTTCTGAGGCTGTCACTTGTTGCAGGAGCAGAAAGCCTCCTTTGTCTCCCACAGAGCAGCTGGTGGGCTGAAACTGCCGACCTTGTGGTTTACAGTCCGGTGCTTATCGTCTGGAGCCACCATGCTCCCTCATGCATAGGGCTTTTAAAAAATAATATTTAATAACTATTCTGCAGTTTGCTTTTTACATCCAACTATATAATGTAGATGTTTTTCCACTTTTCATATAAATTTGCCTAATTCTTTTAGGAGCTGCATAGTCCATTAGAGGATTGTATCACTGTTTATGACCCATTCTCCTCTTGATGGACCTACACGTGTTACTGTATTTTCATGATGAAGCAGCGCTGCAGTGATTTCATTGTATCTGTACCTTTACTAGCATACAGACATTTTTCTGTAGGGTCGATTCTTACAGGTAAAATTGCTGGGTCAGAGGGTCTTCATTTACTCTATCTGAGCATTTCCATTATTTATTTAATCCTTCCTTGTCACCGCTTAGTCTATTATCAAGGTTTTGTGTTTGCTTTATTTTATTTTGCTGTTAGGTTGTTGTATGCTCTTAAGTCAGTTTCAACTCATAGTGACCCACTGGACTGCTAACCACAAGGTTGGCAGTTCAAACCCACCAGTTGCTCCTCGGAAGCCCTATACAGGTTTGCTATGAGTCAGAACTGACTCGACAGCACTTAACACCAACAATAACAAGGCAAAGTAGAACTGCCCCAGAATGTTTCCACGCCTACGATATTTACGGACGTAAACTATCACGTCTCTCTCCCTCAGAGCAGCTACTGAGTTTGAACTGTTGAACTTTTGGTTAATAGCCAAATGCTTAACCATTACATCACCAGGGTTCCTTTTTGATGTTAAAAAGAAGGTTGTATTAGTCTTGTATCTGGTTTTCATAATACATATGACATTCTTGAAGGTCATAATAATGGTAGAGATCTTGCCTTCTGTGCAGGAGACGCAGCTTTCATTTCCAGCCAGTGCACCTTGTCTCTGTCACTGGAGGCTTGTGTGTTGCATGGTGTTGAACAGGTTTTAGCGGAGCTTCCAGACAAAGACGAGGAAGAAAAACCTGGTGATCTATTTTGATCTACTTCTGAAAACCAGCCACTGAAAGCCTTATGGATCACAGCCATCTGATCTTGTCACACATGGGGTTGCCAGGAGTGGGGAATCCTGCCAGACAGCAGCTAACAATAGCATTATTACTGCATCTTGGCTTTCACCCTCATAAAACAAGTTGTTTAACTTCAGCAACTTTTACTTCTAGGATTACCATGTTATTTTGCTTCATGTCTCAAGTGGAGGACTGAGCTTCATTTATGATCTTGATACTGTCTTGCCATTTCCTTGCCCCTTTGAAACTTACGTGAAGGCTGCCTTCAAGTCTGATGATGACATTCATCCACAGTTTAGAAGGTGAGAGCATTCTGAGTGGGTTTGCTTGTTTTCTGAAGATCTGATGGCTAGACAGAGTTTTTTACATTTGTTTTTTAAAAATCGTTTGTCTTTGCATCACTATTGAGTTGATATTTGAGAATGATTTGCTCCGTAGAAAAATTGCAAGGTTTTAAAGCTTTAAGTGTGCGCCATTATATAAAAGCAAGATCAGCGGTTCAAACCTACCAGGCACTCCTTGGAAACCCTGTGCAGTGTTGCTGAGTCAGAACCGACTCGATGGCACATAACAACAGTAATACAAAAGGTTGGTAGTCACTTAAAAACTGTCTGATGAGATCTCAGAAATTTTCTTCCAGGCATGTTGGAAATTTCTCTCAGACTCTTGTCTGTGGGGGAAATGTTTTGCACCAGTCAAATTGAGAGGGTTTTATGCACGTGATTAGTAAACCCTCTTCCCTATTTGCTATAGAGGAAATAAAGGTGATCATATAGATTTTGGCTTCTTTGTAGTGTATAGGAACTTTGTATTCGTTTCTCAAAGCATACACTAAATAACATAATGATACGTATTTGTTGTTGGCGGCCCTGTATAATAAGGTTTTCTGAGAAGCATCAGGGGAGTTTGAACCACCGATTTTGAGGTTCAAACTGACCTATGATAGAGTGCTTATTCTAAAGCACCATATCAGGATGGCAATGTATATTTAAGAACATATATGTATGTTACATAATATTAGTGGTGTTAAGTGCCGTTGAGGTGGTTCCAACTCATAGCAGCCCTGTATAGGGTTTCCAAGGAATGACTGGTGGGTTTGAACTGCTTACCTTGTGGTGAGTAGTCAGTGCTTATCCTACAGCATCACACCAGAACTCCATATTGTATAATGTTGTTGTTAAGTACTGTCGAATTGGTTCTGACTCATAGCCACCCTGTATAGGATTCCCAAGGCTTTTTAAATTTTGTGGGAGCAGAAAACTTCACCTTTCTCTTGTAGAGTGACTGGCGGGCTTGAACTGCGGACCTTGTGGTTCACAGTCCACTGCTTATCCTATGAAGGCACCACAATCCCCATATTGTGTAATTGTTGTTAAGTATCGTCACGTTGATTCCAATTTGTAGCGACCTTGTATAGGGTTTCCAAGGAGTGGCTGGGAAGTTTGAACTGTCAACCTTGTTGTTTAAACAGACCTTGTGGTCCAGTGCTTTAGCCCACAGCGCCGTACCAGGATTCCATATTGTATAATTGCTGTTGTTGTTGTTGTTAAGTGCCATTGAGTCAACTCCGACTCTTAGCGACCCAGGTGTCTGAGGAGTGACTGATGAGTTTGAATCGCTGCCTTTGTGGTTCAAACCAACCTTGCAGTCCTGTACTTACCTACAGAGCCACACCAGAAGTCCCACATCGTATACTGGGTGTAAATGAGTACAAAGCATATAGCATATAATGTATTACATAGCATATGCTTTTGGAATATATATGTAAAATGTATTACTGCATCATACTGTTAAGTGCCATCGAGAGGAATGCTTGGTGGGTTTGAACTGCCAGCCTTTTGGTTAGCAGTCCAGTGCTTATCCTACAGTGCCACACCAGGACTCTTGGATCATAGATCCATCATGCTGCTGTAGTTGAGTACCGTTGAGTCGGTTGGTTCCAACTCATAGTGACCCTGTATAGGGCTTCTGAAGGGCAGCTGGTGAGTTTGAACATCTAACCTTGCAGTTCAAACCGACCTTTCCAGTCTAGTGCTTTCTCCTACAAGGCCACAACAGGACTCCATCCAGCATACTAGCTAGAGGGCTTCCAAAATTCATGGAAAACTGGAATGAAAAGATAATGGAATTTTTCCATGAACTTTTTGAGGCCCCCTTGTATAATATGCTCTCGGAAGAATATTTATTATGTTATATATTGTTTTATCTAATGCAGCACTGTAGGATAAGCACTGGACCACAAGGTTGGTCTGAGCCTCAAGATTGGAGGTTCAAACCCACCAGTCGCTCCTTGGAAATCCTATGCAAGGCTGCTATGAGTCAGAACTGACTTGAGGGCACTTAACAACAACATCTACAATTTAAACACACACGCACGCGCACACACACACGCACACACACGCACACACACGCACACACACATATGTGCTTTAGGAGGCGCTCCATAGTGTACTGTTACTCATTAAGGTTATTTTTTGTGACGCCGTATTCAGTCCCAAAGAGCTGCCACACACATGCTTTGCAGGTTACAGCAACCAGTTTGGTGCTGCTGTGGGCCCTCGCGTGTGTAGGGAAATGTGAATATTATGCCATTACTAATAATTTAAAGTTACAGGAAATGAGGAAGGGCACGTGTGTGTATATGTGTGTTATCTTCTCTTAATGTTTTCTTTGTCTTTTGTGTAAAGGAGGGATAGGAATTGGCTGTGGATAAGCACTGGACTGCAAGGGTGGTTTGAATTGCAAGGTCGGTGGTTCAAATCCACCAGCTGCTCCTCAGAAACCCTATACAGGGAATCTTTGGGTCAGAACCGACTCAACGGCACTAAACAACAACAACATAGTTACAAGGGGGCTACAAAAGGTTTGTGAGAAAACGGAATGCAAGGATAATGGAATTTTCCCTTGAACGTTTGGAAGCTCTCTCGTGTACGACTTGGTTTGAGGAAACCAGACTGAAGTGGAGGATGTTGAGATGAACAGTTTTACAGACTTGTCCCAGCACCAGCCACTAGGCTCAGTTTTTCAGGAAGTTTCCTGAGCTTTGGGCTGAGCTCACCAACTTTGTTCCCCTTTCTTTCTGAGCTCTTGGTGCCATTATCCCAGGAGCTCTAGTTCTCATTGTGTTACAAAAAAAGCAGCTCCTTTGAAGTGAGTGTGAGGACCAGAGTTATGTATGTGGGTATGTTGTAGTGCCTCTTGGGGGATTGACAGGCAGACACTTATTTGTTACATACTGATCTTTTTAAGTAACAAGTGCCTGCCCGTAGTAATTGTGATCCTGAGTGGCCTCTTTGAATCCATTATCAAGGACAGGAGTATGGTTTCTAGGATCTGTTATGTACATTTAACACTGTGATTGATGGAGCTTTGTTAAATTGTGTTGTGGGTGTTGTCAAGTCAGTTCTGAGTCCTAGTGAACCCATTTGACATAGTAGAACTGACACTGTAGGGTTTGACAGACTCTACGGGGTTAGACATCCAGGCTTTTCTCCCGCAGAACCACTGGGTGGGTTTGAACTGTCAGCATTTTGGTTACTTAAGTGCTTACCATTGTTCCACCAGGAAGAGCACAGCATAGAAAACCCTATGGAGCCGTTTCACTTTATCACAGAATCTAAATCAACCTGATGACAATAACATTAGATTGTAAACAGGGTAGAAAGACTCCCAAAGGCCATAGAAATAAAACATGCAAATTAAAATCTTAATTGCCTTATACCCAAAACTGGAGTTGCAAAGCTTGTGTAACAGGCCCCTAGTGGAACTTGTGGTCTTGGAGTTGGAGGAAGCGAGCATTAACCTCACTCTAGGGGACCATCACGAGATGGCCAGATAGCCACAGCCAGATGTGTGGTTAGAGTCAAAACAGAGAAAGATGAATAGAGGGTTCAGTAAAGTGTCCCGAACTCTGATGGGGTGGACACTTTGGGGGATCAGAGCAGTCTTTCCACCACATGACTTGCTGACTTTTGAATTTGGTGGGAAATTTAAACACCTACAAAGGCACAATACCTGCTACTTTCCATGCATCCTGCCTCATTTGCTAATAATTTCTGGCTAGTTCTTCTTGCTTCTATAATCTAAACCACTGTCCCCTACCCCCTGACATAATTTCATTTGTAAGTATTTCATATATATTTATTTTAAAATGAGGTCTTTTTAATGAACCATAAACACAGTTCTGTTGCCGTGCCAACCGATGAGCAGGATTTGTTAGTATAATAAAAAAAAAACTTGGAAAGGATACTCAGAATCACTGTAGCAAAAAGAAATGGTTGATGTTCAGCCATTTCAAGAGGTAGCTTGTGGTCAAGAGCCAATGATACTGAAGGAAGAAGTCCACTCTGCACTGAAGGCATTGGCAAAGAAAAAGGCTCCAGGAATTGATGGAATGCAAATTGAAATCTTTCAACAAACTGAGGCAGCATTGGAGGCACTCACTAAACTATGTCAAGAAATTTGGAGGAGAGCTACTTGGTCAAATGATTGGAAGAGATCCATATTTGTGCCCATTCCAAAGAGGTGACCCAATGGAATGTGGAAGTCATGGGACAATATCACTAATAACACATGCAAGTGAAATTTTGCTAAAGTTAATTCAAAAACAGCAGCAAAAGTATAGTTCATTGTAAGGGAACTGCCAGAGCGTTAAGCCAGATTCAGACTCAGATGTGAAATGAGGGAAATCGTTGCTCATGTCAGATGAATCTTGACTGAAAGCAGAGAATACCAGAAAGGTGTTCACCTGTGCTTTATTGACTATGTAAAGGCTTTTGACTGTGTTCATCATGGCAAGCTGTGAACCACATTGCAGAGGAGTAGTATTCCAGAACGCTTAGTTGTGTACGTGAGGACTTTGTACATAGACAAAGCAGCAGTAGTTTGAACAGAACAAGGGGACACTGAATGGTTTAAAATCAGGAAAGGTGTGTAGCAGGGTTGTAGTCTTTCACCATACTTACTCAATTTGTATGCTGAGCAAATTATCTGAGAAGTTGGACTATATGAAGAAAAACATGGCATAAAGATTGGAGGTAGACTCATTAACAACTTGTGATATGCAGATGATGCTTGCTAAAAACAGAGAGAACTTAAAATATTTACTGGTGAAGATCAAAGACCACAGCCTTTTATATGGGTTGTACCTCAATGTAAAGAAAAGAAAAATCATCACCATTGGATCAGTAAATAACATTATGATAAATGGAGAAAAGATTGAAATTGTCAAGACTTCATTTGCTTAGATCCACTATGAATACTCATGGAAGCAGCAGTCAAGAAATCAAACAATGTATTATACTGGGCAAATCTGCTACACAAGACCTCTTTAAAGTGTTCAAGAACAAAGATGTCAGTTTGAGGACTAAAGTGTACCTGACCCAACCATAGTATTTTTAATAGCCTCATATGCTTGTACAAGTTGGAAAACCATAGAATTGATACAGCTGAATTATGGTGTTGGAGAAGACTATTAAAAGTACCGTGAACTTCTGGAAAAACAGACAACTCTGTTGGAAGAAACACAATCAGAATGCTCTTTGGAAGCTAGGATGATGGGACTTTGTCTCTCACACTTAAGACATGTTGTCAAGAGGGACTAGCTCTTGGAGAAGGATATAATGCTAGGTAAAGTGGAAGGTCAATGAAAAAGAGGAAGACCCCCCAAACAAGATGGGTTCAAACTGAACGATGATTGTGAGGGTGACTGAGGACCGGGCAGTGTTTCTCATTCTGTTATGCATAAGGTTGCTATGAGTCGTAATCGACTCTAGGCGGCATCTGGCACCTAACAACAATAGCTGTTGTTTCTTCTATAATCTAAGCCACCATACCCCAGATATCATTTCATCTTTAAGTATTACATATACATTAAAGTGAGGTCTTTTTAATGAAATATGGACACAATTCCATTAAGAAATGAGCAGGATTCCTTAGTATCATCAAATAACCAGCCTGAATCACTTTTGATGTCTTCAGTTAATAACAAAAAATTTTTGCTTCAATTGAAATTCTCCAAAACGGAAAACAGAATTGTGAAAAACGGATTTTTGTTGTTGTTGTTGTTAAGTGCCATTGAATCAATTCCGTCTCATAGTGACCCTGTATTGGGTTTCCAAGGAGCAGCTGGTGAGTTTGAACTGCTGACCTTGCAGTCTAGTGCTTATGAGGAGTCATTTTTGATTGAAGGATATTAATCACATTATAACAAGGCTTATTGAGCACTTGCTGTGTGCCGCGCGTCATCCTAAATGCTTTCCATATGTTACAGTAGTTCATCTTCCCAGCAGCTCTCGGGACAGCTCCTCTCAGTAAGCCCATTTTGTAGAGGAGAAAATTGAGTCACAGACAGCTTAAAAACATGCCCAATCTACTAACTGATAGACTCACTCATACAGTTTAACTGTGCAACTAACTCTTGGTTTTAGTTGTTTGTTTTCAATTTGTCTGTCTCTGGTTGAGTTTTACTGTTGTTGTCAGCTGTTTGAAATATTTATCAGTGAAATTTACTAGAAATGGGTGAAATGGGCAATTGGGGAAACTGGCAAAGTATATATTTCAAACCCCTTAAGATTCATAGAGCCAAGGATTTCACTGGGTCATTTCCCAAGGCTTCGTTAACAGATAGTAAAGCCACATTACACATAGAACACAGGCGTCCTGGTGTGGCGCTGTAGAATAAGGCCTGCGCTGCTAACCATGAGGTTGGTAGTTCAAACTCACTAGCTACTTCTTAGAACCCCTATGCAGGGTCACTGTGAGTCAGACTCACTTGACAACACATAACAAAAGAATTTAAGTATATACACTTTGAAAATGAGCCCATGTAAACATGGAGCTAGAATTTCAATATGTCACTTCCCTAATCTAAGTGTGTGTTGATGTATTGGCAGGAAATTTAGAGTGATCCGCTCAGATTTGTATTTGAAGCACTTTGCTTCTGACCGTTCTCACATGAAAGATTCCAGCGGGAACTGGAAAGAGCCGCCGCCACCATATCCCTGCATTGAAACTGGAGGTAAGCTGCGGGTTTCTTTCCAGGGGGGCTGCGGTCATGGTGTGTACAGGTCAACATGGTTTCTTACACAAGGACTGAAGTCGGGCTGTTCTTTGGATCAAAGTCCCTGAGTGGCAAGGAGGTTAAGAGGGGGGCCTAGTTCTGTATTTTTATTTACTTCTGAAACTGAAGCACAGAGACCAGGTCTGGCAGGCATAAGGACTTATAGGAGAGGAAAGGTGTTCAGGAGCAGAGCTTCATTGCTGCTCGGACACTGAATGTACCTACTGCCGGTAGTGGCACAGTGGTAGGTCTCACCTTTGAGGGAGACCCAGGTTTAATTCCTGGGAGCTCAAATGTAGCTACCACCCATCTGCCAGTGGAGGCTTGTGTGTTACCATGATGCTGAGCAGTTTTCAACAGAGCTTCCAGACTCAGATGGATGAGGAAGAAAGGCCTGGCAATATTCTGAAAATCAGCCAGTGAAAACCCTATGGATCACAGTGGTCTGTTCTGCAGCCAATCATGGGGATGGCACCGAACAGGACAGCGTTTTGTTCCATTGTGCTTGGGGTGACCATGTGCCAGGGGCCAACTTTATGTCAGTTACCAACAACATCCAGAGAGACAATGGACGTGTGCCATTTAACAATGGGACTAGTAGCACCTTACCATGGTGGAGTCTCATGTTGTGGAGATAAAACTTTCATGGGCATCCTTACGGTGTGTGATTGGTCCTGCATTTCAGGGAGGTGAGATCTAGCAGGGTTTACTGTACCGCTTATCTCATTTAAGTGCTTTTAGGCACCATTCCAATTTGTCATTTCTGAGATTCACAAAGATCAAGGGACGCTAACCTATCGCTATTGTTTGGCATCCATACGAATTGGAAACAATACACAGTTGTTAGTAATTCACAGCATTGCTGTCTGTTGCTGAGGTCATTCCATCACTGTAAGCTGTAAGTTGAGCCACTTCCCAAGAAAATAGGGGGGCTGTGTTAGTATCTCAGTAAGGAAGAAAGGAAAACACATGTTTGACATATCTGAAGGCAGTTCACACTAAAGAAGATTCAAACTCTTCTTTTCTAGGATCTCTGTGAAACGTTCTTTTAATGGACTTGCTTGTTGGTTCACCAACCTGCTTCTTCCCAGCTTTATTGTTAGAATTGGGACAGCTCTAGATTAGGCGGGGAACTGCATGGATCTGCCACGTCTCTCTGGTCACTAATGTTGCTATAACAGAAATACCACAAGGGGTGACTTTAACACATGGAATTTTATTTTCTCAGCGTTTTAGTGGCCAAACGTCCAAATCAGGGTCTTGGCCTCTGTGGGCCCCTCTACTTAGTTTCTGGTGTCTCTTGGCATTTCTTGGCTTGTAGATGGTTCCTCATATGGCATCTGTCAACCCTCTGTGTGAGTTTGTATTTATTCTGTTCTCTTTAGAAGTTTAGGACCCACCATACTTCCCAACAACCTCATTAATATAACAGAAGAAAACCTCTCATCTCAAACAGGGTCGTGTTTACAGATTCAGGGGTTAGGATGTCACCTTTTGGGTGCACACAATCCATAGTGACCTCTTAGTTTATCTCTTTTGTTATGTCTCTAAATTCATTCATCTGTTATATTAGCAATATGCTATGAATCCTGTCCAGTGTGTTTTTTTCTTCATTTTTACATGGTTTATTTAGTTTTTATTTATTCTATTTCTAGAAGAGTCAAGGGGGACTTATTTGCTCCCTGCCATTTATTTCTCTTGCATCATGTTCACCTTTTGGAATGTATGAAGCATAGTTACAGGAGCTGTCTTATGGCTCTTGCTGCAGTATCTGTGGCGTTTCTATTTTTTGCTGCTTGATTTTTTTTTTTTCCTCCTGGCATAGGTCATATTTTCCTGCTTCTTTGTGTGATTTATAACATTAGATGGGATGCTGGACTTGAAGGTTTTGTGTTGTGGTTGCTAGACTTTGAGACATTCTTAAAAACAGTGTCGGTTTTTGTCCTGGTGTGCAGTGAAATTCCTTAGACTCGGTTGCATTCTTTTGAGGCTTTCTTTTAAGGTTTTAAAGGAGCCCTGGTGGCGCAGTAGGTTAAATGGTGGGCAACTAACCCACCGATGACTAGTTTGAACCCACCAGCTGTTCCACGGAAGAAAGACAAGACACTCTGCTTCTGTGAAGATTGACAGCCTTGGAAACCCTATGGGGCAGTGCTCCTCTGACCTGTAGGGTTGCTGTGAGTTGTAGACGTGATGTCAGTAGGTTTATGCTTTTTAAGCACAAATTCAGAAAAGCCTTTAATATAGTGCAAATTTAGCCCCTTGTGAGGGATCTACCAAATGCCCGTGTGTTACAGCTTCTCTCCACTCTGGCTAGTGGGAAAATGAATTAGTTGAATGGGTTTGTTAGGTCTACTGTTTTCTGGTAAGGAGCCCCAGTAGCATAGTGGATAAGCCCTACCTACTAACCAGTACATTGGCAGTTCAAATCCACCAGCTACTCGGCAGGAGAAAGCTGTAGCAGTCGGCTCTGTAAAGATTACAGCCTTGGGAAGCCCTGTGGGTGCGGCACCTCTGTTCTGTCTTACAGGGTCACTATAAGTAGGTCACCAGGAAGTTTTAAGCTTTTTTAATAGAAGTTCAGAACAGCTTTTAATGTAGTGCTAACGGATCCCTGTGGAAGATCAGTGAAATGATCAGACCTGTGACTGGGAATCAACTCAATGACACTGGGTTTTTCTTTCTGGGGGTTCTGTCCCTGGCTTCAGGAAATGTCCTGTGCACACGATGATCGCTGCTTAGCCAGTAACTCAGTTCTAGGATCTCTGTGTGCCACTCCCTCCCTTCTATACACCTATCTCTGTGTCCTCAGCTCAGAGACATTGCTGTGCGGGGGCACCCATCTCTGCGCTATGGTCTGGAAGCTGCTCCTGGCGGTGAGCTGGGAGGGTTGTCGGTTCCCCAGGCTTGTTCCAGGTTTTTCAGGGATCACAAGGTGCTGCCTGTTGCCAGTGTGTGGAGACAGTTCCTTATATGTTTGGTCCCATTTTTCTCATTGTTTAGGGTGGGGTTGCAGGCGGTGCTGTAGGATAAAGCATTGGATTGGACTACAAGGCCGGTTTGAACTGCAGGACTGGTGGTTTAAACCTACCAGCCATTTCTTGGAAACCCTATACTGGGTCTCTAAGAGTCAGAACCGACTTGATGGCACTTAACAAAAATAGTGGTGGGGGGGTGGGGGTGAGGGGTGATTGTGCAGTAATAGTGGTGTTGGTGCCATAGTTCTGGGCAGGAGCAGGAGTCTGTATATTGTGTCTTAAAAAGTTTTAGTTAAAGTCGTATGTACAACCGTACAGAACAGTCGATCAGCCCTTTAATGGTTCCTGTCTCATGGTTAGTCTGGTTCATTTATGCCCCACCTCTCTCCCTGCTTTTACATTACTTTGAAGCAAATCCTGGATATGATCTCATTTTGCCTGTTAACATTTCAGCATGTATGTCTAAAACATAAGGATTTAGAAAAAAAATTTGAGCATGACCATAATGTTGTTGTTGTTAAGTGCCGTCGAGTCAGTTCCGACCCATAGCGACCCTGTACAGGGTTTCCGAGGGTGTAAATCTTTACGGGAGTAGAAAGCCTCATCTTTCTCCCGCAGACCATAATACCGTATCACATTAAAAATAAACAACAACTCAGAAAACCCTAAAGCAGTAATTTCTGAAAATTATCATATCTAGTCAGTAGTCAAGTTTTGATTGCTCATCAAGCCATAGTGTTTTTCCATGCAGTTGGTTTATTAGAGTTAGCATCTGCATAATCTGTGTATTACACTTGATTGACATACGTCTCCAGTCTTTTTAAACATAGAGAGCCCTGGTCAACTCTTATTTTTCTTTTCTTGTAATTTATTTGTTGAAGAAACTGGGAAATTTGTCCTTTAGGACTTCCCACAGTCTGGGTTTGCTGATCGTATCTCTGCTGCTTCCTTTGAATTTCCTGTAAATTGGTAGTTGAAGCCAATAAATTGGCAGTTTGATTAGTCATGCATTTCTTTCACTTAATTTTTATTTTGAAATAATTTTAGACTTAAATGGAAAATTTTTTCTAACAGTACAGAGTTCTTGTGTACCCTTCACTCATATCGCACTAACGTTACGTCTCATGTAACCACAGTACAATGATTGAATCCAGAACATTTACATAATACAGTGGTGTGATGCACTTCTGTGAACTAGCAAGGTCCCTAGATGTGCTGCAAATGGCTGTGATCAGCTGCTAACTGAAAGACGGGTAGTTTGAGCCCACCCAGCAATACTGTGGAAGAAAAGACCTGGCTTCCGTTAATATTCCCTAATCTTTTTCCAGTAGGATTTTACCAAGAAAACCGTATGGAACAGTCCTACTCTGCAGCACATGGGTTGCCATGTGACATTTAACAGCAGCTGTACAGCTTACTCAAATTTCACACGTTTTCCCACTAAGTTACTTTTTCCTGCTCCTGCTCAGGGTCCTATATTGGCATGTATTTGCCCTGACTTTTCAGTCTTCTCAAATCTGGGACAATTGTTATCATTATTATTTTGTCTTTCACGTTTACACTTTGTACTTTACACAAGGTCAGCAGTTCAAACCCAGTAGCTGCTCCTTAGAAACCCTATCCAGTGTCACTATGAGTCAGAGTTGACTTGATGGTACTAAACAGTAACAGTAACACTTTTGAAGAGTCTGATTATTTTGGAGCATGTCTCTCAGTTTCTTTTTGTGTATTGTTTTGTCATGATTCGATTGAAATTATATGTTTGGAGCAAGACTACCCAGAACTGATACTGTACCCTTATCTATTTGCATACGTTTCCCACCCTTTGGTCTAATGCATTGCTTTATTTTAGTGTTTGTTAAAAGTTGTATATTCAGAAGAAATTTCTTTCATTTATTTTTCTAGATTCCAAAATGAACCTGAATGATTTTATCAGCATGAATCCTGAGGTAGGCTGGGGAGCTATCTACACTCTGTCAGAACTTGTCCTTCGGTTTGGCAGTAAAAGCTACTGAACTTGACATCCGGATCTGAAACAGTGGAGGCCTCATTCTAGAACACAAACTTGCCATTCCTTCATTTAGGAGTGCAGTCATTATTATATATACCATTGGCTTGGAATTTTGGTTTCTGTTGTTAAATCAGTTGAGATAAAATATGAGTGAACACAAATATAATTTAACCAAATTAAAGACTTTTTTTTTTTTGGTATCTCAAGCTGCAACTTCAAATAGTATGTAGTTGCTGTTTCTACAAATCATTTGTTCGACCCTCTGACGACTTATGCTGGTGGTTACTTTGTGGTAGAGGTATGAACTTGGAGCCAGATCTCAGTATCTGTTCTGTGTGTTTCTCATCTTGCCAGCTCCACTGGAAATTCCTTGAGGGCAGGCCCATGATCCATCATCACTCTTTGATGGATCCCTGTTGCCCAAATGTGTACCAATCACCATGCTGCTGCTTGAAGAGGGATAATATTGTGAGCTAAATCAGCAAGTCCTGGTGTGGCGCTGTGGGTTAATGCTCTGGACTGCAAGGTCGTTTGAATTGCAACGTTGGTGGTTCAAGCTCACCAGTTGGTCCTTGGAAACCCTATATAGAGTCATTATGAGTCAGAACTGACTTGACAGCACTTAACAACAACAAATCAGCAATAATTAGTCTTTTTGGACTATAATGTTTTTAAGAAAAAGATGATAGTCCTCTCAGTAGTGAGTATCACATGGGCTGTTTAAATATGTTTGTAAATAAAGCTGGTTTAAAATTAATCTTGTTTTGAAGATTTTGCTTTACTTTCGATGATTTGAAATATTCAAGAATGTCTCATTTGTCAAGGGGAACTGTTGGTGCTCCAGATACGTTTATCATGTCAACTTTCTTGGTGATGTTTTGGATATTTGGCTTGATTTGTATTATTCCAAATAAACGCTGTTTGGCATTAAACAGGCATGCAGCATTAGCATTTGTTCACACTTTCATGTTTCCACTATAAAAGTGGGCCATTTCTCATAGCAAGGATGTACAAGCTTTAGCTCTTAGAGGAATTTCGAAGCATCCATTGACTCTAAATCCTTTGCCTTTGATGTGGAGGGCATGACTACACTCACTTACTCAAGAGTCCATCAGTCTAAGGAAATAGCACGTGTCCAATATGTTTAGCTGACCAGGAAGATTCTGGAAGAAAGTGAATGAACTTAAGGTAAAAGGAATGCAACCACACCCTATTAATGTAGTTTATAATTTAAAGCTAAATGTAGACCGACTACGTAGATATCTTCATTTAGTTTTAGGTGGCCCATTTTGAAAAGTGTGTGACTAAAATGAAGACAATTAATGTTGCCAGGCTAGACCACGGAAGTTCTTTCTCCTGGGCACAAAGTTTGAGAAGAACCCAAGGATTGTAATCCCTTTTACAAACTGTTTTTCTGGTGTTTTGTCAATGTTACGAGCAGGTTTCCCATATGGTATTCAAATGTGTGTTTAGACCCCAGTAACTGGTCTTGGAGTTGAAAGACCCACTCCTTTGGGTCAATGTAGGGAGCCAGGTTTTATTGTAAGCCTCCTCAAACACCCTGTGGATCATCATCTTGACATATTAGAAACGATATAGGACATTTATGGTGTACAGGATTTAATGACGGAAACCCTCAGGGAGATGGATTAACACAGTAGTTACAACAGTGGACTCAAAACATCCCAGCCATCAGAAAGATGGTGCCGAATTGGACAGTGCTCTCATCTGTTGCACATAAGCTTTCTATGCGTTGTAGCCAACTCACTGGCAAGTAACGAGCAAATGTCTTTCTTAGCCCACACTCCTAAAGTGTCCTTTGGGAGAACTCTGAACATGGCATGTAGCCCTGGTGAGGTGTGTTATTGTTAGGTGCAGCTGAGGTGGCTCTGGTTCTGTATGCCCAACAGAAGGAAACACCACCCAATCTAAGGCAAAGGCATAGAACCCACACTAGACCAGGTTTAGAACCCATCCCTGGTTCAGAGAGTGGTCAAAGCGTGACTGACAGTGTCTTCCACCCAATCTTCTCTACTGATGTCCAGAGAGATGGTCTCTATCCAGCAGAATTGCTAACCTCAGGGCTTCAGGGTTTGGAGCTGCCAGTGGGCCTCTTGACTGTTACAAGAAGAAGAGTCCAACTGCAGAACACAAGCAGAGCTGAGAGGAGGAGAGCCTGGACGGCATTTCTGAGCCCCTGAAGAGCTCCGCCCCGAGTTATATAATCCAGTAGATTCCTTTTTGAGTCAGCTTGTGTGAGTTGCATTTGTTATATCACTAGGTGAAATCAATTTGTTTATCTACTTGTTTGAAGTCTATTTTCTATCTCCCTTATACCAGACTGTCCACTGTTTTTGCCCTGTTCTTTACTTTAATGTCAGAACCTAGTACAGTATCGGGCATGTAGTACATGGTGTTGTTTGTAAGTGCTATCAAGTCAGTTCTGACTCTTAGCGACCCTATATAGGGTTTGCAAGGAGCAACAGGTGGGTTTGAACAGTCACCCTTGTAGTTTGCAGTCCAGTGCTGATCCTACAGTGCCACACCAGTAGTTCACGTACTCAGCAAATATTCCTCAATTACTTAGTGAAGGACCAATTCCTATTTCTAGAGGAGTCCGGCACATTCGCCCCACTGCATCTCTAATCAGGTTGTTGTTGTTGTTGTTAAGTGCCATCGAGTCGGTTCCGACCCATATTGACCCTGAACAAGGTTTCCGAGGCTGTATATCTTTATGGTAGCAGAAATCCTCATCTTTCTCCAGCGTAGCAGCTGGTAGTTTTGAACTGCTGACCTTACAGTTCGCAGCCTGAATCGTAACCACTACGCTGCAAGTCTCATCAGATAATGCCAGAAAAAATACAGCTAAATTCTTGCTTTTTGAAGTCTTCTCTTTGACTAGATTTGGATGTGTACCAGTTTTGGATTCCCTGAGTGGTGCAAGCGGTTAAGTGCTTGACTGTAAACTGAAAGGTTGGTGATTCAAATCCACCCGAGGCACCTCAGAAGAAAGACCTGGCAATTGATTTCCCAAAGATGACAGCCACTGGAAGCTTTCTGCAGCTCAGTTCTGTCTGAACATATGGGGTTGTCATGAGTCAGAGTTGACCTGAAGCTGACTGCTTTGTTTTTTTCTTTTAGTTTTGAATTATACTGCTCTTTTTAAAACAGTTTTTATTGTGAATTCTGTGGGTTTACATGGGAAAACATCAGTTTTACATTCATCCTGTCGGATTTTGTTTCATTGTAATGATTACA
>NW_006408519.1:30008633-30042924 GCF_000296735.1 Chrysochloris asiatica
CAATGCAGGAGGGTCCCAGTTTCTCCCCATCCTCTCCAGCATTTACTGCCCTCTACTTTTTTGATCTTTGCTGTTATTGCTGGTGTGAGATGATATCTCATTGTTTTGATTCACATCTTTCTGATCACATCATGATCACATGGCTAGTGATCATGAACATTTCTTCGTATGTTTGTTGGCTGCCTGGATCTGCTCCTTGATGAAGTGTCTGTTCATGTCCTGTGCCCATTTTTTTTGGGTTATTTGTCTTTTTCTTGTAGAGGTATTGTAGTTTCTTATATATCCCAGAAATGAGTCCCTTATCTGATGTGTTGTTGCAAAAGATTCTTTCCCATTCTGTGGGTTCCCTTTTTGCTCTTTTATTTGCTAGTTCAAGCTCACCATTTGCTCCTTGGAAACCCTATACAGGGTTGCTATGATCAGAATCGACTCGACAGCACGTAACACAACAATGTCTACCGTATGTATGTACAGAGGGGGTGGGAATGAGCCTTACTGTGAAGGTTCCTTCCCTCTTTCATACTGCTACATCCATACGTATAGGTCAGCTTCATCCAGTTGTAGCAGATTACACTTATTTTCTCGCTTCTTTCTTCCTCTAGTCAAGTTCTGATCATCCAGCCATTGAAGCTAGGTCAGATGGGCACTATCTGCAAGTATGGGTGTTCTTATGCATCTCTCCTCACTTCACATCAGCTTCACTCTCCGCTCTAGTCCTCTGTGGCTATGTAAGACAGTTATTTTGAGTTGCAAATAGATTGAGAATGTTTTATATCTGAAGTTTTTAAAATAGCTAAAACTTACTGCATGTTGTATATAACAGATAGTCTCCTAATCCTTTATGTGTACTGACTCCTGTAGTCTCCCAAACAGCCATATAAGGTACATGCTACTAACCTCCCATCACTCATCTGTCCGTTTATCATTCTGGAGTGGCCTGTGTGCTGCTATGAACCTGGACTCTGGACCACCAGTATTTCATATGCCATCAGGGCCACCCGTGGTGATGGTTTCAGTGGAACTTCCAGACCAAGACTAGGAAAAAATGTCTGGTGATCTGTGTATGAAAAATAGCCCGTAAAACCCCCCATGGATCACAATAGAATATAAGCGGGCTTTAAAAAGCTTTTTTTGGAAGCCCCCTCCTGTTGTCTAGGACAGTGCTGCGATCATGAAAATGCAGCTTGTTACTCTGTTGTGTTGTGTAGGGTGTTGCTATGAGTCAGCTGACTTCAGTTGCAACTAGCAAGAACTGCTGCCGCATTTTTGCCCTTAGATTACAATGAGGAAACCAAGGTAACAGGCCCCCCCTGCCGTCAAGGCAATTCCAACTCATACTGACCCTGTGAGACAGTAGAAATTCCCCTTAGAGTTTCTGAGGCTATAAATCTTTACAGAAGCAAACTACCACATCTTTCTACCTGGGGGCGATTAGTGAATTTGAACTGCCAGCCTGTCGGTTAGCAGCCAGTGGCTTAACGATGGTGCCACCAGGTCTCTTTCCAACCAAGGCACAGGAAGTAAAATGACTTGCCCAAAGTCACATAGCTAGTGAGTGGCAGAAGTAATATGGGAACCCAGATAGCTCAGTTGCAGTGCCTGGCTGCTCAGTCATCTTACCCAATAGAAATGATGTCTTTACTCCCACATTCTGTAACTGAATTCCAGTCACTAGAGATGTATTCTCTGTTGCGGAGCAGGAGCCAGGGCATCACGCCTCACCTTGGCCTGGGAGAAGTGCCTTACCTTGTCACTGTAAAGACCTTTTATCAATGAATTTCAAACTTTAGTAAGTGTAGACAATCCCCAAGAGATTCAGAGTCAGCAAGTGCATCAGTCAGGGTTCAGGGGCAGGTAACTGAAATCCATCTCTCTTGTTATGTGAAGCAGAAAGGGGTTTGCTACAAAGCCACAGTGGCAGGACGGAGGTGTTTGGAGAGGCCATTCGGTGATGTAGTGAAGATGCTCACTCTGCCCCTGTAGATTCTGACAGCACTGTCACTGGTTCAGAGGATTTACCACATCTTGGAGACAAACCCGACATCATGAGCTCGGGCTGTACTTCAGCCTGCAGTAGGCCATTCTGCCGTCCATAAGATTCGCTTCATCTGGGTTATAGGGAACATGGTGAGACCAAAGAATCCTGGGGACACCAGCACACAGACTCGGAGCTTTATGTACATGAACTCATGATCAAAAGCAATGCTGGTGTCAGATATTATGACAGTAAGATGTTCACCTGGAGTCTGGGGTGACACTGTTAATGTCAAGGTCGGTGGTTCAAATCCACCAGCCTCTCCTCGGAAACCCTATACACAGTTGCCATGAGTTGGGACCAACTTGGCAGTTAACAGCAACAAGGTTTTCAGTTAGTTAGTTGGTATGTTGCTGGGAGAAATATGGCAAGTCCATCTGGATGCAGACTAAGAATGTATTTTGGGAAGGAGGATTATCATTGCCCTTCTATGCTGAATCATGAATTTATAAAAGATACAAACTATGTCTTCATGGTTGCATTAGGCAAATGTGCACAAAATCTCTTTAAAGTGTTTGAGAGCAAAGATTTGAGGACTAAAGTGCACCTGACCCAAACCATGAAACTTCTTCAGTAACCTCATATGAAAGTTGGAGAACGAATAAAGAAGGCTGTAGAAGAATTGATGCATTTGAGTTATGGTGTTGGAGGAGAATAATAAAAGTACCATGGACTGCCAAAACAACAAACAAATCTGTGTTGGATGAAGTACCATCAGAATGTTCCTTAGAAGCCAGGATGGCCAGACGTCGTCTTCACTTTTCAAGTTGTCAGTTTGGTTCCAAATGGATAGTTCTTTTGAAGAGTACTATGGAGTCCTGGTTTGGGCTAATGCATCAGACTGCAAAGTTGTTTGAACTGCAAGGTTGGTGGTTCAAGCTCACCAGCTACTCCCTGGAAACCCTATACAGGGTTGCTATGGGTCGGAACATGCTGAAAACCAACATTTTGATGAATGTGTTCTGCTCTCTTGGAACACAAGGGGGAGCATTGGGCACGGGAATGGGAGTCAGTGTGCTGGGAAGAGTGAGTGTTCTAGCTCCTTGCAGGGCGTGTTCTTTCTCTCCCTCTACGTTATTTTGCTAAGCAAGTTTCAGACGTTGGTTGGGCGATGTCACCTCAGCAGGATTTCCAAAGAACAAAGGCAATCTCTTACATAATTGCAATATCATGATCCTATTGAAGAAATTTAATGTTGATGTCACAATGCTGTTTAGTATGCAGTATTCAGATTTCTTTATATTGAAATATCCCTTCAAAGTACTTTCCTAGTGTTATGTTTTCAGTCCAAGAGCAATTTTGTATTCTCCTAGATCGTGACCATTTTTCTGGATTACTTTGCTGCCAAATATTAATTTCTCATGGCTATTTAATATTACATAAAGTTGATTTTTTTTTTTGCTTGTAACTGTTTGGTTGTTATTGTGGTGTTACGTGGGGCTTTCTTTTCTAATTTGGGAGCACCAGTTGAATGGATTTCAGATTACAAAGTAGGTGTGAGATTGACCATCATCAATACAATTCACCAAGTGTCAAGATCCTTGGAAAAGATTCTGAGATGGGGATTTGTTTGCAGCAGGTTTTTGGGGAGCGTTTTGGGATCAACATCTGTGGGAGAATAAAGGAAGCAGGATTGGGCAGAGGGGAGAGTTGAACTATGCTACAGTCTTCCCCCAGGGAACTGTGGAGCTGGGATACTCTGCAGAGTTCTCTGTTATGGAGGGTCTTTGCACTTGTACCTGGACCAGTCAGTCACTGGCTGTGGTTGCCCCTGAGAAGGTGGTCTCAGAACCAGTAGTTCTTTTCAGCTTAGGGCAATTGTTGGAGAGAGACTCAGCTAAGGGGGCAGTCTGTCACCAGCACACTTTGTGGAAATGTGTGTCTCAGTCCCGAAGGGGAGGGGCACAGCTTCTACTGCACCAGGAGGTTGGCAGGGACCTTGTCTTAGATGCAAAACTAGGGAAGCTTATATTTGTGCATGTATAGTCTCTCTCTATATATATATGTTATTGTTGTTAAGGGCCATCTAGTTTGTTCCAACCCATAATGGTCCCATATAGGGTTCTGAGGAGCAGATGGTGAGCTTGAACCACTGACCTTGCAGTTTAAACTGACCTTGCAGTCCAGTGCATTAGCCCGTGGTGCCACACCAGGATGCCGCATATATATATACACACTTCTCTCTATATATGTATGTCCTTGTCATTAAGTGCCATCGACTTGGTTCTGACTCATAGTGACCCTTCATAAGGTTTTTGAAGAGCTGCTGATGAATTTGAACTGCTGACCTTGCATTTCAAACTGACCTTGCAGTCCAGTGCTTATCCTACAGCACTACACCAAGACTCCATGTATATATATATATGTTGTTGTTAGTGCCATTGAGTCGGTTCTGAATCATACCGACTCTTCATAGGGTTTCTGCGGAGCTGTTGGTGAATTTGAACACCTAACCTTGCGGTTCAAATGGACCTTGCAGTCTGGTGCTTATCCTAAAATGCCGCACCAGGAGTATATATACTTGTACTATGTATACGTACATGGTATATATGTTGTTACGTGCTGTTGAGTCAGTTCTGATTCTAGTGACCCTTCATAGGGTTTCCGAGGAGTGGGTGGTGAGTTTGAACCTTGAAGTTGAAACCAGCCTTGTGGTCCAGTGCTTATCCTACAGAGCCACACCAGGACTCTACATGTATATATGTTGTTGTGGTATTGTTGAATGCCGTAGAGTCGGTTCCAACTCATAGTGACCCTGTATAGGGTTTCCAAAGAGCAGCTGGTGAGCTTGAACCACTGTCCTTATGGTTCAAACTGACCATGCAGTCCAGTGCTTTAACCTGCAGTGACTGCCACACCAGGGCTCCACATGTATAACTTTATATATATATATACATACATGTATAGATGTACGTATAACACACACATGCATATACATACATAAATTCTTGTTAATGCTGTTGAATTGATGCTGACTCATAGCGATCCTGCAGAGGATTTCCAAGGAAGTGCTGGTGGATTTGAACCACTGATCTTGTGGTATATACATATAGACTCCTAGTGTGACACTGCAGGATAAGCACTGGACTGGAAGCACAAGTTCAGTGGAGCTCTGGTAGTGTAATTGATTATGAGCTGAGCTACTAGCTGCCAAGTAAGTGGTTTGAATCAACCAGCCACTCTGCAGGAGAAAGATGAGGCTTTCTGCTCCCTAATGATTTACAGCTCAGAAACCTTATACAGGGTCACTATGAGTCAGAACTGACTCCACAGCACACCACCACCATATACAGAGAGAGAAAGAGGAAGAGGGGAAGGCTAAGAGACAGTTTGATTTATAATCACAAGGAAATGGCTCTTGAGGTTGTAGAGGCTAGCCAGTCTCAAGTCCACGGGTTGGGATCCCATCTGGCTAGGCTTCTGACTCACTTAGCTGCAGGAGCTGACGCTGCCCAAGATCTGAAAAACGTTACAGCAGGCCACTGACTCAGGTCCCAAGAACCGGAGGTAATATGGTGGGGAGCCGTTTACAACATCTAGAGAGAGCAAACAGCCAGAGAACTTTGTCAGGAAGTCCGTGTGTGTGTGTGTGTGTGTGTGTGTGTGTGTGTGTGTGTGTGTATGCAGGCCACGTCCCCAAGGAAGCTCCCTTTCAGCTTATTGGCTGCTTTTAGCAGATGTGATCCTGGAGTTGATTACATTACATCAGGTTTCACCATGGATGTGATTACAGGATATCAGATCGCAGATGGGGGCTGGCTACATTATTACATAACAGCAAAACTACATCAAACCACTGAGAACCATGACTGCCAACTTTAATCACAAACCTGTGGCCTAAGTCTTGGATCCCCTTAGCTAAATGAAATACACAAAAGGGCCAGAGTGTGGCAAGTGGAGCTAGGGGGTTGCCATGCTGCTTGACTCTTACTCACCAGGAGGGAAGCAGGTCAGGGGAGCAACATCCTTCACCTATGGCATGAGGGGAGCTTTCAGGACATCATGCAGAGAGAAGCATCAAACTGCTATTACTTGACCAGGCAAGCTCCTGTCCTTTCCCAAGCCCTGAGTGCCCCCCAAAAAACAATACAACAACCACCACCTTGAATACAAACATTTTTAAGTGGTGGTGGGAGAAAAACAGAAAGTTGTGTTTTCATTATGTCAACTTGATTATGTTACTTGAATTTGGAAGTAAACATTTATGTGCAAGTCTTTCTTTTTTTTCTTTTATAGCACAATTTTCTTAGAGCATATTCTTTTTTTTTCCTTTTTCTTATTATTTTTATTTTAAAGGTTAGTGTTACCTTATTTGGAGTCCTGGTGTGGCGCTGTGGGTTAATTTACCAGACTGCAAAGCCGTTTGAACTGCAAGGTCGGCGGTTCAAGCTCACTAGCCGCTCCTCGGAAACCCTATACGGGGTCGCCATGGGTCAGAACCGACTCAACGGCACCCAACAACTACCTTATTTGGTCATTTGTTTTAATAAGTAGGGTAGAGTTGGCTCATTTTAAAAAATTCTCCTTTTAACACTTTTGTTTCACGAAAGTCCTTAGAACATATTCTTGGGAATGAATTGAATGAGTCAAAGGGCATGGGCATTTTTATACGTCTTAAAATATACTGGAAATTTACTTGAAAGTTTTATCATATATTGAGCCACACAGAATTGCATCATAAGCTTTGTTGTTGTTTGAATGAGAGTTAAGTGCTATTTAGAATCATTTCCCAAGGGCTTTATAATCGTACAACTTCTGCATTAGGTGCAGTGGTAGTCTCTTTAAGCTTGGCATTAGTATCCTGACTAGAGTACATTGTTAAGGATCTGATTTTATAAATGATTAACCATCTAGTTTCCCATAGCCAGTACTTGGCGTCATCAGGGTGGTCAGCATGTTCTCTGGAGCAGTCAGAAACAGATCAAATCCTATGTGGTATTTGGTCAGGAAAGAAGAAGCAAGGTGAAGGCCAGAGGAGCAGGAACATAGACAAGTTCAAAAGCTGTGAGGAAGTGAAAGGTAAACAAATGAAATAAGGGGTTGGGCACACAGAGATAGCGATGAGGTCCAGAATTCTGGGATGATCCCCAAACAAGGGAGTGGGGCAAACAATCAGCTTTTAATGGGCTCCAACCTCTTGAACTGGTTTAGCACTGTAGGATCAGCACTGGACTGTGAACCACATGGTTGGCAGTTCAAACACACCAGTTGCTCCTTGGAAACTCTATACAGGGTCACTATAAGTTGGCCCTGACTCAACGGCACTTAACAACCCCCACCTCTTAGGGGCTGGTGCTTGTGCAGTCTGTAGACACAGGAATAGGCCAGATCATTCATTTAGTAGACTAGCAGTAGGCACTTGTTACATATACCATGGAACAATCAGTTGTCATTGGGTCAGTTCTGACTCATGGTAACCATGTGTGCTTCAGACTAGAACTGCTCCAGACTAGACCTCAATGGCTCTGACCTTTGGAATTAGATTGCCAGGTCTTTCTTTGGAGGCACCTCTGGATGGACTAGAATTGTCAACCTTGCAGTTAGTAGCAGAACATTCAACCGCTTGTGACACACAGGGACTCCTCGCCTTGGGACTATTGTTAAGTGCTGTGGAGGTGGTTCTGATTCATAGTGACCCTGTATAGCATTTCCAAGGAGCAGAACTGGTACCATACTGGTGAGTTTGAACAAACTGCCGACCTTGCAGTTCAAACCAGCCTTGTGGGCCAATGCTTTATCCTACAGTGCCACAAAGATCCCATAATCATATGAACTAATTTGTACCATGGCCTTGAGTCCCTCTCTGTCCACTGCTCTTTATTAAGGGCTAATACCTTGTAAGATGGATCCATTGTGTAGCCTGAAAAAATGGAGGCATGAGGCCTTGAAGGCTGAGGGGTATGCCAGATGTCTGAAGACTCAGTGGTTCATGGGAAGCTGCTTTCTGAAGGGCACCCTACTCTCTGGTTGAAACCAAAGGTCTATTATTTCAGTTACCTAAGTATTCCATGCCAGAGCCATAGCAAAATAGAATGAAAAGAAATCTTGCTTTTCAGGGATCGCAACTAATGTCTTGAAACAGAATCTGTATTAACGATTGAACGGGAAACAGATTTGCTGTGTAAATTTTCACCCAAACACAATTTTAAAAAAGAAAAAGAAATACCGCTTTTATAAGCTACACAAACTAATAGAGGAAGACATTGAATAGACCCCTTTTCAGTCTGAACATTAATAATTACATTAGGGTGTTTTGTAGTGATTTGGTGAGGTGTTCTGTTTCTTCCTAATGGATTGTGTATTCATGTGTGAATTGCAGTCTTTTGCATGACTGTTTTCTCAGCTCCACTAGTCTCAGTACGATGAAGCATTTTCATATCATTAAACCCACTATTGTAAAGTTAATTCCAACTCACAGGGACCCTATAGGACAGAGTGGAACTGCCCCATTGGGTTTCCAAGGCTGTGATCTTCACAGAAGCAGACTGTGGCATCTTTCTCCCATGGGGCGGTTGGTAGATTCAAACCACTGACCTTTCAGTTAGCAGCCAAGTTCTTAACCACTACATTACCCCAGCTCCAGTTCATTTTGTTGTTGGACCTTTCAGTTAGCAGCCAAGTTCTTAACCACTACATTACCCCAGCTCCAGTTCATTTTGTTGTTGTTGTTAAGTACCATCGAGTCACTTCTGACTCAGAGGTATATGTTATCGTTGTCAAGTGCCGTCTAGTTGGTTCTGACCCATAGTGACCCTGTAGAGGGTTTTTGAGGCGAAGCTGGTGAGCTTGAACTGCCAACCTTGCAGTTCAAACAGCTTTGCAGTCTGGTGCATTAACCCACAGTGCCACACAAACATATTTATATTAAAAAACCCAGTACATACTATCCATTGTAAATAAGTTATGCTTAAATTATGTATTCACCTGTTTATATTTAGCACTCCATAGTGTAGGTACAAAAATCAACATTTTGCTTTGGAATATTTTGGGTTTACAAAAAATGTCGCTTAGTACACAGTTCCCATAGATCTGTTCCCCAAGTCCCAGTTTCCCCTAATGCTAAAATTTGCATTATTGTGCTACATTTGTCAAAACCAAGAAACCAACATTGCTAGGTCACTATTAACTAAAGTGCAGACTTTCTTTGCAGTTCACCAATTTCCCCTCTCATATCCTTTTGTGGGACACAATCTGGGTCCCACATTGTATTTACTGTTCATATCATCCTCTTCTGTGGTCTGTGACACTTTGTTGGCTTTTCATGACCTTGACAGTTTGAGGAGAATTGGACACATATTTTTTAATATATTATGTTGTGGTCTTCTTAAAGTTAAAGAAGTTCTCTAGTTATCACTAAAGGTACCTCTCTGGATTGGGAACCATTGGGTGACACAAGTGGTTAAGCGCTTGGCTCCTAACTTAAAGGTTGGTGGTTCGAATCTACCCAGAGGCACCTTGGAAGAAAGTCCTGGCAGTCTACTTCTGGAAGATCATAGCCATTGGAAACCGTATGGAGCGCAGTTCTATTCTGAAACATCCTGGGGTTGCCATGCATTGGAATTGACTTGATGATAACGGTATATAAACATATTATATGGATACATTTGGAGTCCTGGTATGGTGCTGTGGGCTAATGTGCTGGACTGCAAAGTTGGTTTGAACCACAAGGTCAGCTGATCAAGCTCAGCAGCCACTCCCTGGAAATCCTATACAGGGTCACTATGAGTCAGAACTGACTCTAAGGTACTTAGCAACAACAACAACAACAACAACAAGAAGGTATATATTTGGCTTCAATGGACCCTAATGGATTACTGTAGCTCATAAACTGTTGGTTATTACAGTTAAGAACCTAGTGCTTAGAAGGCAGAATTAAAGCCACTCTGGGTTTAACTGTTGGTTTCAACATAAGACGTTGTTGTTTTGTGCTGTTGAGTCGGGTCTGACTCACAGCAACACTGTATAGGGTTTCTGAGAACTGCTGACCTTGCAACAATGAGGTTAGCAGTCCAGTGTTTATCCTGCAGCACCACCCCAGGGCTTGTGATAAGCTGTGGCTAAGTATATGTCTGTTTGATTTTGCAACAAGGCTACTGTGTCCATCTGGGTATGTCAAGGGAGTGTAAGCCACACTCAGCTGGGATTTTGAAGAGGATTTAATGAGAAACTATTTCCCTAGGTGAGGCAAGGTTGGAGGGCAACAATGGAGATGTTAAGGGTCCAAAGACTGGCAAGGAGGGAATCTGTAGCCATCCTGAAAGTCTGCAGGAACATCGGGTGAACATGGTGTCAGGGAGCTCAGAGAGAGTTGGAACAGTGGAATTGGATGGGGAGGTGTAAGTGTAGAAGGAAGAAGACAATACCAGATCACTGAGGCAGGGAGAAATACCTGACCTGCACTTCTCCCATTCTATAATTTCCAGTTGTTTTCTTCCATTAGCTAAACCCTACCAGACATCAAGGGCAAGGAGCCTGGGCAGTTCAGTCATTAGGGGTCAACTGTTCAGCCAGTGAGAAAGGTGAGGAGTGGAGGAGGATGTGTTTACAGAGAATGACCAGTCTACCATTCATCTGTCAGTTTGTCGTATCGTATGATGTTCTGATGCTGAAGCTGTGCCACTGGCATTTTAAATACCAACAGGGTCATCCTGGTGGACAGGTTTCAGTGGAGCTTCCAGACTAAGACAGACTAGGTAGAAGGAGCGGTGGAATACTTCTGAATGGCTAGCTATTGAAAACCTTCTGTATAGCAGTGGAACATTGTCTGAAACAGTTCTGGAAGTTGAGCCCCTCAGGTTGGAAGGCACTCACAATACAACTGGGGAAGAGCTGTCTCCTCAAATTAGAGTTGGCCATAATGATGTGGCTGGAGTAAAACTTTCAGGACCTTCATTTGCTGATGAGGCACAACTCAAAACGCAAACAACTGCAAACATCCATTACTAATTGGAACATGGAATGTACGGAGTACGAATCTAGGAAGTTTGTAAGTTGTGCAAAATGAAAAAAAAAAAAATCGATATCCTAGGTGTGCTGAAATGGACAGCTATTGGCCATTTTGAATTGGACAGTTATATGGTTTACTATGCCTGGAATGACAAATTGAAGAGGAATGGTGTCACATTCGTTATCAAAGAGAGTATTTCAAGATCTATCCTGACATACAATGCTGTCTGTGATAGTCATATGCCTACAAAGAAAAACAGTTAATATTACTCTTATTTAAAGTTACTCACCAACCACTAAAGCCAATAGAGATGAAATTAAAGAATTCTACCGCCTTCTCATTCTGAAATTGATCAAATATGCAGTCAAAATGCATTGATGATTACTGGTGATTGGAATGTGATGGTTGAAAACAAAGAGGAAGCATCAGTAGTTGGAAAATATGGCCTTGGTGATAGAAATGATGCTGGAGATCATATGATAGAATTTTGCAATACCAGTGGCTTAATAATTGAAAATTCCTTTTTTTCCAACAATATAAAAGGTGACTATATACGGAGCCTTCGCCAGATGGAATACATCTGTGGGAAGAGATGATAGAGAAGCTCCATTTCATCAGCCAAAACAAGACCAGGGGCCAACTGTGGAACAGCCCATCAGTTGCTCTTATGCAAGTTCAGGCTGAAGCTGAAGAACATGAAAACAAGTCCTCAAGAGCCAAAATATGATCTTGAATATATCCCACCTGAATTTAGAGAACATCTCAAGAACAGATTTAAGGCATTAAACACTACTGATTGAAGACCTTAGGAATTTCCTGTGGGATGACATCAAGAACATTATCCATGAAGAAAGCAAAACATCAGTAAAAAGACAGGAAAGAAAAACTCATCCTTCTCCTGAAGAGCGACTGGTAGATTCAAACTGCTGACCTTGCAGTTAGCAGCCCAACTTGAAACCCGCTGGGCTCCCAGGGTTCCTTAGGGTAGTTGTGGGTGAGGAAAAATGCAAGGGAGTCTCCCAAGTAGTGCTAGAAAATATTCAAAGCTACATAATGTGTAATCAAACCTGACCTCCCTCCTTCTTCCTTCTCAGAAAAGCAGAGCAGGTGAAATGGCTAACAGACTATTTTTAAACTAATATTTTAATGTGTTTTTGGTGAAAGTTTAAAACAGCATTTAAACCTAAATCAAAGCCATTGCCATTGAGTCTATGCTGACTCATAGTGGCCCTCTAAGACATAGTAGAACTGCCTCCTAGGGTTTCCAAGGCTATAAGTCTGTATAGAAGTAAGAGTGCCACACTTTTGTACCATAGAGCAACGGGAGGATTCAAACGGCTGATCTGTTCATTAGCAACCAAGCACTTGAACCACGATGCGGTCAGGGCTCCTCCACAGCAAATTAGGTACCCATAAAAACATTTCTGTATATAATGGTCAGTGTCATTACTTACATTTTCCACAGTGTGCCGACATTCTCATGATTTCTGTTCTGATGGTTCTGTTTCCATTCATCTAGCTTGCCGGTCTCGGTCTCTCCTGCCCCCCCTCCCCCCTCCCCTTCTCATCTTTGCTTTGATCTCTCATAGATGATTATTTAAAGGCCTGTAATACTACAGTGTAGCGTAGTGGTTACGAATCGGGCTGCGAACCTTCAGGTCAGCGGTTTGAAACTACCAGCTGCTCCGCGGGAGAAAGATGAGGCTTTCTACTCCCGTAAAGATTTACACCCTCGGAAACCCTGTACAGGGTCGCTATGGGTCGAAACCGACTCGACGGCACTTAACAAAAACAACAACAAATACTACAGTGATGTTTATTTTGAGTTGAAAGGTGATCTTGGGAGTGGTCTCAGTTTCCGGTTTAAAGTGTATCTCAAAATACCGATTCCAACTCATGGCGACCCCATGTGACAGAGTAGAACTCTCCCATAGGCTTTTCAAAGCTATCATGTTGATGGGAGCAGATCGTCAGATGTTTCCCCCATGGAGCTGTTGGGTGGATCTAAACCCATCAACCTTTTACTTAGCAGGCGAGTCCTTAACCGTAGTGCCAGGAAAGAGATGACCATTGTACCAGAAAAAAGAATAGCCATATCCAATCTATGCTTCTTAGAGTGGATTTTATAGAACACTTCTGAGTGGAGTTTATAGGCTTACCATGATTGAAGGGCTGTGGTCCAGTAAATTTGGGAAATATGGCATACCAAATTCTCCACATTTGTGTAACAATGATTGTTAAAGGAATTAAAAAAACAATGTTGTTCTTAGGTATGGTCATGCCAGTTCCAACTCATAGTGACCCTGTGCACAACAGAATAAACAGAACACTGCCCAGTCTGGGACCAAGCTCATATTTGGTGTTGTGTTTGAGCCCATTATTTCTACCACTGTGTCATTCCATCTTGTGTGTATGTGTGGGTGTCTTCCTCTTTTTTGATGACCCTTCAGTGTTTCAAGCATGATGTCCCTCTCCAGGGATTGGTCCCTGCTGATAATATGTCCACAGTATGAAAGACATTTAAAAAATATATTTTCCAGAAAAATTTTGTCCAAAAAAATTGCTATCAGGCAACTTTCTTGAGACAAAAGCTTTGAGGAGAAGAAAAAGAAAAATGTCAGCTCCGCAGGCGTTTTTCTGTTGCACACATTTAGTTTGGGCTTAATGTTGGTCTGTGTGATTATGGGAGAAGCTGCCATACGGTGTGTTTTTAAAAAATTGAGGGTGGGGTGAGGGGTGGGGAATTGCATAGCTTTAAATCAAGGCACAAATCTATTCTTGACAAAATGGGGTTCTTTATTCCCTACCATTGCAATTCAACTTCACAGGACAGATGGAAAATCAAACAACAAATCCTGTCTCCCAGCAGTCCTTTTGTGAACCAAGGTAGAAACCTACAATCTGTTGTCCACCACCACATGTCATATTTAAAACTTCTATTTTTAATTTGATGGTGGGATTCATGGCTAATGCTTATGAGGTCGGTGTCTAGACAGTTGAGAAAAACAGGAAATGAGTTACATTGTCATCGCGTGGAGAATTTAACCTTTTGTCTTCTAGGTTCAAGTTGTGCTTTCTTTAAAAAAAAAAACAAAACACAAGACAAAAACCATCCCTTCTCTCCTGAGACTTTCAGGGCATTTAAGGAGCTATAATAATCCTCTTCAGGGAACTGAGATAACTATTTCAGTGGAAAAGGAAATGAGAGCATGGCAGACTGTACTTGGACCACAAAGTGAACACAGTCATTTGTTTGCCCGCCTCTTCTGAATTTCAAGTATGTGGTTGCAGCTGTTTCTGACTGTTTCCAAAGAGCCGGAACTAGGCCTCGGTAAATCATTCTTCACTGTGCCAGACTCATGTTTGATGCTCTGGGACACGGAAGAGCCACAGAAGAGCAGGTTAAGAAGAGGTTATTATGTTGCTGAGTGTCCTTGAGTAGATTCTGACTCATAGCCACCCTCTGTTGTTAAGTGTCGTTGAGTCGGTTCCTGTTCATAGCCGCCCTGTATAGAGGAGCTGCTGCTGAGCCTAAACAGCCAACCTGGTGGTTCAAATGGACCTTTTGGTCCAGTTATTACCCTATAGAGTCACGCCAGGATGGCATAGCGACCTTATAGGGAAGAGTAAAACTTTCCCATAAAGTTTTCTGGCTCTGATCTGTGGCGCTGTAGGCTCAGCACTGAACTGCCACCCACTGGTGACTTCATGAAAGAAAGACCTGACTATCTGCTCCAGTAATGATTACAGCTTCAAAACTCCATGGGGACCCAGGGACTCCTGGGCCCAGGGACAAGGACATGGCCACAGAGGACTAGAGTGGAGAGTGAAGGGTCCAGCTGATATGAAGTGAGGGGAGATGCACAAGAACACCCATACTTGCAGATAGTACCCATTTGACCAGAACTCTACTAGAGGAAGAAAGAAGAGGAAAAAAAAAACAGTAGTCCACCACAGTTTGATGAACTTGACCTATGTTTATGGATGCAGGAGCTCAAAAGAGGGAACAAATCTTTATAGCTAGGATCATTCCCAACCCCCTCTGTACACAGGGTTGACAGGGATGGGCAACTTCGACAATGGCTACCCAAAATGGGGGGCTACAAAGGCACGAAGTGACTGGCTTACATGCTTTCAAGAGGGAGCTTAGTTTCAGAGGGTACGGGGGAAGGTAGAATCTTCACTGAGTGGTTTCCAACCTGTCTGGATGGGGCTGGTGAAAGGAGATGGGGATAAGACTCTTGTGGTTCAATAGTGAATAATTGCTATTAGGACTGATTGTGAGTGTTGCAAATGTAAAGGTAGATGTTTCGTAACAAAAGAAGGGGAGTGGCTGATCTTGCAGTCCAGGAGCAGAGGACCCTGGGACCATCAAGGGAGAAGAGCAGAGTGTGGGACCCTACCCAGAGAAGCAGCAACGCCAGAGATGGAGTCAGAGATGATGACATGGAGAGATGGAGCAGCTGGGGCCCTGAACTGTGGGAGGGAGAGGGTCTGTGTGTTGGCGGCCAGGAGACAGGCTTGTGGGGTGTACCCTTTGGTTGTTTGATGATGCATGGAGGGGACTGTAATCATTGCAGTGAAACAAAATAAGTTGGATGAATGTAAAGCTAATGTTCTCCCATGTAAACTATCGCATAATTCACAATAAAAACTTAAAAAACAAAACAAAACAAAATTCCTATGGGGCAGTTTTACTCTAGGATATGGAGTTGCTATGAGTTGAAAATGGATTCGATGACACCCAACAACAATAACAGGGAAGACATAAGAAAAAAGATAAACACGTGAAATTATTTTAAAAATTGTGATGAATGCTAGAAGGGAAAGAATCCAAGGGCAGACATAAAACAATGGTGCCGAGTCCCGGGGAGAGGGTCCAGATCCTTCTCTGTGTGGGGCTAGTATTGGAAGACTTCTCTAAGGAGGTGATATTTGAACCTAAGAGCTGGTGAGGAGAATGAGTCAGCCATGTAAAAAGTTGGGAGTGGGGTGGTGGGAAGATCCTTGTAGGAAGAGGGAACAACATGAATCAAGGCTCTGCAGTGGGAGACAGCTGGAAAGTTCAAGAACATGAAAGACAGTTAAGTGTGATTGGAGGAGGATGAGACGAGACTATAAAGAACAGTGGTACTAGATCACATAGGGCCGAATTGGTGCTTGATAAGAAATTGGGTTTTATTCTAAGTGTAATGGGAACTCACCAACCAATGAGTTTACGTAGTATAATTTGCTGCTGTGTGAAGAAGAAACTAGACAGGGCATGAGTTGCAGTTGCCTGTATAAAACGTGATGGTGGCTCAGGCCAAAATGGTGGCTATGGAGTGTAAGCTGTGGATAGATTTGAGAGTTGACAAGACTGGATGGAAGAGTGGATATGGAGGGGGAGGAGGAAGAGGGAGAAAATTAAGGATGACTCCTAGATTTCAATTTTGATAAACCCAATCTCATGGGTATTGGAGCAATAAACAAATGCATGTGAAATCATTACTCTATTGGTTAGTTTTTGTTAGGTTTATGCTCCAGTAACAAATAGCCCCCAGTTCTCTGTGGCTTACATAGCCAAGCATGATCTTCCTTTTGTATGCCATGTCCACGTTGGGTCCCCTGTGGCTTCTTCAGGCAGGATCCAGGCTTAAGAAGCACCCTACCTGGGGATGCTAATCTTGTGGTAGGCAGAGAAGGTTACAGTGGAACCATGCCGTGACACTGGAAACATCTGCTTGAAGTGGCCCACATCACTTCTGCCTACATTACATTGGCACAAGTAAAGTATACGCCCAAGGCGGATGTCAGTGGGCTTAGGCAGCATTGTCCTCTCCCATGGAAGGATTGTAAGTAATTTGAAATAATACAGTACATCTCAATTTCAAATTATATTATGGGATTTACTACCAGGACATAGCTTGTTATGACAGAAATCAAGAAGTAGCACTCGAAGAAGATACATTTAAGACTCAGAAAAGGCTGTCTTCATCACACACTATTGTTGCTCTTAGTGTTGTCGAGTCAGCTCCAACTCATGGCTGTTTCACGGGATTTTTGTTTCCATTCTACCTTCTTTCTCAACTCTTCTGAATTTTGTCCTTAGGTAAACACTACCCTTTTCATATTGTGTTCTGAACTTTGCTGTTAGTGCTGGGGTGAGACGTTGTCTCATTGCTTTGATTTACATCTCTCTAATGACTTCCCATTTTCTCAAACAACACAGAATTATTTTATGGTGAAAGAATGAAGTTCTTCTGTATCCATCCAAATCCCCTCCCCAGAATTAGCCATTAGTAATGTCCTGGGCCATCCCCACTGATGAATGTAGGATTTTACTATGTAAAAATTAAAACCTAGAAATACAGAGACAACAGCAAAAATTAATCTTCATTTACCCGTCACCCAAATCAAATGGTAATATGATTAGCTCATAGGGGAATAATATGATTAGGTATCTGAGGGTAAGTCAAAAAATATTCCAGTTCATACATGCACGGGCTTATTCCAAATGAAACATCTTCAGACATCTCTGTGATCAGTAGATGACTGCAGAAAAATTTTCTCAGTAGTACATTTGTCTTAGTGTCATTAAGGTGCCTACAAGCAAAGCAAAACAAATAAATGTCTAATCAGAACAGTGGCTTCTGAGGGAATCTGCTGGGATAGTTAAATTCAAGGCAGAGAGGTCGACTAAGAAGGTTATGTTGCTGTTGTAAAGAATACGATTTGAGACCTTCAAGGGTGCTGAAACTGCCATTTGACTTGATGTAAATCAAAGAGTGCAGAATCTTCAGGGAATTATGGGAGAGATGGGAATGTAAGGAACTAGAGGATATGTCACGAAACGATAGCTTCCTATTTTGATATTTTTGTTCAATAAGTGTTTCTATGATTTTGTAGCAATAATTTCTGACCTACCCTCGTATGTTCTGTAAAGAATTCTTGAACAGCAAACTGTATGCATTGGAGAGGTTCTTCTTGGAGATGCGAGATAGAGTCAGTACCTCTTTCTCTTTTCCAAGCAAGAGATACTGAGAGTTCTAGTCAAGACAAAGGCGATGGCAAGGAAGAAGAGGGAGTTGGTTAGGGAGAAATTTAAGAGTAGAGTTGATGGGGTACATGTGTTTCAATTACGTGTTTGTATCACTGTGAGTTCCTGAATCTAAGACACAGCCAGAATTTACACATAAGAACATGGCATCAGGACTGGAGGAATCATTAACAACTTGCAATTTGCAGATGATACAACCTTGTTTGCCAAAAGTGAAAAGGACTTAAAATACTTACTGATAAAGATCAAAGATCACAGTCTTCAGTATGGGTTGCACCTCAATATAAAATCTTCACCACTGGAGCAATAAATAATACCATAGTAAATGGAGAAAAGATTGAAGCTGTCAAAGACTTCATTTTGCTTGGATCTACTATCAACACTCATAGAAGCAGTTGTCAAGAAATCAAATGATATATTGCATTAGTCAAATCTGCTCACATGACCTCTTTAAAGTATTCAAAACCAAAGATGTTAGTTTGAGAATTACGGTGCATCTGATCCAAGTCACTGAGTTTTTAATAGCCTTGTATGCATGTGAAAGTTGGACAATGAAAAAGGAAGACTGTAGAATTGGTGCATATAAGTTTTGGTGTTAGAGAAGAATATTAAAAGTACCATGGACTGCCAGAAGAACAAAGAAATCTGTGTTGGAAGTACAGCCAGAATGCTCCTTAGAAGCTAGGATGGCCAGACATTGTCTTTCTCACTTTGGGCATATTATCAGGAAGGACCATTCCCTTGGGAAAGACATCATGTTTGTAAAGTGGAAGGTCAATGAAAAGTAGTAAAACCCCAATGAAATGGATTGGCACAGTGGCAGCAGCAATGGGCTCAACCTTAACAATGATTGTGAGAATGGTGTAGGACCGGGCAGTGTTTTGTTATACATAAGGTCACTATGAGTAAGAACCTACTTGATGGCACCTAACAGCCACAACAAAAAAGAAAGAAACATGGCCATCTTCTTGTTGTTAAGTGCCATTGAGTAGGTTCCGACCCTGCCCTATATAGGGTTTCCGAGAAGCGACTGGTGAGCTTGAACCACCAACCTTGCAGTTCAAACGACTTTGCAGTCTGGCACATTAACCCACAGTGCCACACCAGGACTCATCTTAGAACTGATGAAATCGGTAGAACTGAAAGCTGGGACTGCCAGCCTCCATGGTCAGGAGCTTCCTGGGCAGGAAGATGATTGCTGGATAAAAGAGAAGCAAGGTTTGCATATCTGAAATCCTGAAGCAGAGAGCAGATTACAGAACACGTTGTCATCTTAAGGCTTCACGAGTTGAACTCATGCTGGTCTCAATTAAAGAACATGTCTTAAGGGATTTGTGTGGTTGGGAACTTTATAGGTGCTCTCAGTTCAGCAAAATGCTATCCAGATGTGATGATGTCATTTACAAGGCCATGGTCACACTTGGTTTGGGGCAGCCAGATTCTGTTTATTTAATCAAAATAGATGTTTTGAATGGCTGTGCTGGGGGCCTGGCCTACTGATTTCTTTTCCAAGTGCTCTCCTGGGCTGAGAGAGAGAGAGAGAGAGAGAGAGAGAGAGAGAGAGAGAGAGAGAGAGCGCGCACGCTTGGATTCCGCAGGCAGATGGAGCTATTAGCCATGTTTTTCGTCTCCAGCGACCGGCTGGCTGAATGCCCATAATGACAGGGTGCTAGTATTCATTGTTTTGGAGCTGGGATGGTTATATAAACACCAAGGGCAAGCTTGGGCTGTCCAGGTCCCACTTATAGGACATGAAGTTCCTCCTTGGAGGGCGTGGTGTTCAAATCAAACCCGACACTTTACTGAGGGAGCTGGCCTCCCTGCTTTCTGCAGAAGAAATGGATGCAGGATTGAAGGCTTAATGTACTAGGGTGGGCTCCTGCCCATTAACACCAGCTAGTGAGCTCCTGTTGGTAGGCCCAGGATCCCAGGATACATTTGTGTCTTTTCTGATTTGAAATTGGATTGAAATTCATGTGAATGTTTTTTAAGAGTTCAGAGGCAGCCTTTTGGGTTGCAAGTTATTTTAGGACTACATTTGATTGGTTGCTGTTTTGGAAAAAGTACTTTTGCCTTTGCATTCCCAGAAGTGCCCAGCAAAGCTGGCCACTCTTATAAACTTCTACACAGCACTGGGCTCTGGATTTAGACAGCTTGTGTTTGAATCTCACGTTCCCCTGTGTGTCCCAGGGCAAGTTGGTTTTCTTTCCTGAGCTTCAGTTTCCACCTCAATAAAATGGGATGATAAAATACAGGCAGACTCCATTTTATTGCAGTTTGCAGATATTGTGTGTGCATGTTTACAAACAGAAGGCTCGTGGCAACCTTGTATTGAGCAAGTCTATCGATGCCATTTTTCCAACATCTCGCGCTCATTTCATGTCTCTGTCACATTTTGGTATTCTCACAAGATTTCAAACTTTGAAATAATGCTATTGCACACTTAATAGACTACAGTGTAGTGTAAACATAACCTTTATATGCACCCGAAAACCAAAAAACATTCATGTGACTCACTTTATTGCAGTGGTATGGAATCGAACCTGTAATAACACCTTTGTAAGAATTGAGATATGTAAATTAGTTAATATATGTAGTATATTTAGAAGAGCATCCAATCATTCAATATAAAAACTTAAATAACACCTACAACACAGAACATTAAAAAGCATTCAGCTCAGTGTAATCTATAACTGGCATGGCTCTCCCATGAAATGTTCATGAATCCACCCAACAGCCCTATGTGGTAGGCACTATTACGACTCCCATTTTAACAACGACAATAAAAACCAAACCTGTTGTGGATTCTGACGTATGGCAACCCCGTGTGTTACAGAGTGCAACTGTTCCCTGGCGTCTTCTGGGCTGTAGTCTTTTACAGAAGCAGACCATGAAGCAGGCTTTCTTCTTCGGCACCAGTGGGTGGGTTTGAATCAACCTTTGGGTTAACAGCTGATCATTTAACTGTTGCTCCATTAGGACAAAGCTAACAGAGGTTTATTCTAGAGGTCACGGGATGTCTGATACAGGAAATATGCATTGCATAAAGACTCTTTGCAAGTTGTTGCACTCAATGCTCTGTGGCAAGGACAAGGATGGTGTCATGAAAAGAATGCCGAGTTTAGGACTAGACAGATTGGAGTGTGAACCCCAGCACTGTGGTTCACTAGCCTTGTGACCGGGGTGTGTTTAAAACCCAGCTCCCAGAACAAAACACAAACCAACAAAACAAAATAGCAATCAGAGCTCTGGTTTGTAGCGCTTGCAGATGCCTGTGGTGTAAATACTCCCACTATGTTGATTTTAAGTCACCAATGTGACATCACTGAGTTTGGAGTTGGAAAGAGATGCATACAGTCAGCTCGGTGACCACGAGCTAGCTAGAGCAGACCACAGAGTGTGATTTCAGGCCAGTCCTTGAATTTTTCTGAGCTTCCTTCAGCTTCAGTATTAATAAAAACGAAGACAATACTAGTATCTACCTGGCAACCCTATCTAGGGTGGCTATGAGTCGGAATTGACTTGACGGCACTTAACAACAATTACCTGGGAGTTTATAAAATTTAAAGGATTTTTCAATCAAGAAAAGTTCTGTTAACTGGTGAAGGGTAAAGGGTATGTATGTGTGTGGGGAGGTGAGATGTGGTAAGGGTGGGCTCTTGGGAAGTGGGAAAAAAGAAGGGTGTTCTGTGTTCTGGTAAAGAAGAAAAAGGAGAAACAAAACAATATAAGATTACATAATTTTATCTGAACCAATGTTGACTAAGGATGCCTGGGGTACAATGGTTAAGAGGCAGACTGCTAACTAAGAGGTTGGTGGTTTGAACCCACCAACTGCTCTACAGAAGACAGATAGGGCAGTCTGCTTCCATTATTAATTATAGACTTGCTTACTCAGGGCAGGGACCTTACCTGTTTTTGTTAACTACTGCATCCACAGAGCCCTGGAATATAATGGAGACTTAATACATATATGTTAAACACACACACAAAAAAAGATTTATAACCTTGGTAGCTCAATGGGGTAGGTGCTGCAGGATAAGCACTGGACCACAAGGTCAGTTCCAACTGCAATGTTGGTGGTTCAAACTCACCAGCCGCTCTTTGGAAATCCTATACAGGGAAATGACTCGACAGCACTTAACAACAATGACTCTATATTATAGGGTCGTTATGGGTCAGAACTGACTTGACAGTAGAAGACTTGGATGAATGACTTCCTCAAATAATTAGAGGATATTTGAGCTAAAAGGGGTCAAGAAACTAGAATCAGACATACCTCCCTGGTACAGTTAGCTTAGTGACCGTTAGCAGCTAGAGCATAGTGTGATTTCAGGGCAGGCACTGGTCCGAAAGCTGAGACAGAGCGTGGCAGCAGCTTTCCCCCAGGTTCAGCCCAGCAGTGACAACCCTGACTAGAAGCCTGGTCTGGCTATGCAGGGCTCATTCTGTGAGCCCACCCTGCTCAGCGGAGATCTTTGGTGGCCCGGCTTGAGCAAGAACTTCTTCCTAAGTGTGTTGGGAGACAGGGGAATTCTAAGACGACTTGCACACCACTGGTCAGGGGAAGTGGTTTGCCTCAACTGTCAGAAGAGCTATAGGAACCAGTCGTCTCCAATAAGGTCCACTGAGGTGCTGGTGGTAAAATGGTTTACATGTTGTGCTGGTAACCAAAATGTCAGTGGTTTGAACCCACCAGCTGCTCCATGGGAGGAAGATGAGTCTGTCTGCTTCCATAATGCTTTACAGCATTAGAAACACCATGGAACAGATCTGTGCTGTGCACTAGGGTTTATATGAGTCAGCATTGACTTGGCAGTGGGTGGGGAGGAAAAAACAAAAACAAACTTCCATTAATTTAATTTAAAAAAGCAAGACGAAAAGCAATGATCAATGAGCTTCTTGACAATAAATAGTATTTCAAGGAAGGGACTTTAATGAAGGAACTATTTGAAGAGGTGTGAAAGGGTTACTGGGTGGTACAGTTTGTGCTCAGCTCCTAGTCTAACAGTTGGTGCTTTGAACCACTGTGAAGTACCATGGAAGAAAGGCCTGGAAGTCTGCTTCCTAACTGACTTGAATGCCACAGATTTGAATTGGGCAACA
This sequence comes from Chrysochloris asiatica, assembly GCF_000296735.1. Classification (NCBI taxonomy): domain Eukaryota; kingdom Metazoa; phylum Chordata; class Mammalia; order Afrosoricida; family Chrysochloridae; genus Chrysochloris; species Chrysochloris asiatica. Next base: position 30,031,761 of record NW_006408519.1, read on the forward strand.
ATGAGAATTTCCTCCTCTTGGGGATGAGTCTCTACATGGCACAAATGGCTTAGGGCTCAATTCCTAGCTAAAAGCTTGGTGGTTTGAACCCACCCAGAGACACCTCAGAAGGTAGACCTGGTGATCTGCTTCAAAAGGTCACAGCCTTGAAAACCCTCTGAACAGTCCTCTTCTCTGCACATATGGGGTTGCCATGAATTGGGATCGACTTCATAGCAACTATCAGTCACTGGAGAAGGCTATCATGTTTGGTAAGGTGGAAGGTCAGAGAAAAAGAGGAAGACCCCCAACGAGATGGATTGGCCAAGTGGCAGCATGGATGGACTCAAGCGTGGCAACAATAGTGAGGTTGGCCCAGGATCGGGCAGTGTTTCGTTCTGCTGTGCATAAGGTCACTATGGGTCGGTACCGACTCGATGGCACCTAACAACAACAACAAATCAGTAACCAGGCACAGAGGAGAACCCAGTGACAGCTGGAACCGTTCAGAAAGCTGGCGGGAGGATGAGGGGCCATCCAAGAGAGAGTGTAGAATAGGTACCCTGAATTTACTCTCCCTCTACTCACCGTTTCCTGCCACCATCTCCTATTGGTCAAATCCAATCAGAAGTCGACTGGCAAGGGGGTCTGGGGGATGTAGTCCAATGAGTTCAGCCCTAATCCTTGGGGTACAGAGCTGAGCAAAGAAGTAACTGATGAATCTCTGGGGAAAGATCACAAAAGCTTTACAAACATTTAATATCTTGAGGCTCTTTGACTTCAGTGTGGAGTGGGGGCCAAAGGCACTTTCAGTCAGTTATTTGTTTGCAGTGTTTACTGTGACAAATTGCAACTTGTGTGAGCCTGGCCAAATGGATGTATGAATTATATACTCTAGTTTTAGTTAAACTTTAATTAAACTCATCTCACAAAATGTACAAGGGTTTTGAAAAGATTCTTGGGAGGAAACAACAGATAGATGGTGCTACAGTTGCAGTCCCAAAAGAACAAGAAGGTGTCAGCCTTGACACGGCTTCTCCTAGAGGCCTTTCTGATTGGCTCTGTTATAAGACAGTGTCAGCCTTGACACGGCTTCTCCTAGAGGCCTTCCTGATTGGCTCTGTTATAAGACGGTGTCAGCCTTGACACGGCTTCTCCTAGAGGCCTTCCTGATTGGCTCTGTTATAAGCTAAAAAGATCTGACAAAAAATTGGCCCCAAAGTTCAAAATTATCATGCCTATTTGAAATATGAATTGATACCTATCATTGTTTCTGCTATGGCTCTGCAGGATCAGCACTGGACTGTGAATCATAAGGTTGGCAGTTTAAACCCACCAGCTGCTCCTCAGAAACCCTATATAACATCGCTATAAGTCAGAACTGATTTGACAGCACTTAGGCCAGGATGGCTAAGCTTTGTCTTTCATACTTTGGACATATTGTCCAGAGGAAACAATCGTTGGAGAAGGATGTCACGCTGGGTAAGGTGGAGGGTCAGAGAAAAAGAGGAAGACCCCTAACGAGATGGATTGGCCAGGTGGCATCATTGATGGACTCAAGTGTGGCAGCGGTAGTGAGGTTGGCTCAGGATCGGACATTGTTTCGTTCTGCTGTGCATGGGGTCGCTATGAGTCAGTTCCAACTCGATGGCACCTGACAACAACACCACCAACACCACCACCAACAACATTGCTCACGATGACTCTGAAATGTTAGTGAATGATAATGTTGTTATTGTGTTGTTCTTGAGTCAGGTCTGACTCATAGCAATACTGTGTAGGGTTTCTGAGACTGGTTGGTGGGTTTGAACTGCTGACCTTGTGGTTAGCAGCCCAGCTTATAATCCACTATGCTATTAGGACTCCCAGTCTAATGCTTGTGCCTGCATATACTTCAGAAATAAATATATGAATAAATGCACTTATATTGGGTTTATGTTAAAACAAAAATCTTTATTGATGGGATGGTTGGAGACCACTAATTTAAACTGTAAGTGCTGAGGGTTAAAGTCGGTTTGAATCATGAGGTTGGTGGTTCAAGCTCACCAACTGCTCCTCAGAAACCCTATACAGGTTCACTATGGGTTGGAACTGACTTGACGGCACTTCACAATAACAACAAGAGAATGATTTAGGAGCACTGTGGTTCCATGGCAGACTTCTTGCCTCTTGTGCTGGAGACCTGGATTTGATGTTCAACCAGTACGCCTGGTGTGCAGATGCCACATCTCTGTCAGTGGAAGCTTTGCTTGTTGTGATTACATTGACCAGGTTTCAGCAAAGCCTCCAGACCAAGACAGACTAGGCAGGCCTGCGTCTTCTTCTGGAAATCAGCCAGTGAAAACAAAATACTGGGTCCTAAGGGTCTGATCTCCAACCTATCATGGGGAAGGTACAGGTCTGGGTAGTGTTTTGTTCCATTGTCCTGGGCACGCTGCCAGCTAATGACAAGAATAACAGAATGATTTAGTCATTATGAATTCTTTTTATAGCCACTGATGGCTACATGGTTTTAGTGCTAGATCTTTTTGCTGTTAGGTGCTGTCGACTTGGTTCTGACTCATTGAAACTCTGTGCACAACAGAAGGGACCACTGGCCAGTCTTGCGCCAGCTTTACAATTGTTGCTATGATTGAGCCCATTGTTACAACCACTGTGTCAGTCATCTCACTGAGGGTCGTTCTCTTTTTCACTAACCCTCTACTTTACCAAGCATGATATTCTTCTCCAGGGACTAGTCCCTCCTGATAACAGGTCCAAGGTATGTGACACAAAGTCTCACCATCCCTTCTCCTAAGGAGTATTCTGGTTATATTCTAAGACACATTTGCCCTTCTGGCAGTCCATGGTACAGTCAGTATTCTTTGTCAACTCCATAATGCAAATGCATCAATGCTTGTTTAGTCTCCCGTATTCATTGTCCAGTCTTCACACGCAATGAGGCAATTGAAAAGATCATGTCTTGGGTCAGATGCACTTTAGTCCTCAAATCGACATCTTTGCTTTTTAATATTTTAAAGAAGCCTTTTACAGCAGATTTTCTTAGTGTAATATGCTGGTTGATTTCTCTTTTATTTATTTCATATTGTGATTTGAGTGAAAGTTAACAGGGCAAATTGCTTTTCAGTTCAATAATCTATACACATTTTGTTTTGTGATATTGATTGTAATCCCTCAAGTGTAGTAACACTCTCTGTACTTTTTTCCTGTGTTTACCACTTTCTTTTGTGCTTTCCAATCCCTCCCTGCCTCCTGAGCTTTATCCCTGGGCCAACGCTACCCTTTTCATCTCCTGTAATTGGTTATTCTAAGGAGTGCATCCTTATAGGCCTTTGTATCATCTGGCTGAAAGTTGAACCATAGAGATGGGTTCAGTTCCAGGTTTGACTTTTATCCTACCGCTTTCTCCCCCTTTCTCCAGAACCTCCTATGGTGATACCTAGCAGACCAGTGGTGGCCAGGCACCATCTAGTTCTTCTGGTCTCGGGCTCGTGGAGATTGGTGTTCACGTGGTCTGTGAGCCCTTTGGAGTCATTGCTTTTTTTGTGTGTCTTTATCTTCACTCTTCTTCATGTCGTTTGCATTCCTGACTACTGTTTCCATGGGTGTTGATTGTGGATCCAAGTAAAATGAAATCCTTGGTAACCATTGGAGGCAAAACCAGAAAATGGAAAGTGGACTTAAAGGAATAATAATAGCAAATAGTTATATAAATCGTACTATATGTTTGGCTGGTGTGGTGCTGTGGGTTAATGTGCCAGACTGCAAAGCCTTTTGAACTGCAAAGTTGGTAGTTCAAGCTCACCATCTGTTCCTTGGAAACCCTATACAGGGTTGCTATGGGTTGGAACTGACTTGACGACACTTAACAACAACAACAACAACATATGTTAGGCACTGCTTTAACGACTTCAGATGTATCTAGTCATGTACAATGCATTAACTCCATTATTGCTCACAGCAATTCTGTGACATGGATACTTCCACCGTTCCATTTTACACATGAGGGGGCCGAGGCAGATGGGTAGTTCATACAGGTAGGAAGTAGCAGAGCTGGCTTGAGCCCAGCCCTGCTGGCTTTGGGTCCTGTAATCTTGATCATGACTGAGAGTGTTAAGTGCAGCCATTTGGACAGCATCACGATGTTGTTGAGTTGAGAGTAAATGTCATCAAGCACTGCCAGAAAGCATCTTATACACACCTGCCACCTCGTCCTGGTTTCCTACTGTGTTTTGACTATTTTAGATTGGAATGTTAATCATTGCCTGGCTCTGCCTGGAGCCTGGAGCCTGTTCTGATAAGGAGTGACCATCTGGACAAACTGGCACCAGGACAGTTAGTCATGTCTTCCTGTGAGACGTTCATTGAGGCATCATGACCACCTTGTGATTCTGTGTGAATTTTAGAGTTAATAGCCCTCCCCCCCACGTAGTACGTGATTAACCTTATTAAGAAGTAATATAAAAAGTGCTTGTAACAAAGAGTCAGTTGGACCCCAATTAAATCAGCCTGTTTGCTGTGAGGTGTTCCAGTTGTCAGCTTCCTGGGAATAATCCAGGCTCTTTCTTTCTATATCTGAAGGGCTTATTAATTGGACTCAGTTGCCTCAGGTCTTCGGACCCAAGCTTTGGGCTCATACTATGCCATGATGCCTCTACGAAAGAAATAGAGGTTCCTTGGAAATAGTAATAATAATTTTTTTGGAAAAAAAATCTGAAATAGTAAAAAATAATTAAAATAATTGAATACAGATTTTAAAAAATAAAGAGAAGGGGGAACCACACAAACACTTTTATGTGGGTTAAGTGCCACTGTTTTGTTGTCTTCTTTGTCTTCTGCCAAATACGATTTCTCAGGATGTGGTCATTGGCAGCTGCCCTTTGCAGCCATTAGCTGCAGTTCTCCCTCAGCCCCTGCCAGCCCTCTGAGACTTTCCTCTAGACTCCCCTGCCCTCCATTCTATCTAGGGGCTCCTTTAACCTACCTGGGGTTCACCGGGACTTCTGAAAGCTTTCTAGAATGCTGATGGAGCTCAGACACTAGGATCCCAGGGCACACAGAAAACTTCAGCCCCGTGCCCCCATCTCCCCCAAGGGAAATTTTCATGGTTTTATTACTGTTATTATTTTTCTCAAAGAAACCTTTCAACAAACACCATCAAATGGGCTTGGGTGGTAAGTGCTGATCTGTGTCCCTCAAGCCACACCATCTTGTTCCTGTATTCCACTGAAGGAGCCTTTGTTCACCTGGCTTTGGGAAGAGTGCATTGTGGGTGTCTGCTGTCTCCCACGTGGTTCTTCCCTTCTGAACTCTGAGAGAACTCGTTCTTCATGCAGGGATCTGAGAGCTTTGCATCTCGTGTTGCCTCTGGTATGCACTTTCAACCCCTTGCACTCCACCACTCTCAGGTTGCTTCCTGAACGCAGTGGAGAGAATTTGAAAATCTGATCATCAGTAGATTTTACTTCCTAGGGCTGTAGGAACAAGATACCAAAAACTGGGTATTAGTTTTTATCAGAACAGAAATGTATTGTCTCACAGTTCTGGGTGCTGGAAGTCCAAGTCAACATGTTGGGCGCCATGCTCCCTCTGGAGTCTCTAAGAGAAGGTTCTGATTAGACTTTTCCTAACTCTGTGAGCCAAAGGGTTTCCTTGGCTTGCACTTCTGCCTCAGTCTTCACGTGGTCATCTTCCCTTTGTGTCTGTCACTGGGTCTTCTCTTTCATAAGAACATCACTCAGACTAGATTAGGATCCACAGGCTACTCCATTATCACGTCATGTTAACCGACAACATCTTTACGGGGAAGTTAGGACATTGGGGCACTGAGTTTATGTTCATGATGGAATATGTTGGAGAAGGTTAGTGAGCATGGTGGCACCACGTGAAGTATATCATCAATATTAATGCCACTGAATTGCCAGGTAGAAAATGCTGACTCGGCAAATGTTTTGTTATATGTATTTTTACCACAATAAACAGAAACAATGAAAGTTGTCAAAGACTTCATTTTTTTTGGATCCACAATCAACATTCATGGAATCAGCAGTCAAGAAATCAAATAATTTCTGTTGCAAAAGTCCTCTTTAACGTGTTCAAGAGCAAAGATGTCAGTTTGAGGACAAAAGTGCGAGTGATCCATGCCATGGCATTTTTAGTGACCTCATATACATGTGGAAGTTGGACCATGACTAAGTAAGACCATAGAAGAAGCAGTGCATTTGAATTATGGTGTCAGAAAAGAATATTGAGAGTACCATGGACTTCCAGAAGAACACACATATCTGTGTTGAAAGAAGTACAACAAGAATGCTCCTTAGAAGCCAGAATGGCAAGACTTCATTTCTTATATTTTGGAGATGTTATCAGGAGGGACCAATTTCTGGAAAAGGATGTCGTACTTGGTAAAATGGAGGGTCAGCAAAAAAGAGGAAGACCCGCAGTGAGATGGATTGACACAGTGGCAAAAACAATGGGTTCCCCAGCATTAATATCAAGGTTTAAAAAACCCAGAAAATAACAAATGATAAAGACAGAGTAGAGTGTAGGCCCCTCCTACACTGCTGTTGGGACTGTAAAATGGTGCAGCCACTGTGGAAATGGTCTGGCACTTTCTCAAAGGGTTGGGAATAGAAATTCCATGTAATTCAGCAATCTCTCTCTCTCTTGGTGTTTATCTTCAAGAAATAAGAGCCATCACACAGATTAGGTATATGCACACCCATGTTGATTGCAGCATTATTCACAATAGCACAAAGATGGAGACAGCCTACATGCCCATCAGCAGAGGAATGGTTGAACAAACTTTGATACATACATGCCAGGGAATATTACGCAACATTGAAGAATAGCAATGAAGCTGCCAAGCAGCATATAACGTGGAGGAACCTGGAGGACATTATGCTGAGTGAAATTAGTCTATGGCTAAGGGACAGATATTGTATGAGACCACTACTGTAAAAAGTCAAGAAAAGATTTTCATTCTGTAATAAACATTTTATGATGATTTCCAGGGGTGGGAGGGAAGGGAGAATTATTTACTGGGTAGAGTATTGACAAGTGCTAACTTGGGTGATGGGGAAGGCAGTTAAAAAGAAAAGGAAAGAAAAAGGAAGATGAAGAAGAAAGGAATTTTTTTTTTTTTTTTCATGTACTAGAAGAGAAACAATGTCTATTTTCTCATTAGGACAAACCATGGGAAACTTTTCCACAAATGGGAACAGGGAAAGAAGGGGAAAGAAAAAAAAGGAGAGAGAATAAAAAAAGATTTTAAAAAGAATAAAATACTGTAGATGTATAAATGGTTGACATGGAAAACGTTTTTGTTGTATATAGCTACAATTAAAAAAACAAAAACATAATGGACTTAAATGTAACAATTATGAGGTTGGTGCAGGACCCTGGTGGTGTTTCCTTCTGTTATTCATAGGGTAGCTATAAGTCTGAACCAATTTGACGGCCCCTAACAACAACAACAAACAAAAATCACATGAAATTCTTTCAAAAAGAATCAAAACTGAACCATCAGTTTGTTCTGTTCCTATTAATCACTGTAGTTTATAGTATTTTTTTTTTCTTAAATGTTTTATTGTGAATTATGTGATAGTTTACATGGGAGAACATTAGTTTTACATTCATTCTATCGTATATCTCATTGCCATGGTTACAATCCCCTCCATGCAATCCTTCCCCCCTGCCCCCCACTCCCTGGGTCTTCAGCACACAGTCGCTCTCCCTCTCTGGATCTAAAGTCTCCATGTCATCATCTCTGGCTCCATTTCAGGCATCACTGCTTCTCTGGGTAGGGTCCTGCTCTCTGCTCTTCTCCCTTGATGATCCTAGGTACCTCCGCTCCTAGACTGAAAAGTTAATCACTCCCCTCCTTGCTATAAAACATCTACCTTTACATTTCCAACCCTCACAATTAGTCCTGATAACAATTATTCACTGTTGTATCACAAGAGACCTGTCTGCATTTCATTGCATCAGCCTCACCTAGACAGATTGAATACTATTCTCTGGAGATTCTACCTTCCTCCAGGCCCTCTGGATCTAGGTTCCCTCTTGAAAGCTTGTAAGCCAGTCACTTCTTGCCTTTGTAGCCCCCACCCCTCATTTTGGGTAGCCAATGTCCAAGTTGCCCATCCCTGTCTACTCTGTGTGTGGAGGGTGTGGGAATGATTCTTGCTGTAAGGACTTGTTCCCTCTTTTGAGCTACTGCTTCCATAGGTATAGGTCAAGTTCATCAAATTGTATGAGAATACTTTTTTTTTTTTTTTCTCTTCTTTTTACTTCTGGTTGAGCTCTGATCATCCAGTCACTGAAGCCAGGATAAGTGGGTATTATCTGCAAGTGTGGGTGTTCTTATGCATATGCCTTCTCTTCTTATCAGCTGTAGTTTATAGTATTTTTAAATGATAAACTTTTGTCCATGTGTACATAGATTTATTATTCATAACACGCTAAGGTAGCAAAATCAACCCAAGTCCTCTAAATATTATATTAAAATATGTCTATTAAAATTATGTTGTTGCTAGGGGCCGTCAAGAGACCCTCTACACAACAGTATGAAACACAGCACCACCCTCACTATTGCTGTTACATTTGAGTCCAATGCTGCTGCCACTGTTTCGATTCATCTCTTTGAGGGTCTTCCTCTTTTTCACTGGCTTCCACATTGCCAAGCATGGTGTCTTTCCTTCTTCAGGGACTGATTCCTCTTAATAACATGTGCGAAGTACAAGAGATGAAGTCTTGCCATCCTGACTTCCAAGGAGCATTCTGGTTGTACTTCTTCCAACACAGATTGGTTTGTTTTCTTCTGGGAGTCCATGATACTTTAATATTCTCCAACAACATAACTCAGATGTATGAGTTCTTCTCTGTTCTTATTTATTCACTGTCCAACTTTCACATGCATATGAGGTGGTTGAAAGTCCCATGGCTTGGGTCAGGCACACTTTAGTCTTCAAACTGATATCTTTGCTCTTGAACACTTTAAAGAAGACCTTTGCAGCAAATTTGCCTAATGCAATAAGTTGCTTGATTTCTTGACTGTTATGGATCCAAGCAAAATGAAGTCTTTGACAATTTTAATCGTTTCTCCATTTATTATTTATTGGTCCAATTGTGAAGACCTTTATGTCTTTTACACTGAAGTGCAATCCATAGTGAAGGTCTTTGATCTTCATCAGTAAGTCCTTTTTGTTTTCATTTGCATATCGCAGGTTGTTAATGAGTCTTCCTCCAACCCTGACACGTCTTCATATAATCCAGCTTCTTGAATTATTTGCTCAGCATACAGATTGAATAAGCATGGTGAAAGAATATAGCCGTGGCACACACCTTTCCTGATTTTAAACCATTCAGTGTCCTTTTGTTCTTTTCTAACAACTGCCTTTTGGTCTATCTACATGGTCTTCATAGGCACAGTTAAGTGTTCTGGAATGTCCCATTCTTTACAACATTATCCATCATTTGTCATGAACCACACAGTCAAAAGCCTTTGAAGAGTCAATAAAGTACAAGTAAACATCTTTCTGATCTTCTCTGCTTTCAACCAAGATCCATTTGACGTCAGCAATGATATGCCTCATTCCATGTCCTCATCTGAACCAGGCTTGAATTTCTGGCAGTTCATTGTCAATGTACTGTCGTAGTTGTTTTTGAATTATCTTTAGCCAAATTTTACTTGCATATGATATTAATGATGTAGTCCAACGATTTCTACATTCTGTTGAGTCACCTTTCTTTGGAATGGACACAAATATGGATCTCTTCCAATAAGTTGGCCAGGGAGCTGTCTTCCAGATTTCTTGGCAGAGATGAGTGTGTTTGAGACACCAGCCTTTTGGTTATCAGTCACTGTTTAATCCACTGCACCAAGAGGACTCCTTTCAGCTTCAATTAAGCATCTACAAAACGAGAAGCAGAAAATGTTATACCTGCCACTGATAGGGCTAGCTTCTTCAGCCCACACAACTGGGGTGGTAGAGGAGGGGATCAAGTAAGTCTTGCTTCTGAATTAGGCTGTAGAGACGACTGTGACTTTCATTTGTACAATGATCCCCAAGATTGGGGTGTGGGACATGCAGAATAAATGTTGGTGAGAATTCATGTGAAGGGACAGAATCAGTAGGGAAGAGTTTGCAGGCGTGGGCTGCTAGACTCAGCCAGGTTAGCTGTTCTGGCTTCTTATTACTGTTGAAACAAAATAACCGCACGTTTAGTGATGTAAACAATGCATTTATTATGCTACAGTTTTGGTGGTCAGAAGTCTGACCTGGGTCTCACTGGCCTGTCTGCAGGACGCACTTCTTTCTTGAGGTTCTAAGGGAGAGTGTGTTTCTTTGCTTTGTCTGGATTCTAGAGACTGCCACATCCTTGGTTTGTGGCCCCTTTCTCATCTTCAAAATCAGCCATGTCATGTGGATTAGTCTTCTCATTCAGATCTTGTTGGCCTCCCTCTTCCACTTTTACAGATCCTGCTTTTTGGCATCCCAGGGTGGTCCAAATGATTAATGCTCTTGAATGAGTCGACCCAGTGGTTCCTTCAAAGAAGGGTCTGGTGATTGACTTCAGAAACTCAGCCATCAAGAGCTCTGTGGGGCACACTTGTACTATGAAACATTTGGAGGCTCCATGAGCGAGAATGGACTGGGTGACCACTGCTTTTTCGTGATTATTTGGGACCACATGGGAAATCTAGGAGAACCTTCCTATCTCAAAGTTCTTAATTTAACACATCTGAAATATCTCTTTTGCTACATAATGTAACATATTTATATGTTCTGGGATTAAGACATGACATCTTTGGGGGTCCATTATTCTACCTGCCACAATAGCTTTATCATTTCCAGCTAGAATATGTAATCAGCGTAAAATATGATTTTAGCTACAAAATATAGTAATTTGACTAATTTTTAAAATGCTAGATTTTGGGAGGGGGGTAATTTGAGAACCAATGTATTTATGATCAATTTATTAAATTTGTGAGTTATTAATTGACTTGAGAGTGTTTTACTTATTAGACTTGTAAGTTTTTTTTGATCAGCTATTTAAAGTGCTTAAAAATAAATTGTTTAGCCAGTAAAAAAAAGTCTGCCTTGGGCACCATGCTTTTTAAAGAACTATCTACAATTGACAACAGCAACTTGGAAGATAAGATAGGAACCTTGTTGTTGTT
>NW_006408519.1:30043584-30045204 GCF_000296735.1 Chrysochloris asiatica
GAAGTCTGTTCAATTTGAGTTTATCAAACATTAACTAAAAAGCCATCTAATTTTGTATTATTTATTAGACTTATAAATTGAATATCAAGACTTGTTAGTGGAACTTAAAGGCTTAAGATGTGGCCCTGTAGGATAAGCACTGCAAGGTCAGTGGTTCAAACCTTGGAAATCCTATACAGGGTCACTATGAATTGGAATCAACTCAATGGTACTTAACAATAAGAAAGGCTTAAGGAAAACTGGGTCTCTACATTTGTTACAGTGGTGGAGTCCTGGTGTGGCTCTGTAGGATAAGCACTGGACTGCTAACCACAAGTTCAGCACCTTAAAGCTACCAATTGCTCCTCAGAAACCCTGTACAGGTCACTATGGGTCGGAACTGACTCGACAGCATTGAACAACAACATGAGTCAGAACCGACTCCAAGGCATTCAGCAACAACATTTGTTGCTAATCAACTTACATTAATTTTAACCAAGAAACTGTAAATAAGTCTGTGTATGCAAATAAACTCATTGATCCCAGTTCTAGTCAAGAGTAAGGATGTGAACATGAGTTAGACTTCCAAAAGCAATTTTTAAACATATGTTTATTAATTCATTCAGCGATATCAGGTATTGGTGATAGAGGAGTCCTGATGTGACGCTGCAGGATAAGCACTGGACCACAAGGGCAGTTAGAACCGCAATGTCAGCAGTTCAAACTCACCTGCTGTGACTCGGAAACCCTATACTTATATTGCTATGAGTAGGAACCAACTGGACAGCACTTAACAATAACAACAACAATCTTTACTGAAGTACACTGCCACATCTTTTTCCATCAGAGCAGCTAGTGGTCTTGAACCACAGAGCTTTCAGTTATCTGCTGAGCACTTAAGGACTGCATCACCAGGACTCCTAAGTAAACAGAACAGTGAGAGCAAAGAATCCATGGAATATTTAAGGAATGATGAAATTTGGTGATCCTACTGGAGTCCTGGTGTGGTGCTGTGGGTTAATGAGCCAGACTGCAAAGTCATTTCAATCGCAAGGTTGAGAGTTCAAACTCACCAGTCACTCCTTGGAAACCCTATACAGGGTCGCTATGGGTTGGAACCGACTCGACGATAATTAACAACAACAACAACTGGAGTCCTGGTGTGGCGCTGTGGATTAATGTGCCAGACTGCAAAGACGTTTGAACTGCAAGGTCAGCAGTTCAAGCTCACCAACCGCTCCTTGGAAACCCTACACAGGGTAGCTATGGGTCGGAACCGACTTGATGGCACTCAATAACAACTGGAAGTTAACACCACTTGTCTGTCATTTTGTCGCACTGTGGTGGCTAGAGTGTTGCCAGAAGCTATGCCACTGGTACTTTACATACCAGCAAGGTCACCCATGGGGGACAGATTTCAGTGGAGCTTCCAGACTGTGACAGACTAGGAGGAAGGAGAGAGAGGCAGGCCACTTCTGAATGGTTAGCCACTGAAAATGTTATGAATAACAGCTGAACACTGTCAGATATAGTGCCGAAAGATGACCCCCCCTCAGGTTGGAAGGCACTCAGAATATGACTGGGGAAGATCTGCCTCCTTATAGTTGAGTTGACTGTAATGGTGTGAACGGAGCAAAGCTT
>NW_006408519.1:30045409-30077369 GCF_000296735.1 Chrysochloris asiatica
CATACTAGGAATCAAGACAATAAACATCCATTAATAATCATAACGTGGACTACATGAAACATAAATCTAGAAAACTTGGAAGCTGTCAAAAATGAAATGGAACACAGAGAGATTGATAGTCTAGGCATTAGTGAGCTGAAATGGGCTAGTACTGGCCATTTTGAATACGACAATCATATGGTTTACTATAAACTGGGAACGACAAATTGAAGAGGAATGGTGTCACATTCATCATCAAAAAGAACATTTCAAGATCTACCTTGAAGTACAATGCTGTCTGTGATAGGATAATGTCCATATGCCTGCAAGGAAGACCAGTTAAAACCACTATTATTCAAATTTACACACCAACCACTAAAGTCAGTGATGAAGAAATTGAAGAACTCTTAACTTCTTCAATCTGAAATTGACCAAACATGCTTTCAAGATATGTTGATATTTACTGGTGATTGGAATGCAAGAATTGGAAACAAGGAGGAAGGAACAGTAGTTGAAAAATATGGCCTTGGTGATAGAAACGATGCTGGAGATTTCATGATAGAATTTTGCAAAACCAATGGCTTCTTCATGCAAATACTTAAGAAAAAAAACAAAACAATAAAAACAACAACAACCCACAAACTTAGAAGGTGATTATACATCTAGACCTCACCAGATGGGATACACAGGAATCAAATTGACTTAATCTATGGGAAGAGACAATGGAAATACTCAATATCATCAGCCAAAACAAGGCCAGGGGCAGACTGTGGAACTTGCTCATATGCAAGTTCAGGCTGAAGCTGAAGAAAATTAAAACAAATCCACGAGAGCCAAAATATGGCTTTGAGTATATCCCACCTGGATTTAGAGATCATCTCAAGAACAGACTCGATGCATTACACATTAATGACTGAAGACCAGAAGAGTTGGATGACATCAAGAACATTATCCATGAAGACAAAAAAAAGTTATTAAGATGACAAAAATGAAAGAAAAGACCAGAATGATGTAAGAAGAGACACTGAAACTTGCTCCTGAATGTAGAGATGCTAAAGCAAATGGAAGAAATTGAGAAAATAAAAGAGCTGAACAGAAAATTTCAGAGGGCTGCTCAAAAAGGCAAAATCAAGTATAATAATGAAATGTGCACAGACCTGGAGTTAGAAAACCAAAAAGGAAGAACATGCTCAGCATTTCTCAAACTGAATAAAAAAATTCAAGCCTTGACTTGCAACACTGAAGACTTCTGGGCAAAATATTGAATAATGCAGGAAGCATCAAAAGAAGATGAAAGAAAACACAGAATCACTGTACCAAAAATATATAGGTTGGTTTGCAACCATTTCAAGAACCAATGATATTGAAGGAAGAAGTTCAAGCTGTACTGAAGGTACTGGCGGAAAAACAAGGCTCCAGGGATTGATGGAATACAAATTGAAGTGTTTCAGCAAACTGATGCAGCTTTGGAGGACTCACTTGTCTATGCCAAAGAATTTGGACGATAGTTACTTGGTCAACTGATTGAAAGAGATCCATATTTGTGCCCATCCCAAAGAAAAATGACCCAAAGGCATGTGGAAATCATCAAACAACATCATTAATGTCACATGTAAGTAAAATGTTACTGAAGATAATTTAAAAATGGTTGCAATAGGACAACCATTTCTGGGGCTGGTAGAAATTCAAGTTGGATTCATAAGAGGTTGTGGAATGAGGAATATCACTGCTGACGTCAGCAGGATCTTGGCTGAAAGCAGCAAATACCAGAAAGATGTTTATTTGTGCTTTATTAACTATGCAAAGGCATTCAATCGTGTGAATTATGACAAGCTATGGACAACATTGCATAGAATGGGTATTCCAGAACATTGAATTGTGCTCATGAGGAACCTGTACGTAGACCAAGAAGCAGTCATTCAAATACAACAAGGGGAGAGTGAGTGGTTCAAAATCCAGAAAGATGTGTGCCCGGGGTTGTATTATTTCATCATGCTTATTCAATCTGTATGCTGAGCAAATAATCTGAGAAGCTGGATTATCTGAAGAAGAACGTGGCATCAGGATTGGAAAAAGAATCATTAACAACCTGTGATATATAGTTGACACAACCTTGCTTGCTGGAACCAAAGAGGACTTAAAATACTTGCTGAAGAAGATCAAAGACAACAGCTTTCAGTATGGATTGTACCTCAATGTGAAGAAAACAAAATTCCTTACTATTTTAGGGACCAGGAAATTGAGACAGAGAGGGGTTAAGTAAGGTTAAGCAAGTGACAGAGGTATGACTGTGATTTGAACCTTGCACAAGCGGTATCCTGTACCTGGTGGCACGGTGGGTTAAGCATTGGGCTGTTAATCAAAAGTTCGGTGGTTCAAACCCACCCACTGCTCTATGGGAGAAAGTGCGCTCCATAGAGGTTTACAGCCTCCGAAACCCTATGGGGCCGTTCTCTTCATCTCTGCAGGGATGTGTGAGTGGGAATGGACTTGAGAGCAGTGGGTTTTGGGATTTCACCCTTTGGAGCCTGGTTCCTTCTCACCTTTCTGGTCTCAGCTCAAACATCACTTTCTTAGAGGTCCAAGTCCAGACTTTCCTAAGCAGATCCCCCTTTTTTATTCTGTATCTCAGCTCTTTTAGTCCCTCCGTAGCACTCATTATAAATTCTATTATTTTCTTATTCAGTTTCTGTCTTCCAGTAGGATCTACATTCTGTTGTCAGGGACCATGCCTGTTTTGTTCATCCCTCTATTTCCAGTACCTTGAATCACCAAACCAAACCTAATCATTTGCCGTCCACTCAGTTCAGGCACGTGGTAACCCTGAGTTGCAGGGTTGAAAAGGTTTGCAAGGCTGTGACCTTTAGAAAGCAGGCTGCCAGGCTTTTCTTCCAAGGTGCCTCTAGGTAGGACCACACAGCCAAACTCCAACTCGGCTTAGTAGTTGAGCACTAAGCTGTTTGTGCCACCCAGGAATTCCTGTACTTGGTACGCTGTTTCCAACTCATAGTAACCCTGGATAGGGTTTCTGAGGAGTGGTTGGTATATTTGAATTGCCAACCTTGGGCTTATCCTACAGTGTCACTCCAGGACTCCATGCCTGGCATAGAGCCTAGCATATAGTAGCTGTTCGATTAGTATCTGTGAATAAATGGATCTTGACTTTAAGATTCATTATTCATTTTCCTAATCATTCTGTACACACAGTATATGGAAATGCCTCATTTAAGCATCACTCACTTACTCACTACCATTGAGTTGGCTCCGACTCCTTGTTGTTGTTAAGTGTCATTGAGTCGGTTCCCATAGCGACCCTGTATAGGGTTTCTGAGGAGCGGCTGGTGAGCTTGAACCACTGACTTTTCAGTTCAAACCGACCATGCAATCCAGTGCATTAACCTATAGAGCCATCCAAGGTTTCCGAGGCTTACATTTTTATGGGAGTCCTGGTGTGACACTGTAGTATAAACACTGAACTGCTTACTGTAAGGTCAGTGGTTCAAACCCACCACCCGCTCCTGGTAAACCCTATACAGGGTCACAATGAGTCAGGATCAACTTGACAGCACTTAACAACAACAACAACAAAGTCTTTATGGGAGCAGAAAGCCTCATCTTTCCCTCATGGAGTGGTTGGTTTGACCTTGCAGTTCACAATCCAGTGTTTTGCCTACAGCGCCACACCAGGACGCCTTCATTTAAGCACACTGTTGTTGTTAAGTGCCATGGAGTTGTTTCCAACTTATAGCAACCCTGTCTAGGGTTACCCAGGCTATAAATCTTTATGGGAGCCGAAAGCCTCGTTTTTCTCCCACAGATCAGTTGGTAGATTCGAACTACTGACCTTGAGGTTAGCAGCCCAGCTCGTAATCCACTACACTACCAGGGTTGCTTTCATAACAAGCATTTTGTTGTTATTGTTAAGTGCGTTGAGTCAGTTCCGACCCATAGTGACCCTGTGTAGGGTTTCCGAGGAACAGCTGGTGAACTTGAACTGCCGACCTTGCAGTTTAAATGGCTTTGCAGTCTGGCGCATTAACCTACAGTGCCACACCGTAACAAGCATAGAGTTGTATTATAGACTTAGGTTAGTACCCAGCAACAGACTTATTTTTGTTTTCCTAGAGATTTTTAAACAATGATAACAGATTTCTGGGAAAAGAAATATGTATATTCCAATAGTCAAAAAACAAACACATTCAGTATAATAAAAAAAAACAACATGAACTGCCACATGCAAAAATGCACCTGTGTGTGTTGTTGGAAACACATTTATTGCAAGATTTCAGTGTTAAAAATTTTTTACAAAAATATGCCACCGTCTGGTACAAACAACTATAAAAAATTCATCATGCAAGAAAAGTGTGCAAATAATTTATACAGAAGGATTCAGCTCACACAATATTAAATAAACATCTTTGCATCTAATTGGTCTAACTTAATGCTTTTAATTACAATGTTCAACTCCATATAACATTTTTCAATAAAAAAGGACATTAAAGTTTCCAAGCTTGGGGCATGGGCTACAAAACACACCCCCTTGACTGAAGATAGTGCCACCGGTTCCCATGGGTAGAACACTGCTTGGAGCCTTCTGTTTAACAGACTTGTGCATTGTTAATGAAGCAAACATAGCTATACTCAAAGACAGAAAAAGCCATATTCAAACTCCAGAAGTAATGTTGTAGCAGATGGAGTTTCAAGAGAGTTCATAGTTTTTGAGCAGCCATCCATTTTTGGGTAAATGGAGCAAGGCAGAAGTTTTGAGAGATTTGTCAGGAAGCTTCGCTTGCTGAGTGAGTTTAAGGACACGTTGAAAAATGCCCAGAAGTCAGTATGGATATTGTCATCATTTGCTCCTTGTTGCTTCCTGGAATAATTCCCCTTTGCTTAGTGGAGGTGAGGTTTGCAGAGAGTCAACATCTACTGAAATGGAAGCTCACAGAATCTCACATCTGGTCCCAGAGGATGGGGACATGGAGACAGTAGATTAAATGTACCTCTTCAGCATGAGGGGAGAGGACATACCATCCTACTTATCCTCAGAACCTCAGTTTCTAGAAAGTAAGCTGGTTGCTCAGCCCTTATCTTTCTAAGAACCTCTTTTGTCATTAATATGTACCTACACTACAATTTGACAAAATACACAGCTTCTTTATGGCAACAGGTTGTGCTCAATAAAATGTGTACTTACAATAGCATCTGAGATCTGTAAAAGTGTTAAGAACCCCCATAACTTTCCCAGTAAGAATGAGGGACTTAACATGTTTGGAAAAGTTAGCAGCCAGGCACCCAACATCTCCGGAGCAGTCATGGGTGCCCTGTACAGAGGGGGGCTTGTGAAGAACAACATACAGGCCCTTCCCGAGAAAGCCTCATTATAAAACCTTTGAGGAGCGAGGGAAGGGATCACATCTGGGCTTCCCATGTCTCCAACTATGCCATAAGGTGCTGAGGTGGGAGACTTCAGGTTTACCCTGAGTCACTGAGGACCAGTGCATCCCTGCCAGGTGTGAAGTTTGGGGTAGGAATTTCCTTCCCTTGGAAAACCTTGCAGTATTTACTCTCCTTAGCAGAGAAGGAAGCACCTCCAGAAAATATAAGTTTAAAGGGACTGTCATTCTGTTTATTAGAGACCTCGACAGCCCACGATACATCAAAGAGATGCATCCCTACATTTGCCCAGCGGTTCAGAGTGTTTCTGAGGTCTGTTTAAACACTAATAGAATTTTAGGCCAGCATCCAGTCAAAACGGATGGTTCACAGACTCAGATTCTTGGAAACAGATAAAAAACAACAGAAGTCAACATATAAAACAATGATATAGTTTAGTTTAGAAAAAAATAATCACGCATAAAATTACAGCTAGAAAAAATTCACACATAAAAAAGAGTGTTTGCATAGCTCCCACTATTACTGCCCTACAACCTGGCGGCAAAATATAAACTCAGGCGCATATTTTATAATAAACATGGTATTGAACACTAATAATTCTATACTGTAGAACATCTCTCGAGGTGATTTATCTCCTTGCTTAGGCGAATGAAATTCCAAACCTTTCTCTTCTCACATATAAAAACACTTGAAACAAGCAGCTTCTGTTATTAGCAGGCTCCTCATGAGAAACGCTTGTGAATCCACAAAGATGAGTACTGTGACAACAACACAATACACACCCATCCCCTTACTTCACAATCCCAATAAAGCCCACTCTACTGTTGAGTTTTCAGTGTAAACCAAGTCTGTCTAAAACATCTCTTCTGGTCACCAAGCCTTGCCACTAGAAGAGTACTCATCACTAAACAAATGCCATCTTAGACTGATAGATAGTCTCACAGCTGGTTTGTTTTTCCTTCCTTAAACGTTGTACTGTAGTTAGCTTCTGCTATACTCTTATTCATTTCCTCAAAGTCCCAGCATTGAGCAGCATTGGACTTTTCCCTCTAGATCTTGCTATAAAGTGAGCTCTCCCCCAATTCACATATTATCCTTCCCCCAAAGGTTGCACTTTATTCTCAAGAGAATACTCATTGCTCAGAACCTTGGAGTTGGACGGAATCCTCAGGTTCCTGTGGCTCTGCCCACCCTGCGCTGGACAGTACGGACAGAACTCTTTCCTTCTCAGGAAGTCTGATGACTTCATATTCAACATCAACTTCAAATTCCAACTGATAAGCTCTGGGGGAGGGTAAGTGGGGACAATAAAGAGTACAAAGCATTCTCTCCCTTTCAGCAATTTCTATTGCCGTGATTCTCCTGACTTTTAGACTTCTGGATTTTTTAAAATAAAAATCTCAGACAGGGATTTTTGTTTTTGTATTTTAGGGCAAGTTGTCTGAGGAGGGCTTGCCAGTAGAATTCTAGAGACTATTAGTGCCCAAGAAGCAAGAATTTTTCTTTTTTAACTCACTTTATTTATACATGAGGTTCTGGTCATGTTTAACAGGAACCACAAAGACTGTGTGCTCTTGTGACCTTCCCCACTGTCCTCTCACATAAACCATAATATCAGAGATGTGTACCATTTCAATAGCTCCTTCCCTGTCCTTTTACACCTTCCATTTCCTTCTTTGTCTTCCCATTCCAACGAAAGAAGACCACAGATGTTGGCTTCTTCTGCATTTCCCTAAACATCTTCCTCGATTCTGCCCTGTTGTTGTTGTTATGTGCTGTTGAGTTGGTTCTGACTCATAGTGACCCTGTACAGGGTTTCCGAGGCTGTAAATCTTTAAGGGAGCAAAAAGCCTCATCTTTCTCCCGTGGAACAGCTGGTAGTTTCGAACTGCTGACCTTGCAGTTCACAACCCGATTTGTAACCACTACGCTACCAGAGCTCCTTGACTCTGTCCTATAAGACCTCTAATAACTCCAAAGCAGCCGCAGGGAGCCCAGCTACGCCATCTTAGTAAATGTCTTAGAATATGGTAACCCTGTCACTTGGGGCGGGAGTCTCTGAGTGGTGTAAACTGTGAAAGCATTTGACTATTAACCAAGGTTAATGGTTTGAGTTCACCCCTAGGTACTGTGGAAGAAAGTCCTGGTGATCTCCTCCTGAAAGGTCACAGCATGAAAACCCTTGGGAGGGCAAGACTCCTCTGAAACACAGGGAGTGGCCGTGAGTTGGAATCGACTCTCTGGCAACTGCTATCACTTGGGGGCGAGGATCAATGTGCCCAAATGTACTCTGTTGCCTGTAGAATGAAACCAACTGCATTGCTGATAATCCAAATGAGACTGTTTTGTGGTGACTGTCCAAAGCAGGCAGTACTGCTGGGACTGAAACCTGAAGATGCCAAGGAGTTCCACATACTTGATCAGCATGAAGGGGCAGAGGTCATGACTGGTGGGAAATCGTGGAGGCCCAGCCCCTAAACTAACAATATTACCCAAAGTCAAAGGTTCTAGAACTCGCAAACCAACAGCAGATCCAGCTTCACCCCACATCCTCAGGGAAGCTGTGAAGTTTGAGAAAACAGGGATGCATCATGGAAGAGCTAGCTGTTTACTGGGGAGCGTGGTGGCTCTGTGCAAGATGTACTGGCGTGTGAACCACAAGTTTGGCAGTTAGAGCCTACCAGCTGCTCCTACAAAGATTGGTAGCCTTGGGAACGCTATAAAGGGTCGCTGTGAGTCAGAACCGACTTGATGGCACACTAGTTTACTGTTTACTGACTAGTCCAAGCCGTGCATTCTGAATGTAAAATTGGTTCCTGTGGGGACAAAAAACCCACAACAACCTTAGATATTATGATGGTTTGTGGCCCTTCAAACTTAGCCCTACCTACAAAATCCTTAATATGAATTTCAATATTAAATTGTCTTCTTACGAGTGTGACACTGAAAAAAAAGAGGAGAAACACTTGTCAAGGTACAAGTGTTGCAATGTGAGGAGACCTGAACTGGGATTCACTGCACTCTAAAGGCTGGATAACAACTGAGATTGTCCATTATTGAGGGGAGACGGGTGTGAAGAGCTTGTCCCCTGCCTTGTTTTAATACATGTTTAACCATCTTCTCCCTCTCAAGGTTCAATCCCTCAGACACACTGTTCTTCAACATGGGCATGAATCAAGTTCCTATTTTTGTTTCACATGTTTCCAAGAGCATGCAAAATGGCAACTTCTTTTACCCTTCCTCCCTCAAAAAAAAAAGACAACTCCCAAACTATGTACAACGTTGTAGAAAAGCAATGTTCTATAAAAAGTAAAAAACAAAACATCTTCCACTCTCCCAGGAATATTTAACAATTTAACTCAGAAGTCCTGAGATTTTCATCCTTTGCCTCCCAAGATCCCTCGGGGTACATTTTAACTACCCAGCCCCTCAGCCAAGATGATGAACTCAGGTATCTTCTGTCCCTATGTGGCAGAACCTCCAGACTTTATTTCATCACCCTTGTAAGAAACCCTAGCCCTGGTTGACTAAGTTTTAACATTAGCTGTGAAGCAAAGCAAGCACACCAGGAGCTTGTCACAGGGAGCAGTAAGTGGTAGTAGGCTTTTAATTGGCTGATACCTAAAACCTGCCGCACAAACCCTGCACCTGGGCTCCTCCAGTGAGGTACACCTGCACAGGAAGCTACTAAGGAAGCCCAAACAAGTCAGGAGTAAGGAAGGCTTTGCAGCTTTGCAGAATTTGACTAATTCTCTCTTTTCTGCAGCAAGACCACTTTTGGGATTGTCTTGAACTGTCCTTCAGTTTCCCTACATGAGCTACATAGAACACAAAAGGGAAAAAGGCACAGGCTTTGAAGCAACTCCAAAGAGGGCCCTGTTCCCCTAAAAAGGAAGCCGGAAACAAAATGAAGACTGCTCCCAACATTTCTCCTCACTCTGTATAGTGATGGAAAACTCACAAGCAAGACAGACACTGCCTACGGGACAAGGTAAGGTCTTGTCAGAAAGAGTGCTGTGTGTTTTCTGAGGTAGACTACTGTGTGGTATCTTTGTAAGAGGAGGCGCTAAGCACCAGGCAGGGTATATAGCTGGTAGACCTTTCTCTGCCTTTTCCAAACACACACAAAATCAAATCCCAAAGTCCAGGAATTTCTCATACATAGCTGGAGTTGTTCTTTCTGTATATATATATTTATGTGTGTGTGTGTATATATATATATATATATATATATATATATATATATATACACACACACACACACATTCACATTGTAAACAAAGAGTGTTCTATCTTGTATTCGAGTTTTGCGTTTTTCTCCCGCATCTCTAGGGAACTACAGAGGAGTTTCAGTGGACATACAGAGAATTCCATTTTCACTGATGAAATAAAATGCCTGCGCCGACAGTCTTCCTGGCAAACAGTTAGGAAGAAAAAGTTTATTTACAGTATTTCTGCTTTTTCATACCAGTTCTTCTTGAGCAGTTCATATTCTTAAACTCCCAGTCAGCAATGGCACCTCTGTTTTCCAATGTCTTCCCGGAGTTCCGAGCCAATTTAGAAATGTATGGAGGAGCCCTGGTGGTATGATGGTGAAGCTAACCAAAAGGCTTGTGGTTCGAGCCCACCAGCCTCTCCACTGGAGAAAGATGCGGCAGTCTGCTTCCACAAAGATTTATAGCAGGGGAAACCCCATGGGGCAGTTTTATGCCGCCCTGTAGGGTTGCCATGAGTTGGAATTCAACTCCACCTTAATGGGTTTTGTTTTGCAAAAATGTACACTATTTACAAAAGTAGCGTCCAAGCTCTGTATTCCCATCTATCCAATCATTGGGGGCGTTCTGAAGTGCTCTCATGTGCTGGGAGTCAGAACTTGAACAAGTTGATAAAGTCCTGGGGTGAAAGTGACACGGAGCAGTTCTCGGGGTTATTGGCCGTGCACGGATGGTCAGTGCCCTGGAAGGGAACAGTGAGATTAGTTTTGAGCTCTCAAAGCCATCTTATGCCTTTTAGTATCACAAGGCACTGCCCAACCTCAAAACAACATTCCTTGTTCAAGAACGTCGAAGGGCTGGGGAAACTCAAGAGCTCTGTCTGTGTACACAGAAATCGGAGAATTTGGGAGTGGGCGAGACTGTGGTGGCTCAGGGATAGAATTTTCGTCTCCCATGCAGAAGACCTAAGTTTGATCCTAATGCACCTTAAGCTCAGGCACCACCTGTCTGTCTGTGGAGGCTTGAGTCACTGCTGGGTAAAACAGCAAAGCTTACAGACTAAAAGAGACTAGGACAAAAAAGGCCTGCTAATCTACTGCCCTAAATCAGCCAATGAGAACCCTGTGAGTCACGGGGTTCTGATGTGCAATGGATAACGGGGAGGGTACCAGTGTTTCTTTGTGTGGTGCACTGAGGGCCCATGCAAAGACAGTTAACAACAACAAGTTACAGGAAGAAAGACGTTTTCTGGAATTAGATAGCGTATGGTGTTTGAAAGTCCCTCACCAGGGCCAGAAGCAGAGGGCTCTCTCGTAAGGATTAATGGGAAAGGATTTGGTGGTACAGCCTGAGGGGTGGCTCTGAGGGTCTGTAGCTGCCACCTCTGAGACACATACCTTCCAGGAAAGAATATGACAGTGTCTGCAGAGTTGAAGAGTGTCTCCATACTGCTCTTTCCTTGGGTAACATCGGACAAGCTTAAAATACATCTTCTTCCAATCCAGCTGCCCTTTGTCCGACAGAATTAATCGCTTGCGGATCTTAAAAAAAAAAAAAATCAAATGACTAAAAGTCATTGCAGTGGAATCAATCCTTCAAGATGTGGTTTTCTGGCTTTGAAATTTTCTGCCTCTGCCTGCTGTTTTCACCCAGTTACATAGTAACTTTTAACCAGTCTTTAAAAGAAAGAGGTGACTGGTCACATCTTACTACAATGAGTTTGGGTGGCCCTTAACATTTAGATGATCTCAGCAAATAATTTCAATCCTTTTGACGTTATAGACAGATTTCCAAGGAGAAGTGGAAACTGCTTGGCACCATGGCTCTGCTTTATATCTAAATATTACCAGCCTTGTCAATAGAACTTGTTGAGCTAACCTATCTGTATAAAGAAGCTGAAAGAAAAACAAACAAAACAACAACACACAAAAAAAACCAAACAACCTTTGAGGCAATGTGACAAAAGGAAATAATCTGAGGTTGGTGTCACAAGGGCCAAATTCAAATTCAAGGCCAGTTTCCTTAACCAGAGGACCACTCACAACAATTTGGAAATACCACTTAAGCCACCTGTGGGCCCAACGGCACCTTCTTTCAATGGGTTGTCAGAATAAAATGAAACAATGTCTGTAAAAGCATATTACCTGTAAAGTTTTGAGCAAGTTATGAAATATGAATATGACTTCTGTTTATCAACACACAGAAAACACACTCACTTGTTATTTAGAAACTCCTTGGTTTTTCATTCCTAGTTAAGCCAGAAGCCCTGCAGGGTGGGCACCCAGATGGAGGTGCAGGAAGCTTCAGGGAAGGAACAGGGAGGGAGAGCAGCAAGGATCATCAGACCCACCAACCTGTCGCTCGGTGAAGTGGTATTGGCATAGTCTCTTCCACAGCAGCCGGTCCTCGCTGAGTGTGTGCAGGTCAGGGGCTGCCTGGCCCAGGCTGACCAGGTCACGGCCATCGCTCAGCCTCTGCATGATGTTCAGTTGTAAACATAAGGGCAGGTCGGTGAAGGTGAGGCCTTTGAAGGCGGGCTAGGAGGAAAAGGATGGTGGTAAATTGGGGGTGGTAGGTAGGGAGAACGGCAACTTACTAGGTGCCACCCTGATAGTGTAGTGGTTACACTTTGGGCTGCTAACTGCAAGGCCAGCAGTTCAAACCTACCAGCTGCTCTGCAGGAGAAAGTGAAGGTTTTCTGCTCCTGTAAATATTTACTACATTGGAAATCCTATTGGGGAACGTCCAGCTATATGGTGGTGGGTGGTGGTTACATGCCGTGGAGTTGTTCCAACTCATAGCGATCCTGTATAGGGTTTCTGAGGCTGTAAATCTTTACAGGAGCAGAAAGCCTTACCCTTCTCCCGCAGAACAGCTGGTAGTTTCAAACTGCTGACCTTGCGGTTCGCAGCCCAATTCGTAACCACTATGCTACCAGAGCTCCTTGAAGACCCTCAAAATCACATTGGTGGTGGTGTGCTGTGGAGTCGGTTCCAACTCATAGTGACCCTGCACAGGGTTTCCGAGGCTGTAAATCTTTACAGGATCAGAAAGCCTCATCTTTCTCCTGCGAAACAGCTGGTAGTTTCGAACTATCCCGACACATAACCACTGTGTTACCAGAGCTCCTTAGACATCACATTGTTGTTGTTAAGTGCCATCGAGTTGGTTTAGACCCATAGTGACCTTGTATATGGTTTCTGAGGAGCAGCTGGTGAACTTGAACCACAGACCTTGCAGTTCAAACAGCTTTGAAGCCTGGCACATTAACCCACAGCGCCATACCAGGACTCCACACTAGGTGGGAGTTAATTGATTGTTTGACCAAATATGTTGTTGTTGTTGTTATGTGCCGTGGAGTCGGTTCCGACTCATAGTGACCCTGTACAGGGTTTCTGAGGCTGTAAATCTTTACAGGAGCAGAAAGCCTCAGCTTTCTCCTGAGGAACAGCTGGTTAGGTGGGAGTTAATTAATTGTTTGACCAAATATAGCAGGCTAATTTTTAAGCTGACAATTTTGTATGGCCTGCAAATGATGTTTTAAATTTTGGCAGAAGAAAGATTCCCCACCCCTGCTACATAGGTCGGAATTGACTCCAGGGCACAACGCCCTCCACAGACAGAGGGGGATCACCTTTCCTTTCCACTGGAGGTGACGTGGAGAGTGCAGTGGAGGGGCAAGGAGCACGAAGGCATTCTGGGCTGTTTTAGGAAGTCTGGACTCAGTGTCCCCATGTGCAAGCAAAAAGATTTTAGGAGACTCTTGATGATCCCTCTTTGCTCTAACGGTCAGTCTGGAAGCAGCTTCAGCCCTCTGTTTAGTCAGAAGTGTCTGACTTGACAATTTATGCTGCTCATTCTACCTCAAGGAGCCCTGTTAGTAACGACAGCTAAGCGCTCCGCTACTAACCCACCCAGCTGCTCTGCAGGAGAAAGACCCGGTGACTTGCTTCCACAAACACTGTTGTTATGAAGCTCCATCAGGTGGGTTGCAACTCAAGGCAACCTTGTATAGGATTTCCAAGGCTATGTAAATCTTTGTGGGAGCAGAAGGCCTCAATATTTCTTTGGTGGAGTGACTGGTGGCCTCGAACCGCTGACCTTGTGGTTCGCAGTCCATTGTAATTGTAAAGATTACAGGCAAGAAACCCTTAGGAGCAGTTCTCCTCTGTCACACGAGGACACTATGAGTGGGAATTGACTCCACAGTCCTTAACAATAATGGTTCTACCTCAGGATGCTAGGCTGAGCTTCCCATTGTTTTCAGAATTTAGGATTTTACCGGACCTCCGAAGGGCCAAGACTTATTTGTTGGTTATCATCTGCTGCTGATCATATGAGCTAATAAAACTGCCACAAGACTTTCTTTTTGTTTCCAACACTTCAAAGCATCTACTTTTTTGGTTAAAACTCCCAGGCTGATTATTCCATTAACTTCTATTAAAGGCAAACCCTCTTGGCTGAGTGCACACCATCAAATTTGCAAACCTGAAATCCTTGCCCAGATCCCATGCGGAGCCTTAACTCCTGATAAATGGTTAACTGCTTGCATGCCTTCTTCTTTTTGCATATAAACATATTAAAGAAAAATTAGTCACTCTTATGCTTCCAGTCAAGCATTTGGCTAAAATCCATTTATGTTCAGCTCTGGAAGTGTAGTGGTTACGAATCGGGCTGCAAACCTCAGGGTCAGCAGTTCAAAACTACCAGCTGTTCCTTGAGAGAAAGATGAGGCTTTCTGCTCCTGTAAAGATTTACAGCCTCGGAAACCCTGTACGCGCTTGCTATGAGTCAGAACCAACTCCACGACACATAACAACAACAATAACACAGACCAACACGCTTCCAAACACTGCCTTTCACTCAGTACCCTGGAATTCTACTGAATTTTCTTTTCCACAAATTTGTTCTCTTAATTTATTTCTTTCACTATGTTAATTATTTTTGACCAAAAAAAAAAGGATTAGATACGAACAGTTTGGAGCAAAAGACAATACGTATTGAGAAGATACTGATACAACGTGGGCAAATAGCAATGACTATAAATGTCACCTTAATGTTTTCATGTAAAAAAAAAAAAAAAAAAAAACAGTAACAAAAAATCCTCTTTTGAGGTCTTAACTGTTAAAGAATCAGTTTAAAATACAATCCAGACGGAAGCAATTAAGTCCCCTAGCTGGTTCTTTCTTTCCTCTGAGAGGCAGGGCCTTTGTGTGCAAAACTCCCCAGAGCTCCATGAGTTCCTTCTGGTTGTTAAGTGCTATGGAGTCAGTGTAGATCCTAACGACCCTGTATAGGGTTTCTAAGGAGCAGCTGGTGAGCTTGAACCGCTGACCTTGCAGTTCAAGTTGACATTGCAGTCCAGTGCATTAGCCCACAGTACCACACTAGGAGTTACTACTGCTGCTCTCAAAATACTGTCCCTCAGAGGCAGGGGGGCTGGAAAGGGAGGAGGGTCTGAGGAAGTATGGTGTCAAGGTCAAAAGCATCGTCCCTGGATACAGGGTGGGTTCAATTCCCCAGCTACATCTTACGAGTCATGAAGCTTTGACCAGATAATTCTTTATTACCCCGTCCCGTTTCATTTTCTTTTCATCTATAAAATGGGGGGAGTGTGGTGCTGCAGGATAATGCACTGGACCTCAAGGTCAGTTGGAAATGCAAGGTTGTCAGTTCAAACCCACCAGCCATTCCTCGGAAACCCTAGTCAGGGTCACTATGAGCTGGAACTGACTCGATGGCACTTAACAACAATGTAAAATAATGGGGAGAAAGCGTATCTTCTCGGCACAGCGGATGAGATCTTGTATGTGTGTATTTTTGACTCATAGTCATTGCCTTTGAGTTGGTTCCGACTTACAGTGACCCATGGGATAGAGCAGAGCTGCCCCACAATCCCCTAAGGCTGTGGCTGTGATCTTTAAAGAAGCAGACCACCATATTCTCCTACCAAGTGGTTAGCGGGTCTGAACCACCGACGTTTGGTTAGCAACCAAGTGCTTAACTGCTGTGCCACCAGAGCCCTCTGGTAGTACAGTGTTCCCCCAAATATTAGATATTATTACGGTTGGTGGTGGTTATGTGTCGTGGAGTAGGTTCTGACCCATAGCGACCCTGTACAGGGTTCCCGAGGCTGTACATCTTTATGGGAGCAGAAAGCCTCATCTTTCTCCCACGGAACAGCTGGTAGTTTTGAACTGCTGTCCTTGCGGTTTGCAGCCCGATTCATAACCACTACGCTACCAGATATTATTATGAATACCATTAATTATTCACTAGATGAGGTGATACTTGTAAAGCACACAATAGTGTATCTGCCACATGTTGTTGTTGTTAGGTGCCATCAAGTCGGTACCTTATGCACACAGAATGAAACACTGCCCAATCCTGGGCCAACCTCACTATTGTTGCCACACTTGAGCCCACTGACGCTACCACTTTGACAATCCATCTTGCTGGGGGTCTTCCTCTTTTTCTCTGACTACATAGAAAGCCCTTAGGAACAACTAGTGAATACACTTAAAATACTCTATGCCAGGTATTATCCTAAGCACTTCCTATCCATACTGTACAGTTACCAAGACTCACACCAGATCTATGAGGCATCATTGTCCCTGATTTCTAAATGAGGAAAGTGAGGCATGGAGAGGTTGAGTAATTCGCCCTACGTCCTACACCTGGTAAATTCTCATTGCTGCTGCTGTTACTGTTAGAGCTGTTGAGTCCATTCTGACTCATAGTGACCCTGTATAGGGTTTCCAAGGAGTGGCTGGTGAGTTTGACCCGCCAACATCATCCATAATAATCCACTGTCATCGAGTCGATGCTAACGTATGGTGATCCCAGCTGTTACAGAGTAAAATTGCTCTGTAGAGTTTTCTTGCCTGTAATTTTCATGGAAATTGCTAGGCCTTACCTTTGCAAACCCTCAGCCTATCACTTAGTCGCCAAGTGCTTAACCATTTGCACCACCAGGGCTCCGTGTCATCCATAATACAGGGAATACTTCCCAAGTGATGGAACGAGCATTTCAGGTGGGCATTGGAGGAGACTTCCCTTCAAACACTTATTCATTGTAGGTAACTGTACTGATGTCTAATACTGTCTGTCGGGTACTGGGGATGGAGCAGGGAATGAGATGGGAAACATCATTGTCCTCATGGAGTACAAAAGCCAGTGGAGGTTACAGAAATGTGCATACACCTCACAGGTGTATTCAAATAGCAATAACTGGTCTCCAGGTGGTATGATGATGCTTCATTAGACTAGTGGTTAAGGTAGGCTGTTGTGAGGTGTTGTTTGAGTTGAATCTTGGAAGCCAAGTGAGCAAAGATGAGCAAAAGCATATTCCAGGCAGCGCAGAGGAAAGTGAGTGTAAAGCCCCAGGACAGAAACAAGCTTGGAGCATGCAGAGAGAAGGCCAGCTGACTGGGAGGCAGTTGGCAGAGAGGGGTGGGGTGTGATGGACATCAGTGATGATCTGTTCTGCATGGGATTTTATTGGTTTTAAAAAGTTTGGAAAACGCTGGGTCATTGGACAAAGAGTTGGAAAAAAGCTGGATTGCAAAAGCGTTTGGAAACCACTCATGTTAAGCAAGTCTCACCATTTTAGGAATAAGGAGTTCTAGGTCCTGGCTCAGTTCTGGGCTTAATTACTTGGAAAGTCATTGGGCTTTTCTGACCCTTGTCCCCACCCCAGTTCCACCCAGTAAGGGGTAAGAGCAACTATAAAGATCACTTCCTAAGAGTGTGTGTGGAGCAGCTAATTGGGGGCTGACCATATCAGTAATGCACCAAGCAGCAGGAGGGAAGAATGCCTTGGGACAGATGGGCCTTGCTCCTTTCTGTAAGTCTGGCTGGGTCACTCTCACTGGGGCTTAGCGAAAACAATTAAGTATGACGTCTAGGCTACAGAGAGAATGCAGGAAATCTAGCAGAAGGTGTCAGTGGATTTTCTGCGAGAGATAAGCTGGGAATTTGGGTCTTAAACTCACATGCTCAAACCATGTCCACACTTGAGAGATGGGAGTGAGGTTGGTTGTAAGAATAAATCAGGTAAAGTGCTGATCATAATTACGTTCTCTTAAAATAAATCACATCAAGACACTTTTTGAAAGGCTACCTGTACTTGTGCTCTGCAGTGTTTGTGAGTGAGGGGAGGGCGAAGAGAGAGCTGCAACATCTTGTAGTTAAGAACTCCCATAACCTTGAGGCTTTGCTTTTGTTCTCTCTCTTCAAGGGCTTAAGGAATAGAGGTACAGAGAAGTTATTAACATGAAACTCCATGAGTCTGCCTTTTGAAAGCTTGGTATAATAAAATAATTACATAAAAGAAGGCAAAGGGACTGCTTTGTGATAGTCTCTCTCAAGTTTTATCAGCTTGGGTCCCGGAAACCACTTAGAGCAGCAACCTTGGTCAGTGATTAGATACGTGAGCCGAGTGCTAGGTGAGCTGCCCAAGAGGCCTGTCCATTAGCGAGCCTCCCGCGATGACACCCGCATGCACCTCACATTTTTTTGTGGACCTCAGGCCCCTGCTCACTCAGAAGACTGAACTATGTTATACAAACTCGGAAGGCTAAACTATGTTATAGAAACTAAAAGAAACTGCTGGCATGGATGGTCTCGCTTAGCTGGGAATATAGAGTTTTCTTTTTCTTTCCCTTTTGAGTGAGATTTGCTCTTCGTTTTTTTCTGTGTATTCACAGTCATTAATCAAAGGCTCCCTTTGTCATCACTTCCTGTAAGTAGAGCTAGAAGCTGGCAAGGCTGGTACCAGTTCTCCAAGCCATCACTGCCATCGCTACTCTATTGTACTTGAGGAGCACTGCTGTGGGCTAAGTATAAGTACTATATTGCTAACTTCAGAGTCGGTGGTTCAAACCCTCCAGCTGCTCCATGGGAGAAACACGAAGCTTTATGCCCCCATATAATTTCACAGCTTTAGAAAACATATATGAGACAGCTATGAATTGGAACCAACTCAATATCACTTAACATCAAACAACAATTAAATTTAACAAGGATCATTGGTGGTGCAGTGATTAAGGGCTTGGCTGCTAACTGAAAGGTCAACAGTTCAAACCCACCAGCTGCTCTGTGGGAGAAAAGAGCTAGGCTCTGCTTTTGTAAAGATTGTGTTGTTGTTAAGATCCATCGAGTCAGTTCCAACCCATAGCGAATCTGTATAGGGTTTCTGAGGAGCTGCTGGTGAATTTGAACCGCCAACCTTGTGGTTCAAACTGACCTGATTGTTGAGTACTTATCCTATAGCCTGGAAACCCTATGGGTGTAGTTCTATTATCCTATAGGGTGGCTAGGAGTCAGAATCAACTCAATGGCACACAGCAACAACACTAAAGGAATAAACAGTGAGTTCTTTGAGAGGAAATGGGCACAGAGGAGGGACCTCAGAAACCCACTAGAGTTTGATGGTACAGTCAGCATCTCCTAAATTGCCAAGTTTCCAATGTTCCCATGATGTTTCAATCCGCCACATATTTTGATCCTATTTTGCCAAATTCTCCCCCCCATCCTCCCTTTATCTGAAATCCTCCCACCCCACCTTCAACACCTCGCATAGAGCTTTAAACCACAACAGTCCAGGATTTTCCTCCTTTCTGGGGATTTCAGGTTCTGGTGAATTAATTACCCAGCATTTCTCAAGGGAATGGACCCCACCTTCCCCTGCTAGGCGGAAGCTCCCCAATCCTGCTCACCCGTGTGATCTGGATGTTGTTCAGCTGCTGCTGCCAGTGGAGAATCGTCTCCATCCGATAAACCCACATGTTGATATTCCCGACCAGCACTGACTTGCCAACTCTTTGGACCAGTGTACATAAGGACGTGTAGAGAGTCTGGAGAAGTTCTCTGATGAGCCTAATGTTTTGCTGGTCTTCAAGGACTAGAGCAGGAAGCAAAACAAAACAAAAAGCTATGATACCGGAACACGCTGTATTTTATAAGTGGGCTTTTCTTCTCCTTTCTGCTTGTGTTACCTGGGCTCTGCCTCTGGGGACATGGTTTTCTTTCTCTCAGGTGTATGTTCTACACTTGGCTGAGCTCCTGCAGTTGAAGTGAAGGGTTGGAGTTTCCATGATCTAAGCCTCGCTTTGTTCTCCTTTCCCCAGTTTTCTATAAAGCCTTGGATCTGTTTTCATTGCCCT
Source organism: Chrysochloris asiatica (assembly GCF_000296735.1). Taxonomy (NCBI): domain Eukaryota; kingdom Metazoa; phylum Chordata; class Mammalia; order Afrosoricida; family Chrysochloridae; genus Chrysochloris; species Chrysochloris asiatica. The sequence continues at coordinate 30,065,163 of NW_006408519.1, forward strand.
GCCTAAACCTATGGCTCACCTGATCTGAGAGTAGTTTTTTTTGCCCAACTGTGAATGGGGAAGGAGGAAGGAGCACCCCTGGGAGCCAGGAGACTGGGCTTTTGTCCTGCCTGTGCAACTATGTGTGTGATCATGGGCTGACCACTTCATCTCCCAGTATGTATAATGACTTGGTTGAACCAGACACACAAGATTTTTTCTAGTTCAAATAATTTATAAATCTATTCTGCCTTCTCCATAGCTTGATTTTCAAGGAATTCAGGATCCTGGGGCTCAGAAGCCAAGGTTGGGATGTGTGCCTACTGTGAGAAGCAGGAGCAGATGGGAGATCCCAGAGCAAGGAGAGGAGGGTAGTGATCTCACCCCCTACTATGGGCATGGGCTGCATGCTTTTCTGATCTGGAATCTCGCACCCCTGAAATGCATCTGACTCAATTCCTTCCCATCCTTTTACATTTCTTTAAATCCACGCCCCACCCCAATACCTATAAAAAGAGGTGAGAAAGTGCAAGATAGTTTACCTTTCAGTACCACTTTTTCCAAAATGTTCATAAAGTTCTTTTGGGCGATGCCACTCAGGGATGTGAGCTGTGATTTGGCTATCAGTTCTAACAGCTGTGGATAAAAATAGAAATTTCCAGGCTTAGAATACAGAGATACTTTTCTCCTCTAATCTTCACTTTTGAGTCACATGATGTGGAGATATAGACTGACGGGGGTGGGGTGGGGGTTTGTACATGGCAGGCAGAGCCCTGGTGCAATAAAAAGCAGATGCTCAGACTGAAAGACAAACGGACACAATTCAAAACCCAGGAACCAGGCTGAGTGTTGCATGCCTCTTTTTTTTTAATATAAAGGGCTTTGGCTTCAGCCAAACATTCTACTTGTCTTATTTCAGCAAGTGGAATTGACATCCTCTGAAGGGAACCAAACCTCCCGAGACCTTTGAAATGTTTGCCTTCTGCATAATCATCCCCAGCGGGAAATCTTCTGCCCCCACATGAACTTGGTTTCCATTGGCACTGCCTGTTCTCAAGGCACCTAACAGCTCAAATTCAGCAGTGATGTGCACTGCCCAAGAAGTGAAATCTTTTTAATCCAGAGAACACCCACTTATGCAGCAGGCAGTAAAAATGTCTACTAATTAGAATCTCTTGTCACACAACTTTTTGGAGAAAGGAAGCGAGAGAACCTTCAGGGAAGTATGCTATATATGGAGTCCCTGAGTGGTGCAACTGTCTAAGCAATCAGCTGCTAACCAGAAGGTTGGAGGTTTGCGTCCACCCAAAGATGCCTTGGAAGAAAGAGGCCTCACAATCCACATGGAAAAAAAATCAGCCATTGAAAATCCCGTGGAGCACAGCTCACCTCTCCTCTGACACATATGAGTTGTAGTTGGCCAAATTGATAATTGTTTTGTTTTATAGTATTTATAGCTTTGGTAGCGTAATAGTTACAAATTGGGCTGCGAACCGCAAGGTCAGCAGTTCGAAACTACCAGCTGTTCCTCAGGAGAAAGATGAGGCTTTCTGCTCCCATAAAGATTTACAGCCTTTTAAACCTTGTACAGGTTCGCTATGAGTCGGAACCAACCAACTCCACGGCACATAACCACCACCACCATATATATATATATATATATACACACACACATACACACACACACACACACACACGGAGTTCTGATGATGCTGTGGGTTAAGTGTTGGACTGTTAACCTCAAGGTTGGTGGTTCAAACTCACCAGTTGCTCTTTGGAAGAAAGATGAGGCCGATGGCTTCTGTATATATCACAGCCTTGGAAACCCTATGGGAACGGTCTATTCTGTCCTGAAGGGTCACTAGGAGTCGGAATCCACTGGATGGCAGTGAGCTGAGTTTTTTTTTTTTTTTTTAAATACATATTTCTTATTAGAGGCAATGATATTACAGTGGCTAAGAGCTCTGGTTCTTGGAGCTTTTCGTCTTAAGTGCAAGTCTTGGTCTGACTACTTATTAACTCTGTGGCTAAGGGCAAGTTACTACATTTCTTGGGGCTACAATGTGAGCTTTAAATGAGGGATAAATCCTTAGCGTAGTATTTGAACTATTAGTTGCTAAATAAAAGCTGACTTGCTTGTTGTAGTAGTACATCCTTTTCTTACCACCCTTTACCATCCCCAGATGAAAAGAAATAAAGATAAAACATGAAGTTGGTGCCTTCTTAGGTCAATCTTTCTTTCTTCCCTTTTATGACAAAAATCTTTACAGATATGGCAAGATTAAAAAAAAAAATCAAAGATGCTACTGTTGAAAAATAAATCAGTTGGAAGGGGTTTTAGAGATTATCTAGTTCAACCCACTTAACAGTTAAGCAAATTGAGGCTAAAACCTTACCACCCACCCATACCAGCAAAGGGACTCTCAACCATGTCCTCAGTACCAGAAATCAACAGCCACTTCTCATACTTTCAAAGAGTTATTAGACAGAAGAGGTTGCCATAAAGTGAACATCATTACATCAGAACCCACCAGCTCCCAACCATAGTTTATAAAGTTAAATAGCGCTAGAATACCCCGGATCCTCTCCTTTACGTTAACATTTGGATGTCTGCTCCTACAAAACTGTGTAAGGGAGATTCCTCTGTTGATCAGACTCCTGTCCAGCCTGCACTTCCAGGACAATAATCCCTGAATATGACACTGTGTTGAGCGCTGGACCCAAGACTAAGAGAGAATCAACAAAATGAAACAGCTAGAAATTGGGCTAAGAAGAGACTAGATCAAACTCCCAGCAATTAAGAGCACCTCTATGTTCTTGGAATAAGTTAGAAATTTTATCCCCCTGGAGTCTTCTAGGAAGCTGTCTAACAAGTATAGAATTTTAATTTTTGGATAGAATTGTTGAGAATATACACAGAAAAATACGAACACTTTCTAGGGTGCAATTTAGTGGCTTTGATTATATCAGAACTGTTTGCATCCTCGTTTTCCAAATTGTTCCTTCCCCATTGATTACTGCTCTCTCTCCAGCTTCCTATCTAACCTTTAGAGGGGTTGTTGTCAGTTTGAGCCCATACAGATGTTTTTTACTACTTAAGCTAAAACTGTGGTTTGGTAGATAATATTTTTGGTTTAATGTTTAAAGATGGTGAAAGCCAGTTGCTTTTTGGGGTTTAATGAATCTCAATGACTTCAGAAACTTGGAGTAAGTTTACTTTACATTAGAAAAAGGAAACGACAATAAAATGAAACCATATTCCTGCCTGGCTTATATAGCTTTCACACATGTAGGGACCAGGCTACTGTGCTGCTAAGCGCCATCAAATCGGTTCCGACTCATAGTGACCTTGTGACTGTAGCGTTTCCAAGGATCAGCTGGCAGATTTGAACCGCCTGACCAGGAGGAGGTGAGAAAAGGCATAGTCTAGCTAGTATGGTGGGAGGGGGTAAGGGGTCCAAGGTTGTAAGTCAGGTGCTGTCTAGGTGCCCGCTAAGACAGGCAAGAAGTCAAAACATCAGAGTCCTTGTTCACAGGCAGTGACTACATGGCATGCCCTCTCTCCCTGTTTGGGTCAGCTCTGCCAACGCCAGCACATGACAGTCAGGAGAGGAGGGAGAAAAGGACTGGCCAAACCTTCCATCTATTCTCTACCAGCAGTGAGATTTAGGAGGCTGAGCAGAGTGGCTATTAATACCCTGAGCCTCTCATGACCAGTACAAAGCAAGATGAAAAAAAACAAAGCCTCCATCGGCTTTCACCGTTCCAGGTGACTCATCCGTGGATGGGAGATGGGTCAAAAGGGAGGGGTGGGGGGGTCAGATAAAAATCCTTCCCTAACCCAGAGTCCATGTGACCACCATCATACGAGGGTGTCTGTTTTAATCTTGTCTATAAATGCATCAATCACAAGGTTGGAAAAACTTTCATGGCTGGTGACCATGTATTTGAGAGGACAAAAGAATCCTTTGGTCTGAATGGAGGTGACCTGTGACTAAGAAGGAAGACGAGGACAGGGAGTAGAAAGATGAAGAATAGACAGCAACAATTTGTCAGTTCATGGCAGAATGACATGCCAACTGCCCCGTGTTTAACTCTACCACAAGGGAGCCCTTCTTTTCACTGCTAGGCAGTGGTGGTGTCAGGAGTAAGAACCCTGGAATATCAGAAGACCTGGGGTCTCTAGCTGGGTGGTTGTGACAACTGTCATTCATCTACCAATAGTCCCTCTGCTCCAGCTTGTGGTAGGTGATGGGGATGATGAGTCATGGAGCTCACTCTGAGTCTAGTCTGTGGTATGTGTTGAACTTGTTGGAATCCTAGTTTCTTCATCTCTAAAATGGAAATAAGAAGACTTTACCGACTTGTGACGAGAGTGAAATGAATAACCACATAAATATCTGTAAATGTCAATGAGAAAGGTCTGCAGTGGATCTGAATCAGCCATTGAACACCCTACGGAGCAGTTTTACTCATGCAGTCATCATGGATTGAAATTGATTTGATGGCCATTGGTGGTATTACTGTGTTACAATAAAACTTTATTTACAAAAACACGTAGAAGGCCTCGGGGCCATAATTAGCCAACCTCTGGTCTAAATCATAGAGTGTAAGAGTACCAGACTGTCTCTGTTTTCCCATCTGTAAAATATGCATAATCATAATTCACAGTTGTCAATATTAAATGTGTTTGTAAAGCACTCATCACAGTGTCTGGTACAAAGAATCTACTCACCAAGTTATTTACAACACGGGAGCATTCTTAGGTAAAATGATTGCATGCAAAGAATGGTGAATTTCCAAAAAAAAAACCCAAACACATTGCCATGAAGTCAATTTCAACTCACAGCTGCTCTGTAGGACACAGTGGAGCTGCCCCAGAGGATCACCAAAACTGTCCCCTTTATGGAAGCATATTGCCACATCTTTCTCCCACAGAGCAGCTGATGGGTTCAGACTGCTGACCTTTTGGTTAACAGTTGAGTGCTTAACTGTTACACCTCCCAGGGCTCCTTTTTAGAGTCACAATGAAGTCTTTCTGTTTTATGTACCTGTGACCAAATGCTTAAGTGATTACAAATTTTAAGAATTCCTTTTTTGTCATTTTTACTGTGTTTGTGATACAATAACTATCTTTTGATAAAAGTGAATGTTGATAATATAATTGCATGAGGTCTAATTTTCCTCTTAAAAATTAAGATCACGTATTGTTAAGCTCTGGGGAAACAGAGTCTGGGAGTTTTTATATGAAAATTACATTGTGACTGGTAATCAACTTTTAAATATTATGGGAGAAATCTACCCAGAAAGTTTAAATAGCATGTTTGTTGTTGTTGCTGTTAAGTGCTGTTGAGTTGGTCCCAACTCATAGTGAACCTGCATAGGGTTTCCAAAGAGCCGCTGATGGATTTGAACTGCCAACCTTGTGGTTAAAACCGACCTTGTGGTCCAGTGTTTATCCTACAGCACCATACCAGCATGTTTGTTGTTGTTGAGTGCCTTTGAGTAGTTCAAACTGACCCTGCGGCCCAGTGCTTTATCCGACAGTGCCACAATTGCTTTGGGTAAACCATTTAGGTCTACTTTCCACATCAGTATAAATCTACGCAATCAGAAGCAGGAAGGACTTTTGTGGAACCCGTCATAAAGAACACCGAATTTATCAAGTTTCTTTCTGTGTTAAGAGAGCCATGTGCTGTTGGAGCAGGTTGGTATCTGGCAATGTATTTACCAAGATGGCTTTGCCAATTGGATTCTTTGTCTCCTGCCACAAGAGAAAAGTAGAGCAGAGAAAAAAAAAATGTCTTGTAAATGGTTGTTTTCTGCTGGGCAAATTTTAGCTTATGAAATGCTGTTGAATCGGTTCCAACTCATAGGGACCCTATAAAGGGTTTCCAAGGAGTGGCTGGTAAGTTTGAACTGCCAACCTTGTGGTTTAAACTGACCTTGTGGTCCAGTGCATTATCCTACAGCACCATGCCAGGACTCCAAATTTTAGCTTATGTACCAGTAATTTGTGGCAGGGTTGAAGCAGAAGCAGGGGTTGAAAAAGGAGAGCTCGGCTCCTGAATTCCTTGGCAGGGTTACTGTGGGGGCAGCCTGGGTATCCAGCACTGTCAGTGGCTGCCCTGCACTGTAATAAGAATCGTTCTGGGCAACCAGAGGAAGGGGTGCTGGTCACCGCAGGCTGAAACCACATCCTGCCCTTCAGCTTTGGCTCATGCTCAGTTTTGATTTGGAGGAGGAGAAAAATCTAGTTGCTAGCAGTATTGTAAAGTAAATCCTGGACAGACGATTAACCCTAGTTTGGGTAGGGTGTGGAAGATGCATGACCAGAAAAGAGATTTCCCCTCCTATCTCACTTTACCTGCATCAAAAACAGATTTCTTGATTTCTCGTCCCTTTAGTCCACCCTCGTATTCATGTTTTTTAAAATACTTCAGTTCACGGCACTTCTCTGTCCATGGTGGTTGTTAGCTGCCATCCAGCTGATTCTGACTCATGGCGACCCCAGGTATGCAGTGTAGAATTGCTCCCTAGGGTTGGGAATAGAATGCCAGCCCATTCTTCCGTGATGCCTCTGGGTGGGGGTTCAAACTGGCGCTATTTCAGCTAATGGTTAAACACTTAACTGTTTGCATTACACAGTGACCCCCACTTAAAACATGTCCTTAAGAAAATTCCTCAAATGCCTTTCATTTACACTTAGAAAAAAAATCCAAACTCCTCATCGGGATGGACAAGGTCTTCCCTGATGGCATTCTTGCTCCTTTCCAAACTGGAACGCACAAGACAAAGTTGTTCCCCTGCAGCCTCGGGCCAGGCTTGTCCCCACCTCCCTGGTCTGTGGCCTTGCAGAGACTCACATCTTCATGTGGTCAGTTCCATTCCTCCCTTGGGTCTCAGTTCAAATGTCATCGTCTCGGAGACGCCTTCCCTGCTCAGTTGCCATCTTTACCTTAGTATGCTTTTTGTAGCAGTTGTAACGCTGTAGGGTCAGCACTGGACTGTGAATCACAAGGTTGGCGGTTCAAATCCACCAGCTGCTCCTCGGAAACCCTACCTGGGGTCATTATGAGTCGGAGTTGACTTAATGGTACATAATAACAACAACAACAACATGCATATCTGAAAAGGCCTTCATTGCTTATTGCCTGGTTAGGCTATAAACTCTGAGACAACAGGCACTTGTTTTGTTTCAACTCTAGCCTGGCATATGATAGGCACTCAATGAATACTAGTTTTAAATACATTTGTCTTTGAGAATCATAGAGTGCTATGGCTGGGAGAGAATTGGGAAATAGCTTGCCCAAACTTTTTCCTGCTAGGGATGAGGAGGACTGGTGTGGCACTGTAGGAGAAGCAGTGGACTGTGAACCACAAGGTTGGCAGTTCAAACCCACCAGCCAGTCCTCGGAAACCCTTCACAGGGTTGCTGTGAGTTGGAACCAACTCGATGGCACTTAGCAACAACAACAACAACAACATTAATACCATAGGAGTCCTGGTATGGTAACCAACTCTACGGAACTTAACAACAACAACAACATGGGACAAGGAAGGTGACAGTGGTGGTCCAGTTCTTGACTTGCATGAGGGAGAGCTGAGTTCAATTCCCAGTCAATGCAGCAACCATCCATCCATCAGCGGAGGCTGAACAGATGTCAGCAGAGCTTCCAGACTAAGAAGGAATGAAGGTCTGACAATCTATTTCCCCAAATCAGACCCTGACAATCACAACAGTGTGTACAACAACCAGTCACGGGGATGGCACAGGGGAGGGGAGTGTTTTGTTCCTTTGTACGCATGGGGTCACCGTAAGTCAGGGTCTAATAGATGACAGCTGACACCTCAGTGGACAAGGACGGTCACTATGGCCAAGTATCATAACCAAGGTCAATGTAGATTGGACTGCCAGTATTTATATGGGGCCTGCTCCTAGACGGATGCCTAGGAGTAAATTACTTATGCTGTGTGTTGTGAGGCCAATTCCCAATCACAGAGACCCTAAAGGATAGGGTAGAACTGCCCAGTAGAGTTTCCTGGGCTGTCATCTTTACAGGAAGCAGTCTTGGTGGTGCAGTGGTTAAGCACAAGTGCTCGATTGCTAATCAAAATGTCAGTGGTTCAAACCCACCAACTGCTCTGGGGAAGAAAGATGGAGCAGTCTGTTTCTGTAGAGATTTATATCCTTAGAAACCCTCTGGGACATTTTTGCTCTGTTCACAACGGTCAGCATTAGCCATAGTTGGCTTGATAGCAAATGATTTGATTTAGTTTTGTTATTTTCTGTCATCTTTATTGGAGTAGATTGCTGGGTCTTTTCTCCTATGGAGCCGCAAGTGGGTTTGAACCACTGACCTTTTTGTTAGCAGCTTAGCACTTAACCATATACCACCAAGACTACTTAAATGACTTACAATGCAAACATATTACAAATGCTTCCCAAGAGGGCAAGCAGCTGAGGTCTAGGAGGACATTAAACAATTGGCTTTAGCAGACAACAAAAGGCAGCTTCCTTTGCTTGCTAATTTAGTGAGGCAAAACTGCTCGGAAGTTGACCACGAGGCCCAAGCCTGCTGGACCACAGAGCTCCCCACTCACAGAGAATACTGGGGGCTCTGCAGTCTGAAGTCTCCATCTGATTGGAAGCCCTCACAGGGGGTCCCAGTTTGAGAAGCACCAGACATCTCTCACATGCTCCATACCCAAGGTTGGGTGCCCACAGAAGACTGTGTTTTGTTACTTTAGCGGTGTCTCTGCTTGCGCCGAGTGCCATGTACTTCCAAGGTCCTTATTTACTCAATGGATAACACAGATGAAAAACCTGGAAAGTTTTGTCCTGACTTTGAGTTTGAACACTGACAAGTTGGACAAGGGGAATTTTCAACCACATTAATAATCTCCAGGCATGTCAAGATTGGGTAAATATTATTTGCAAGTGAAACATCTCACTAACTCAGGGAGTTGAAATCCTACGGATGGCCAAGTTTACACAAATTAATTGTATTCTCAGCAGAGAGAACCTTACCTCTGTTTTCCATCCATCCCAGATACTTTTGAACCTTACAGCGGTGTTTTACTTCCTAATGCATCCATCTGAGCTCTGTTTAGATGGGGTTGCCCCTCTATCCCAGCACTCCCCGCCTCTACCCTACAATGCCAGGAGGCTGAATGTCACATCACCCTTGGCTTCTGGCTCTCCATCAATCCCGTCCACCCACCTCCCTTCCCATGGCCAGTTTTCTGCGCATGCCATTCATTCATCCTTGAAAAGCTTACCACCTGCCTCTCCACCAAGCCAAATCCTTGCCACCCTTCAAGGAAGGAGTCTTTTTCCAAGAAGCTGTCTCCAATGATCTCTCATCCATTACCCTAGAGTTGATCTATGACCCCCCCCCCCCAAATAGGTTCAAGTCCTAGCCGCTGGTACCTGTGAAGGGGACCTCATTTGAAAATTGTGTCCGTACAGATAAAATTAGTTGCATTCATATGGGGTCATATTGGAATAGGGTGGGCTCTAATCCAGTGTGACTAGGCACGCCTGTGAATGCCCCCCACTTCTGTGGTCATGCCCTCAAGTCTGTGAGTGTTTCCTTCCTCACTTCTGTGGGTACCCTGAATGCTTATTCTGACTGAGAATTCTGAAAGACGTAAACTTTCTCAGGTCAAATCATAAGCAGCCTCGTCAGCATCCACCAGAGGCTCCACCCTATGCCCTCAATGCTAATACCCTACAATTGAGTCTGGCCAACTTCATTCAAATGGGCTCAGCTTTGCTCTTTAGATTCTTTTCCCCGCTGCTGTGGCTTCTCTCCATCTTAGTTCTCTGACCCCAGTGACAGAGGCTGCCCTCCATCAGAAGAAGGCCACCGAATGTCTGTGGTGCCAAATGCATCCAAGGTCCTTGCTACAGAATCTGCTTGAAGGGGCCAGGCGGCTCCCGTACATCACGACCCACGAGGGGCTTTGGCAACAGCACGCCTTCATTTAAGGCATTGGGTTTAAATTTGACTCACAGTGCCGGATTTCAGCCGTTCCTGTGCCAAACCACCAGTCAAGTTAAACTGAAACATGTTTTTGAAAAATGTTTTCAGGGGTGGTAGGAATGCAGGAACTTGCTGGAAAGATTCAAATGGAGGAGGGTGGTAATGCAGTGGGGAAAGGAAGAAAGAATGTGCCTTGATTTAGGTTATAGTTCGACAGCACAAAACCACCAGCACTCGTCTCTGCTGCAGAAGGGCAGAGAGAGTAAGGCTGTGCGTTTGGGCTTGTCCTTCCTGGTCCACTAGCACATAGGCATCAGTTTACGTAGTGTCTCCATGGGCTTTCTTGATGTTGGCAGCTACAGTTACCATATGTTAACTCAGCTCTGATTCATGGCGATCCCATGTATTACAGCGGAGAACTATAGGGATTTTCTTTTTGCTCTCATCTGTATGGAAGCTGGTCGCCAGACTTTTCTTCTGTGGGTTCAAACTCAGTGGGTTCAAACGGCCAACACTGAGGTTAGCAGCTGAGAGCAAATCAGTGTGTCACCCAGGGACACGGCTACCCTGTACTTGTCATCATTCTCATCTCAGAGGCATGAGTGACAAGATCAAAGGTCTTGATTAAGCATTAAGGCCTGCTCCTACAGGAAGGTGCGTGTGTGTACGTGTTTGCATATGCATGCAAGAAAGTACACATGCAAATGTGCACATGTATGTATGCACACATGTGGATGTATGTGTGTGCATGTGTGAGTATGCTGTGGACATACAAGCAATTCTGTGATAATGAAAAAGGGCAGGCTTCACTCTGCATTTGGTCATCCAGGATTAAGCCTTGCCTCCACCATCATCACCTCTTTAGATTCTCAATTAATACTTCAATCGCGCAACAGTTATCCTAGCTTCCTAGATTAGACAAAGACAGTGATTTCCAGAAGAGCCCACAAATAATGAGCTTTGAACTCTATACTGGAATTACTCATTTCAACTTTAAATTTCTGAAGTGGGTGGTAGTTATCCCTTTTACATTATTAGATCATGGTACATTCCCCAGAAGACATATCTAGAATTTCATGCTTCTCAGTGTCTTGTTTTTGGAGTCCTGGTGTGGCGCTGTGGATTAATGTGCCAGACTGCAAAGCCATTTGAACAGCAAGGTCAGTGGTTCAAGCCCACAAGTCACTCCTCGGAAACCCTATACAGGGTCGCTATGGGTTGGAACCAACTTGATGGCACTTAACAACAACAAGTTGGGCTGCTAACCTCAAGGTCAGCAGTTCGAAACTGCCAGCCATTCCATGGGAGAAAGATGAGGCTTTCCGCTCACGTGAAGATTTACAGCCTCGGAAACTCTATTCGGGGTCGCTATGAGTTGGAGCTGACTCCACAGCACATAACCACCACCAATGCCTGGGACCATGCTAAACTAAGGAAATCAGAAGCTCTAGATGTGGGGCCCTGGCTTCCTTATTCTAAACATTGTAGGTGATTCTAATGTGCAGAGTCACTGGTTCACAGCAGCCCACACCAGAGAGGTGAAGTTTAGCATGTGGTCTCAGTAGCTTCTCTGAGTTTACCCTGAGATGCGCTTTCTCCGCTGGCCTTGCTATATCTTATATTAGTCAGCTCTCACCTCCTCATGGTTACCAAGTTCCATCTCCATGAATGGTACAGCTTCTGGAATCTTCTCCAGCTCCCTAGGGGAGTTTCCAAAATGTGCTGGACATGAGGCACGGGGTAAATGATTACTTTATCTTTGAATGGCCTTCCACAAATGGGTAATTCGCTGCTGAAAAAATTTCAAGTCATCTTTCAAATCCACAGTTAAAGTTCTATTTTAGTCATTGGGGTATGTGTAGATGAGGGGCAGGGCTATGAACATAGCCTAAAGTCAATTAAAGTACAAATTGTTATTAAGTTCCGTCGAGTCAGTTCCGACTTATTATAGGGTTTCCAAGGAGTGGCTGGTGAGTTTGAACTGCCAACCTTGTGGTTCAAACCGACCGAGTGTTCATTCTACAGCACCATACCAGGACTCCAAAAGTACAAATGGCAATATAAAAATCTCTCCAATTGACATTTAAAACAATTCCTGATTCCAAAAATTCAAGAAAAATTTCAGGCTTGCTAACATTTTGAAAGAGCAGTGTTGCCTTGTCTCTGTACCTCTGCCTCCTCCCCTGCAGTTCTCTCTGAAGGCATCAGCATGAACACAACACATTTTTTTTTTTTTTAA
>NW_006408519.1:30077469-30122565 GCF_000296735.1 Chrysochloris asiatica
AAAAAAAAAAAAAAAAGATTCCTTACTGGAACTAAAGAGTCATGGTAGTATTACAACACCATTAGGTCCAAGTAGTAAAAGAGGGGTAACATGCTGGTAAACCACTTTGTAGCGTTGATTTAAGATCAGAAGAATACATGAGAAGTGTATTGAGTTCCTTAGAAGGAAAAGCCTCAAGACTTGGTGCCTATTGTTAAAATGTCTTAAGCTCTTTGTAAAAATAACGTATTCTTTCTCAAACGACAGAGGACCCTAACGGTAAAAGGGGGAAAAGGTGGTCCTTTCCAAAATAAGAATCTGCTACTTCTGGACCTAATGACTTTGAAAACACTTGGCAGTTTTTCTAATTTGAAGATTATTGAAGAGAACGTGCTCAAACTGTACTTTACAATGAGATCCTATCAGGCATAAGTGTTTTTGGGCTGAGTCTCAATCAAGTGCAAGAGTCCCTAGCTAATTACTATTTTGTTAAAGAAGAAAACATTTCTTTTAATCAATTAAATAAAAAAGGCACATCATTTTGTGGGGACTCAGCAATGATCATTATTGTTGCTGTGTGCTGTTGAGTGGATTCCAACAATGTGACTCCATAGGGCAGAGCTGCAATGTCCTACAGAATTTCCAAGGCTATCATTTTTATGGGAGCAGACTGCTACATCTTTCTCCTGAAAAATTAGGATGAGTGGGTAATAACAAACATTAGTAGCTTCCTTTGCATCATAGATTCTAGCCTGCAGAACGCTTCTGCATAGATTGCTGTGTTTCACAGCTAACCTACAAAGCTGAGTTAAGAGTTTCCTACAGAGTGGGAAACTGTGTTAGAGAGGCTGAAAACTGCCTGAAAGAGGTGGAGCTGGCGTCTGACCTCAGGCCATTTTACTACAAATCTGTGTACATAGAACTTCTTGTAGTCAATAAAAGTGTGAACTCTGAGGCCCTCCTAATTTCAAATCTCAATGTCTTCACTTATGTAGCTTTGTGAACTTGGACAAGTCATTTTACCTCATTGAGCCTCTGTTTCTTTAAACGAAGATCATAAAAGTCCCTATATATACTTTATAGGTTATTGAAAAGATTAAAATGAGATAATGCATATATATAGATGCATGAAATATAGATTTTTGATCGTTGTTCCTTTGCATTATTTGATTTATTGTGAAAGAAAGAATAGGTAGAAAAGAGAACCATTCAAACACAGACCATTTTGATGACTTGTTTCCAAGAAAGACAACAGATCTAGGCATCTTCATCTAACACCTAGATTCCTAGCAGGTGGGAACTATTCATATTCTTAGTCACCAAACCCAAATACTCATTGACACCTAGTTGATTCCAACTGACAGCAACCTATACAAGGTCTTTAAGATTGTAACTCTTTACAGGAGCGGGCAGCCTTGTCTCTCTCCCAATCAGCAGCTGGTGGGTTTGAACTACAGACCTTGAGGTTAGCAGTCCAATTGGGGCTGTTCCAAACCAGTCTGTACTGAGATGTGGGCATTGTTGACCTCCCTGTAGTGGCAGCTGGTGATGAATTTCACTGAGTCAATTCTAACTCATTGAGACCCCGTATGACAGAACACAGTTACCGTGTATGGTTTTCTAGGCTACAATCTTTATGCAAGCAGATCGCTAGGGCTTTCTCCCATGGAGCCAAGGGGTAAGTTTGAACTACCAGCCTTTCCGTGAATAGTTGAGCACTTAACCACTGTGCTATCAGGGTTTCTATAGTGGTATAGTGTCCTGTCTGGTTGGTTCCTACTCATTCTGATCCTGCATAGAGTTTCTGAGAACGGCTGGTGTGTTTGAACTGTTGACCCTTCAGTAACCAGTATAGTGCTTATCCTACAGCACCACACCAGAGTTCTCTGAAATGATAGACATACTAAGCAACACATTTGCCCAAGAAAGTCTTGCTGGAACCGGGATTCAGCTGAAGTGCAAACAGAACTGCTACTGCATTTACATGCTCAGCTTGTAACTGACAAGAGGCCTGGGTTTTACCAGGTCAGTTCACTAGGCACACTGCATCTACCCAGATGACAGGTGAGTGATCCTGGCCACAAGGGGGTTTGAATGTCATCGCTCTGGCTTAGCCTCCGGGATCATCTGACTTGATGACAAAGTGCTCAGAAGCACAATCACCCAGGAAAAGGAAAATAAAAACCCAACCAATCAGCACCCACAGGGAGAAAATTCCCTTCGACTTCAAAACCTCAAACCCCAACAGCTGCCTCCCAGGCTGGACCACTGACAAAAAAACACACACAAGGCAGCTTAGGGGAAAAACAACAATAATCAACCAATTAAAAAAATATCACCAACTGGAAAGTCAGGCTGAAAATGATTGGTTTTACTACCTTCATTAATATTTTGTGAAAGCTCATTTAAAAATCTTTAAACATGGTTTTTAAAATACAGTTTACAATGAGAAGCAGCTGACTCAGTGAGGTAGTTCAAACTTTAGGTAAACATGGGGGAAGAAAGGGTGAGGGTGGGCTGAGGCAGTTTTGTAGCCTCAACCAAGAACGACTTGGGGTCAACCCAGAGTCAGCTAAAACCTGACAAGGGGGAGTAAGTACAGTGAAATTAATCCAAGGTGCAAAAGGCTTTCTAAAACTAGCCCAAGTGCTTTATGGCTTGCTGACTGCTATCTTATTAATGTTGCTAGTGTTGCCTGCAACATGTTCCTATTTATTCATGGGGCTGGTTCCAAAAGGAGCCTGGGGAAAATCTCCCCCCTCCCCTCAAGAAAAACCGTTACTCTTGAGTCGACTCTAACAATGAGCCAACAGAATATGGCAGAACATTCCATAGGGTCGCCAAGGCTGTAATCTTTCTCCCTCAAAGCATCTGATGGGCTTGAACTGCCAATCTTTCAGTTAGCAGATGAGCATTTAACCATGGTGCCACCAGGACATCTTATCAAAAGGGGCAAAGAGTGACATTTTCATTAGTGGGGACTGAAAAAGCTATTATGGTGGTCTCTGTGCGGCAGAGCCAATCTCAGGGACACGCTCTAGAATCCACACATGAATTATGCATGTGTGCATTGAAGAATCCATTTTGTGTGTGTGTTTTCTTTCCTCAAAATTATCAAGGTCCTAAAAAGATCATTTTTGGGGAAACTACTTCTGGACAGCTCAAAGAGACAATTCTACTTGAGAATTCGGACGTGCCTCCTGTTCTTGAGACTTACTCGCACCACGTAGTTGAATCTCCTGGAGTCCAGGATAGCAGTTGAGAAATCCAATCTGTTGAAGGCTTCTCCCAGAGTGCAATACCCATGGCGCTGAATGTGAAAACAGAGGGTCATTCTTGTGGTCATTCTCCATAACAACCTGTTATATTGTGCTAACTGTCGACTTGTGGCGACCCCAGGAGACAGAGTAGAACTGCCCCATTGGGTTTCTAGGTTGTAATCTTTCTAGGATGGAAGCAGACTGCAGGTCTTTCTTCCTCAGAGCTGCTGGCTGAACCTGAACTGTTAATCTTTCGGTTAGCAGCTGCTGATGCATTGTACCTAGATTCTACTGAAGAGTGTGATGTCTGACTTAGTTGATCTGTGGTCATTTGCTTTCCCTATGGTATGGGGATTCTTTCTGGGAATCCCATGAGCCACAAAGATGGGTACTGTAACCAGCAGCTGCGTTAGCTGGTGACTCACAAGTGAAACACCCGCTTCTCATGACTTGTACCATTTGGAGCCTTGGTTCGCTGCATGCACTCGATTGGAAAACTCTTAAGTAGCTGCT
The DNA here is from genome assembly GCF_000296735.1 of Chrysochloris asiatica. Taxonomy (NCBI): domain Eukaryota; kingdom Metazoa; phylum Chordata; class Mammalia; order Afrosoricida; family Chrysochloridae; genus Chrysochloris; species Chrysochloris asiatica. Next base: position 30,081,222 of record NW_006408519.1, read on the forward strand.
TACTAAAGAAAGGTTGGGAACTGGAGTTTTGATGTGTGATCTAAAGCTGACTGGGGATAATAACATCCTCAGGGGAGGAGAATGACATATAGCCTACCACCTTGCATTGTGTCTCTGGTCCTTTTCTCATGGTGATCATCATAACTCAGGAGGCTTCATGCGGAAGCAAGAGAAGTTTGGACCTTTTCTGTACGAATGCACAGGAAGTTGGGAGTGCCAGTTCTGTTCTGGGAATCTGGGTGACCTCAGGTGAGTGAATACCACTGACTCACTCTGGACTTCGAATCACAGAAGGAACTAGCTGCTCCCCAATGTCCCTGACAGCAATAGATCATAGTTATCTGAGGCAATAAAGGGTTACAAAAGAGTTTTAGGAAGTGCTTACTTAGTTGTTAGTTGTCTTCGCCCACATCTACCTCAGTGCCACACACTGAGCAGACCTGTAACCTTCTGCTATATTGACAGATGAGTCCTTTCACGGTTAAAGTCTAAGTTGAAGTCTGAAGTGATTTTAGAACAAAAGAGAGGCATGTTGTGAGGCAAAATCCAGGCCTTTACAAGAATAGATCTGAGGAGAGCATTTCTATATACTTAATCTCACGTAAGGATTAGTGTGGCCCACCTAGTGCCTTTTATTTCTCTCTCTCTCCACAAATTCTGAGAGCTTGCTAGGTAATGGGCAAATGGGTGCTACCCCTACACCCAAGAAGACAGTCAGGGGCATATGATTCGAAGTAATGTTGTTCAATTTCACTCCCCTGACCTTACCAAGGGGGCACATCAGTTAAGCCTAACTGTTTTCTACAGACTGGTGGATGCTTACCTCTTTAGTACTTCCTTTGTGAACATAGATCCATTTTTCTTGGTGGAAATCTACACAGACCAAAAAAAAAAAAAACAGTTTTATAAATTATAACATGTCCAAGATTTTAAACACACTTCTTTTTCTTTTTCACTTAGTCCAAAGTTTTTAAAGTTTTGACAAAAATTACAAAGACCACTGACAAACTAGCATGATACAAATGGCTAATGTCTGCAGCATGTTAACACTGGCATTGTAATTTACAGTGTCTGAGGCCCTCCAAATCTTCGCAAGTCAGATTTAATATACCAAAGCTTTGAATGAACACATCTAAAAAAAGTGGTTGAAGAGTTTGTTTTAAATGCTGAATCTCAAATTTATACAAGGCCATATAAAGTAGAAAGAAAACAGATAACAAGAAGAGATGTATGAACGGAAAGATCTATAATTCATGCTTCTTAGCAGAATGATCTATTCTCTGCTAATACACACAGTATCTAGAAATATTAATCAAATTTAGACAAGGACAGAGGAGAACAAAATCTTTTGTTGAAGCATCAAAATACAGCTCAAAATAAAAGCGGACAGTGGAAATGATTCAGCAAACCACAATACTGTAAGAGAACTATATTCCTTGTCAAATACAAGTGACAAGCAGGAAAAAAACCACATAAAAACAAAGCAACTAGCAAATGATTTATAAACAAGACTATAAAGAATACATAAATCTTCCTGGAAAAAACGCACAGCTAGGTTTCTGAGTGCAAAGATCCCAGCAGCCTCTGCCAACACCACCATAAACATTAAGGCAGATATTTAACTAACATTCAAGGTGTGATTCTCCCCTCTACCAACAACTACTCAGAACTATCTTCAACCAACTTTCTTAAGTTCAAAACAAAGGGCTTACAATGAGTTTTGGTTTTGCTGTTCAGTAAGTCCTTCTTTCTCTTCTTGGCTGCAACATCATAGTTCAGGCTGTTGACGAGTTTCTCCTTACTATATACCTCCTTGCCGCAGTAACTACAAGTAACAGAAGAGAAGAGACAATGGGTAAACCAGCTGTACTTTCATAGGAACGGTCTCTATACATAGGATCTTTGGTGGAGCAGAGGTGAAGCACTTGGCTACTAACTGAAAGCTCAGCAGTTCAAGACTACCTGTTGTTCCAAGGGAGAAAGATATGGACTGAAGCTTCCATAACGATTTACAGCCTTGAAGGGGCAGGTCTACTCTGCCCTATAGGGGTCTGTAGAGTCGCTGTGCGTCAGAATCCACTTGAGGGCAAGGCAGTGGGTGGGGGGTTCTATAAAGAACTCACTGGGTTATAAAACATAAACACACTTCTCAAACAAAACAATAAAATAATCACTCAGAGGAAGCATGGAGTCTTCTCTTTTAGGAATGAAATAGTATCCCATCTGTGTAGAAGGCAGAGATGGGGGCTTTAGCTTCTTTTGAATTCCCCAACAGTGCTGCCATTGTACCCCACACACAGCACCACTCTTTTAACTTAGGAGCAAGACAGCATGCCACAATGTCACTTTTAGCACACATGAAGACGGGGTGAGGGGTGATTCCTGGAACCTCTGTAATACACAGTAACCCCTAGCTGCTCTCCCTTGAGTTTTGTTTCCTTTTCTTTGTCATAGCTGAGGTGAGGTATAATTCACACATTATCCAATTCACCCGTTTAAAGTGAATTCAAGCTACTTCTGTGGCACTGTGGGTTAATGCACTGGACTGCAACGTCAGTTTGAACCGTACGGTCGGCAGTTAAGCTGACCAGCCGTTTCTCGGAAACCCTATACAGGGTCGCTGTGAGTCAGAACTCACTTGATGGCACTTGACAACAAGAAGCAGCTACTTTTAACTAACACGTTCCTACCATGTCTGTAAAAGGATCTCTGGTAGTGTAGTGGTTATGAGTGGGACTGCCAACCTCAAGGTCAGCAGTTCGAAACTACCAGTCATTCCATGGGAGAAAGATGAAGGTTTCTGCTCCTGTAAAGATTTACAGCCTCGGAAACCCTATGCAGGGTCACTATGAGTTGGAACCGACTCCACGGCATGTCACCACCACCACCACCATGTCTGTAAAAGGCAATCACATTTACCAAAGCTTGACTTGTGAACTCCTTTTCTCAGAGGTGGTTAGTGTGTAGTGAAAGTTGTTTCAGTTTCCTGAACACAAGATACCATGCTGGGAGGTGAGAAGTCCTGACTGAAGCAAGCTAAAGTCATCACTGACATTCTATGTCAGTAGGTATAGAATGCATAGAATGCACTGGTCCAGTTCAAAGGAAGGATGGGTGACTTCAGCAGGGGTCAGGTGTTTATTTCCTTTTACTAGAAGTGACGGATCACGTGGGGTAGGGGCTGACTGAGCTCTAGTCTACTGGAGCTTCACGGTAAACATCTGAATAGCATCCAGAGAAAGGACACAGGAGAAATCCTGAGGTATAATCAGAAGACAGGTTCCCTGCTCCCCCAACCCCATGAGATAGATTGTTCAAGGCAGGATTTAGAATGCCAATTAGCAAAACATATATTAGGCTTTGTGGTTGTTGATGTTATTATATACCAGCATATTAGAGTCCATTGATTTCCTGAGTTCTCCTGCTGGATTTAAAATATGATTTGATGTACATCTTGGTGGGGTAAAATTAAGCATGCTTGCATATCTTCATTCCACAGGCATTGTGTAGTGGTACAAGAGGAAAGAGAGTTTGAATGATTTTCAGTGTTCTTATTTATAATAATCTCCCTAGTAGCATGCCAATTAGTATATTTTCCTGAAATGTTGACCCAGTCTGTCAGCAATAATACACTCAGTTGCTTTTCTGCACCCATTGGGAGAAGCTGCATCAATAGTCAGTCAAGGCCATACGTGCTATCACTGATTGTACTTCCTAACAGCTCTGCTGCTGCTTTTGTCATCGTTGTTAAGTTCAGACTCATAGCGACCTTGAATAGGGTTTCTGAGGCTGTTAGACTTTACTGGAGCAGAAAGTCTCATCTTTCTCGCATTGCCAACCTTGTGGTTCACAGTCCAGTGCTTATCTTACTGCGACAACATCATTCCCCCTAACAGCTTTTTGTTGTTGTTGTTAAGTTCCATTGAGTAGACTCCAATTCATAGTAAGCCTGTATAGGGTTTCCAAGGAGTGGTTGGTGAGTTTGAACTGTCAACCTTGTAGTTACGAGTCCAGTGCTTATCCTACAGCACCACAACAGGACTCCCTACCAGCTTTTTCATTCAGGGAAACAGAGGATATTTTTAGATTATCACAGAAATGTCTTTCTCTTAGCTGTGCATTCTTAAATCAGAGGTGAATGTTTGGGGTCAGGCTTTGTGTAACACATGAATGTGTATTTGTTTACTTGCATGAGTATATGGCACAGAACCACTGATGAATCCACTATCTGCTCCAAGGTCAACAGGAAAATAGAAGCAGGACAAAAGAAGAATAGAACTCATAGTCCCAGAGGCTAATGTCAGAAATTTCAATCAAAGTGGAGGAGAAGGAAAAAAGATGGAAGGTTACTTGACTGAACCATAATGTACCAAAGCCAAGAACAGCTTTCAAAGGAAAGCTGGAACATTCTGCATGCTAAAAGACCACACCAAGGCTTATTTTCAAAGCAGCAGCAATAATAGCACACACGGCGCTGTGGGTTAATGTGCTGGACTGCAAAGTTGGTTTAAACCACAAGGTCAGCGGTTCAAGCTCATCAGCCACTCCTTGGAAACCCTGTACAGGATGGAGATGGGGCAGAACTGATTCGACAACACTTAACAACAACAACCCTGAAACCACCCAAACCTACAGTATATATTCCATATCTAGAAAACCTTAAGGAGCCCCAGTGGCATAGTGAGTTACACGTTGGGTTGTTAACAGCAAGATCAACAGTTCGAGTCCACCAGCTGCTCCACAGAAGAAAGATGAGGTTTTCTGCTCCCATAATGATTTATAGTCTCGGAAACCCTATACAGGGTCACTGTGAGTCGGAACTGACTCGACATCATACAACTACCACCTACCAGAGAATCCTAAAAATGCACACATTTAAGGTGAAGCAGAAAAGTTTCAGAAATCATAGATTGTGGCCATTCCTTGGATATTTAAAATATTTCTATTTCATCGTCTTCTTTTCTAATTGAAAACATTCCTCCAAGGAATTTGAGCACATGTGTTTCTCAGGGAGACGACAATAACCTGCTTTAAGCCTGAGTGACTCATTTCAAAGCTAGTTTAAGAATAACTTTACATAATTGATGATGTTCTCTTCTACTGGAGAATAGAAAACTTTTCACCAAAGACCAGGCCTGCACGTTTAGCTTGGTGGTAGGTTTTGGACTCCGAAGGGTGGCTGGGAATGAAGGGTTAAGGGGTTTATTTGCATTGCCTGCTTAGGTTTTCTTTTAAGCACTAATATATTCAGTTAGAGGCTCTTCTGAGGGTTCAGTGATATTCATTTCAAGAAGATACAAAAGCCCATGGAAAATCACAATGGAAATTTTTAACAAGAAAAGCTACCACCATTTAGAAACCACTGCATTTAAATTTTCTTTAAATAAGCAAGCATAACCATCTAAAAGCAGTTGCTTCCTTGACAAATTCAATAATAACCAGCAAGCTGTTGTGTTGAAGTGAGTTCTTTTCTAACCCTGGTTTTTATAGGCCCGGACCTGGAATAAGAAAAGGAACTCCCCACACCCTATAATCCCCATCGTACACACAGCAAGCAACTTTAAAATCATTCTCGAGACAGTGGACAGATTTCCAAATAAGACCACTTTGACAGTAGCGATAAAGGGGAAGATGGGGGAAAAGAGTTCTATTTGTCATTTCATTTGCAATCATAATAAGTCATTCACAAAATACGTGACCTGCCTCAAAGGGATTGGGTTGCAGTTGTTGCTAGGGACCATCAAGTCAATTTCAACTGACAGTGACCCCATGGGACAGAGTAGAATTGCCCCATAAAGTTTTCTAGACTGTAACCTCTGTGGGAACAAAACTCCAGGGTTTTTTCCCTTGGAGTTTCTAGGTAGACTTGAACCACCAACCTTTCAATGATCAAGACTCCCAAACAGATTCAATTAAAGGCAGTGAGATGTTTGTGCTAATTTCCACCCAGATTGCCAAGCTCACATGACTAGTCCCAGGATTGCTCTGGTGACCCAAACAACCTTGTGTGTCAAGCTCTTCGAACAAAGCCTTGCATACAGTAAGCATGCAATAAAATCATAACTATTATTTTAATTTAATATACATCACTCATCCAGGGCATTGAAGTAAACTTCTTGTTTTCCTGGTTCAACCTTAGCCTGACAGTAAATCAACACTGAGTTTTCAACTGTAGACGTGTAGGCTTGCAGAAGTGTGGCTGAGGCTCACACAGCCGAGATTACTCATCGTGGGGTAGGGTAGGAGTGGGGTTGAGCATGTGTAAGGACGGCTGGGGAGGGGGGTTCACCCACTGCTTCCTTGAGGCATTCTTGGCCTGTATCATGCTAAGCTCTTTCTCTTGAATGTTGAATCTGCCCCACCAAATTGAATGTTGATTACTTTCCCTTTCTGGAGTTCCTGGGTGGTACAAACAGGTACTGTGCTATAGGCTGCTAACCAAAAGGCTGCAAGTTCCACTCCACCTAGAGACTCCTTGAAAAAAGACCTAGTGATCTGAAAAATCAGTCATGTCAACTCTGACACACATGGGGTTAGCATGAGTTGGGGACCACTCCACAGCAGTGAGCACCACAAAAAATCTCTTTCTCTTTTATGTAGTTTTAACTGTTTTTGTTTTGTTTTGAGAGAAGGACCCCTTCTTTAAGCTTATCTTGTTATTGTTGTTAAGTGCCATTGAGTCAGTTCTGACTCATAGTGACCGAAGGAGTGGCTGGTAGGTTTGAATTATCGGCCTTGTGGTTAGCACCACACTAGACTCCTATGTTCTCAGTTCTGGGCACTTAGGTGCAGTGCTGTTGAAGGAGGACAGGGCCCTGGAGCACCGGGAGAATGACTACGGGCTTCAGAAAAGGTGTGCTAGGCAGACAAGCTGTGGTCCACAATAAATCCTAGTCCCAGACCTAAAGACACCGAATGCACCTTTCAACGCAGCTCTGGTTTGGCCAGCTCACAGAACTGTACAAGGAATTAGAGTTCTGGTGTGGTGCTGAAGGATAAGCATTGGACTGCAAGGTCAGCGGTTCAAACTCACCAACCGCTCCTCAAAAACCCTGTACAGGGTTGCTATGATTTGGAGCCAACTCGACAGCACTCAACACCAACCATGCCTTCATAGTCCCCTTCTGTGGGCCTGCCTTTTGTCTTCTTCTCACAACAGAAGAAAGTTCAGCATTACCTGTGTAACCAGGCATGCAGCCCAAACCTGACATCATAGGAACACGTCATCCCAGCCAAAACCAGTGGGGATATTTGAGATGACAAACCCGGGCCACAGAAGGCCAAGTACTTTTAAGAAGTTGGCTGACTTCTCATGCTAAGTAGGGAAGGGATTGTTTACAATTGCTCAAAAAATTAAAGTAAACAAACCCATGCAAACAAACAGCCAGCTGGTTTGCTAGTTAGCTACTAAATGACTCTCAACTCTGAGTCATCAAATAAGCACAGGTGGTCACCATCGGTCACCATTTGCCATAATGACAGTGCATGTAATAGTTCTAGCCTAGGGAGTGGGAGGGTCAAAAGGAGGTTAGTGTTGGAGACAAAGGGACATGAAGATTCTTGATCTGGCCTTGTCTACTCTTTGAAGGAAAGTTAAGTTAAAACTGTCTTCAGGTTTCCCATAGTGAGGGGAGAGGTACCACTGTTGATTTCTAAAGGAGAATGATACCAGCTTATCTCCGGAACCAACCAGGGCACTGTAAGTACAGTATTCACCCCAACCAGAATCTCCACCGAACCCAACAGTCCACACAAGAAGCATCCAGCAACTATATTTGGTTGAACCACAAGGTTACAACTTGGCAAACCATGGCTGCACCTCTCTAAATGAATCTCAAGGTTTACACAGAAATTAAGTACCAAAGAGGCCCTGGCTGATGGCAACAGTTAAGAGCTGCAACACTCCTGGAAGGCTGGCAGTTTGAGACTACCCAGGGGTGCCTAGAAAGACAGGCCTGTTGATCTGCTTCTGAACATAATTCAGCTCTGCACACAGGGGGTCACCGTGAATGGGAATTGACTCAAAGGCAAGTAACCAGGAGCAACAACAGAAGTTCCAAGATATAACTAGAACATCAATTAACACAGAGGTGAGAAGAGGAAGCAACCACTGTAATCCCTTCCCATTTGAGGAGAAATAATTTTGGCATTATTGCTTATTTGAATCTTTCAAGATTCTGCTGTAGTCTGGTGACACAAGTTGGTCCCCCCTCCCCTTTTCTTTCTGCAAATAAATTATTTGATTTTCCGTAAATAGATTTTCTTTATAGTATTCCGCAAACTCCATGGGGAACACATGTATCTTTACAGTATCTTTACCATCAGGAGAGGCTTTTGTCTCTCCTGACAGACCCTTCACTGGGAGACAAAGGGAGTTTGCTGCATTACAAACCACAACAGATTAAGAACTTTGGCTGGGGATCAAGCTGGCAAAATAACCATATTTTCGTGATACTGCTCTTAAAATTTAGGGCCAAGGATTCATTCAAACAATCAGTGCTAAAGCCTCAAATATTGGGAACCTGGCTCATTTATAGGACCTTTGGTAAAGAGGAAAAGAGGTAGCAGTTGTAACCAAACGCCACAAGAAAAGTCACCCAAGGGTGACCCCACAGCATCTATCCTCGGTGACCCACTTTCACCTCTCTCTTTGGGAATCTGGGTATTAACCTTTCAGAAGCCTGGGGCCCCCAGATTTCCCATCACATAATACTATTAGGTTTTACTCGTTTATTACCTTTGGAAGCTGAACTCAGAGGACTGAGAGCTCAGGTGAGACCTGAATACAGAGGCTCACCGGAGCCAGGTGGGTGGGCTTTCCACTGTTGACAAGGCGCCACTTGAAATGGGGGTGCGCTCACAAAGAAGGGAGAGCTAGGGCCACGGAGGAAACAGGTGCAAACTCTCAGTCCTTCCGGAAGCAGAGGACTTGTGGGCTTCAGCGAGCCCTCTGGGTGGGCTGGATGCTTTCTCTCCCTCGCATTTCTGCATCCCCCGCTGCTCCAGGGACCATCTGGCCGGTCCCCTAGCCGCCGCTTCCCGGTTACTCAGCATCCTGGCTACCCAGCGGTCGCCTGTGCGTGGGATGAACCTGGCGGCACTCCAGGCGGGCCCGGAGTCTCACCCCATCCTCTGATTGTGCTCCCCCTCCCCCCGCTACCCTGGCCAAGAGAGGCGCACAGCACACTCTCTCCCCCACCAAACTGTGCCCCCCACCCAGACGATTCGGGGGTCCCTAAGGTCCGGAACTTAATTTGGGTTTGGAACTCTCTAAAGTTATAGGCTTAAGTTTGAACATTTGGGAACAATCACCATGACTGTCATCACATTCTCAGAGCCGTTCTGAGACGTGCCCACTTGGCGAGGTCGACCTTGAACAATCAGAGAAACCAAGCTCTATGTCTCCGGTGCTCTGGCGAGCTCAGAGACAATCTCGGCAACTGATCCCCACTCCCGAAACAGGGCCCCCTCCCCACCCTGTCCCAACCTTCTTTGCTCCCTATCCAGCTGCTTTGCAGCCCCAGAGCAGCCCGGGTCGGGGTCGCCAGGCTGGAGTTGGTGGCGAGTCCCTTCACCTGCTGAGGTCGTTCACGAAGCTGCCGCTCTTTTCATCCAGGAAGCGCTTCCAGCCGTCCGCAGTCTTCACCCAGCTCTGCCCGGGGGACCGCCAGTCCTGGCCGAGGAATGGCATGGCACCCGAGAGGGAACGCGACGGACACACAGATGGTACCGACTGGATAGGACCGACCGGGAGGCCTTGGAGACGCGCTAGCCGGGCGAGAGCTCGGAAGGCTGGGGACCGGCTAGGGAGTGCGTGCAGGGAACTGACGCGGGGGGCTGGGTTTGGGGGTGCGGAGCCGAGTACTGTGCACTCGCAAAGTGCCCGGGAGTGGCGGAGGGTCTCCCGGCAGTCAGCTGGCTAGAATGCTGCGCGGCAATCGGGGCCGCGCTATTTATAGGGCACCCACGGCCCGGCTCTTTGTTGCCGGAAGAGCCGCCGCTCTTGGCCCGGCCCCCCGGCCCCGGGCCACGTGGCTTTGTTTATGGGCTTGTTTTCCCCGCCGCCCCCGGCTCCCGCTTCTCACGGTTGCACAACCTCGCGCAGTGGAAAGTTGAAACCGCGCTGCCAGCTGGGCTCCCAGCGCCCCGCGCCCCTGGCACCTCCGCGCGCCCTCCTGCCCCGGGGCGCAGTTGCCTGACCCCCGAACCCCGGCTGGAGGGAGGCTGCCGATTAGGCAGAGGAGGCCGCAGCGGCGTCTGGATGGCTGGGGCGGGCGTGGGGAGGAGGGACAGCTCCCCTCCTATCCCCGAGCTGTCATCTTCCAACCACGAAGTCAGATCAACCCTCGGGGGGTGTCCATGAGCGGGGCTGGCCACAGTCGCGTCCAGAAACATCCCCCTCCGGGCTTTCTCTACCCAAACCCGCTCGCACGCCCTCATCTGTCATTAGCGAGCCCGACGCCCGACCTGCTTTGCCCAGTGTCGAAGGGAAGGAAGAGGTCAGAGTGGCGTCTGGCCTCACGAGGTGGGATGGAGAGCAGGACAGCCCCCTGTCCCAGCAGCGCTGGCTTCCGCACCGCCAAGGAGCAGGCCAGAGATTCCTAATTCCTCTCCGTGTTCACACCCGGCTCTTTGTTTTGGGGAACCAGAACTCAGCTGTTGAGGCCTTTCCCAGGAGTATCAGGCCAGGCGTTTTAGTTTACTTTTGGGTAGCTTGAAGAGAGCCCCTCCCACACCCCCAATGCCATACCTCCACCAGCACTTCAGTTTCAAGACTGATGGGAACAGAAAACTACAGTGAATGCTTAGAGAGCTCTGGCCTTTGGGGGTGGGTGGGGAGAGCCAGCATACCTTAACTCATTAACCTAACCCTAACTGCCCTGATTAGGCTAGGTTCCTGGTGAGGGGGCTGAGAACTCAAGAGAAGCTCCAGCCGTGAAGTTACCCGGGGGGCCACAGGGCTAGTTCCTACACAACCCTTAAGACACTATGAAATGACTGCTTTTACTTTTTTGTTTGGTAACCAGCTACCCAACCCACAGCACAGAAGCTCCGTGGAGGCTGGTCTGTTTTGTTTTGTGCCCTCCCTGAGTACTCAGTAAAGGTTGGTTTAGGAACCCATCACGGGTTTGGGGGAGGGTAAGAAAAAAACAGTATTGCTACAAAATCATTGAAACGTTTATTAAACAAAAATATTAAAATATGAAGCCATTTTTTTTTTCTTTTCTTAAGATTACTGTAGAATTGGTTCCAAGGCATAGTGAGCTCTGGTAGCGTAGTGGTTACGAATCGGGTTGTGAGCCACAAGGTCAGCAGTTCGAAACTACCAGCGGTTCCGCGGGAAAAAGATGAGGCGGTCTGCTCCTGTAAAGATTTACAGCCTCGGAAACCCTGTTACAGGGTCGCTATGAGTTGGAACCGACTCCACGGCACATAACAACAGCAACAACAAATCTTTGCAAGGGCAGAAAACCAAATCTTTCTCCAGTGGAGCAGCTGGTGGGGTCTAGCTGGCAGCTTTGGAAACCCTATGGGGGCACTATGAGTGGACATGGGGTCTAGCTGGCAGCTTTGGAAACCCTATGGGGCACTATGAGTGGACATGGCTTGGGTCAGGTGCACCTTAGTTCTTAAACTGACATCTTTGCTCTTCAACACTTTAAAGAAATCTTGTGCAGCAGATTTACCCAGTGCAATACTTTGTCTTATTTTTTCGACTGCTGCTTCCGTGAGTGTTGTTGGTTGAGAGAAGCAAAATGAAGTTTTTGACAGCTTCAATCTTTTCTCTATTTATCTGGATGTGATTTACTGGCCCAGTGGTGAGGATTTTTGTTTTCTTTACACTGAGAAATGTGGTCTTTGATCTTCATCCATAAGTATTTTTAGGTCCTCTTGGCTTTCAGCAAGCAAGGTTGTTAATGTCTTTCTCCAATCCTGATGCCATGTTCTTCTTCATATAATCCAGCTTTTCAAATTATTTGTTCAGCATACAGATTGAATAAATATGATGAAAGAATACAACCTTGGAGGCACACCTTTCCTAATTTTAAACTATTCAGTGTTCCTTTGTTCTGTTTGAACAATTGGCTTTTGGTCTATGTACACGTTTGAGGACTAAGGTGCACCTGACCTATGGTATTTAACAACCTCATATGCATTTAAAAGTAGATTGTAGAATTAATACAGTTGAGTTGTGGTGTTGAGGAAGAATATTGAAAGTACCAAGACCTGCCAGAACAACAAACTGATTTGTGTTGGAAGAAGTACAGTCAGGATGCTCCCTGGAAGCCAGGATGGTGAGACTTTATCTCTCCTACTTTGGACATATTATCAGAGGGGCCAGTCCCTGGAGAAGGACATCATGCTTGGTAAAGTGGAGTGTCAGCGAAAGACAGAAAGACCCCTAACAAAATGAATTGGCACAGTGGCAATAGCAATGGGTTCAATCAGAGCAATGATTGTGAGGTTGGCACAGGACTAGGTAGTGTTTCATTCTGTTGTACGTAAAATCGCTGTGAATTGGTACCAACTACATGGCACCTAACAATAACAACAAAATGAGTCGACATAGGACAGCAACAATTTTGTTTTATGTCCTGTGTGGTGCTATGGAGTAAGCACTTGACAGTTAACTGCAGGGTCTGTGGTTCAAACCCAGTTGCTCTTCAGAAACCCTATACAGGGTGGCTATGAGTCGGAGCAACTCAGCAACATCAAAGGTAAAGAAGAGAGAATGATCTAATGTGAGATACGGAAAACTTCCCATCACAGTCGTCTCGGAGGGCACAAGAAGCCATTGTTTCTTGACCAACCCTCTATGTAGATCATGCACTTTTGAAGGCAGAGTTTCCATCTCTCTAACCCTTTACAGAAGAACTTTCTGCTCTTCTGTTTCCACCAGGATAAAATGGCAGCTTTGGCATCCTTGAGGAACTCAAATAGTGTTCTTTGAGTTTTGGCAACAAAAAGAAATTTGAAGGGACAAGATGAGGGCTGTATGAGTGGATGGAATAAGGTGTCCGAGTGAAATTTCTGTAGAAATATCATTGATCCCTTCAAAGAATGAGCAGGTATGTTGTTCTGATGGAAAAGAATTCTTCAGCTCAGATTTCCTGACTTTTTTCCTCACTATTGTAGTTTTCCTTTTTCTTAAAACCTTTTCCTAATATGACCCCATGATCATCCTGTGCCCTTTGAGAAAACCTACCAAGATTACCCCTTCGGAGTCCCCCCAAACAGTTGTCATAACCTTCTGAGCTGACCTCTCTGCCTTGAATTTAGCTGTCTCAGTAGATTTTTTCAAAGTCACTGTTTGAACTGGATGGTTTTTTTTTTTTTTTGAAAGTACCCTAATGGTGTGTTGCTATAGGACAGAGCACTGGACCACAAGATCGGTTTAAACCACAAAACCACAAGGTTGGTGGTTCAAACTCACAAACTACTCCTTGCAAACTCTAGCCAGAGTCTCTATGAGTCGGAACCAACTTGATGGCGCAGAATAACAACAACAAAAATGAGACTAAGGCAAGTGTGTTATTGAGGGAACGTGTCTGCCGCTATTCACTGATCACAGAGACATGTTGAAACACATTTGTCTGGAATAAACCTGTGCATGAATGAACTGGAATCCTAGTAGCAATACTTTTTGCTTACCCTTGTACTTCTGTAAAGATTTTATCTGAGAAAACCCTATGGGGGTAGTTCTACTTTGTCATAAATGAGGTCAGCATGAGTTGAAATCTACTTCATGCAAAGGTTTTGCTTTTGATTTTCTGTCCTAGCTGAAAGTCAGAGTCGATTTGTTGTAGGAATGAGCAAATGGGTTTAGGTGGTGGATTGTACTGTGGTAGTAACAAACAACTTTAACTTGAGACTTGAGACTTCCCTATTGTTTTCTTTGAAACCATCAGAATTGTTGGTTCCACAGGCTTATTCATGTACAATCTTTAAGGCTTAGAGTAGGCAAAGAATTATTTGTGCCCTGTGGGGTTATTCACTAGAGGTGGGGAAAGGCATGTTTTTAATGGTCTGTTTTCAAGTAGCCAGGGTTTTCTGACTCTGGGTTCCCGCCATAAGTAATGTAGCAGTGTAGTAGTAGTAGTTGTTGTTGTTAAGTGCTATTGAATCGGTTTTGACCCATAGTGACCCTGGATGGATTTCCAAGGAGTGGCTGGTGAGCTTGAACCCCTAACCTTGCAGTTCAAATGACTTTGCAGTCTGGCGCATTAACCCACAGCACCACTCCAGGATTTGTAATGTAGTTGTAGTGGTTGTTGTCAAGTGCCATCGAGTCAATTCTGATCCATAGCAACCCTGTATAGGGTTTCCAAGGAGCAGCTGATGAACTTGAACCAGCAACCGTGCAATTCAAATGACTTTGCAGTCTGAAACATTAGCTCACAGCACCACACCAGGACTCCATCGTTGTTGTAGTACTGTTGAGTTGGTTCTGACCCACAGCGACCCTGTACAGGGTTTTTGAGGCTGTAAATCTTGACGGAAGCAGAAAGCCTCATCTTTCTCCCATGGAACAGCTGGTAGTTTTGAACTGCTGACCTTAAGGTTCGCAGCCCAATTCATAACCACTATGCGAACTGCAAGGTCAGTAGTTTGAAACTACCAGCTGTTCCGCGGGAGAAAGATGAGGCTTTCTGTTCCCGTAAAGATTTACAGCCTCGGAAACCCTGTTCAGGGTCGCTATGGGTTGGAACTGACTCGATGGCACTTAACAACAACAACAACTGGCAGCCCAAGTTGTACTTATGTGCTGTCAAGTCAGTTTCAGCTCACAGGGAACCTGTGCAGCATTTCTAAGGCAGTAAATCTTTATGGGAGCAGGAAGCTTCATCTTTCGCCTATGGAGCAGATGGTAGATTTGAACTGCTGGCCTTGTGGTTAGCAGCCCAACTTGTAACCCACTACACCACCAGAGCATGCTACTTTCAATATTCTTCCCTAACATTATAACTCGAATATATCAATTCTGTGGTCGGTCTTATTCACTGGATTACTGATACCAATTCTTCATTCCTCTTTACTAATGGAGTCTTGATGTGATGCTGTTGTTGTTATGTGCCATGGAGTCGGTTCCAACTCATAGCAATCCTGTATGGGGTTTCCAAGGCTGTAAATCTTTACAGGAGCAGAAAGCCTTGTCTTCCTCCCATGGAAAAGCTGGTCGTTTTGAACAGCTGACTCCAAGATTCGCAGTCTGATTTGTAACCATTGCAATACCAGAGATCCTGATGTGGTGCTGTAGGATAGGCTAACTGCAAGGTTGGAAGTTCAGGCCCACCAGCTGCTCCTTAGAAACCCCATACAGGGTTGCTATGAGTTGGAACTGACTCAACGTTATTTAACAACAACAATAGTGTTTTACAAGAGGGCTTCAAAAAGTTCATATAAATATGGAATGAAAAGACTATTCCCATGAACTTTTTGAAGCACCCTTGTATATTCACACCCTTGCCTATATTCACACCTTCATGATAGATGATGTGTACCATCTCTAATCCTTGACATTGGGCTTAGCCATGCAACTTGCTTTTGTTAATGGTCTGCTATTGAATGTGATGTGTGGAGGATATGATGTGTGTGCTTGCCTTCTTGTGTTTTTACCAAAACCATGAAGAGAACATATCTTGAGTAGCCACTGTCTCTCCAACATTGGTCCCATGTTGGGACACGTGACCCCACAAGTGTGCTAGCAAGAAATAAGTGTTTATGGTTAAATGTCATTTCTTCCATTTGTTATTGACAGCCTTGTTATGTCAATAACTGACTATTGCAAATTGCTGAGTGGCTGAAAGCTTTTGGAAGTTCTTTGTAACCTGTCAAATTCAAACATAAGTAGGGAACACACATTTTTTGGTTCTTGTTTTTTGGCCAAGAACCACTCTTAGGAAGTGTCTGTATTTGTCTTTAGTCCTTCAGCTTCCTCCTTTTCCTTAAATTAAAACAAAACAAAACAAACGTAACTCTCCTCTATTAATTGCAAGTCTTCTGAAGTATGGGTAGCTGCTTTAGATTTTCCATTCATTAATAAACTAACTTGACACTTCTTCAAGCACATGAGGAAACATTGTAATGCTGAGCCCTTCCAGATGAAGAATGGGCTTCATCCAGAACAGGCTGTATCCAGAACACCTCAGACGTTAGCTTGACTTTGCAAAGGCTCTGTGATTGGGATCTTACCCTGGCTGGGCATTTGAGCATCACCAAAGCATTCTATCAGTGGTACAGTTTTGAGCTGAAGACATCATGGTAAATGGATTCTATTCCAAGAATTTTCCAGGTCTCAGACTGGTTTGTATGCAGTGTGGCCTGATGGTTTGAGCATCGGAGCTAGTGTGACCACCACGGTTATTGATTCCACTGAGTAGACACTTAGCTATTCAGTGCCCTTCTGAAGGGCTTCGGTAGAGTATGTTGTCCAGATTGTATAACTGGGTGTTTCTCCCACAGGACTGTGAGCTTCTTGGTGGTTGTTATTGTTAAGAGCCATTAAGTTGGTTCTGACTCATAGCAACCCTGTATACTGTTTCCAAAGAGCGGCTGGTGAGTTTGAACTGCCAGTCTTGAGGTTCAGACTGACCTGGAGATCGAGTGCTTATCCCACAGCACCACATCAGAACTCAGGGGCAGGTATTTAACTTTCATGAGCCTCAGTTTCCACATCCGTAAAATGGGAATAACAATTCTTAGCCCATAGGTTAACATGGAGTATTAAACAGGGTTTCGTTTGCAGGGTGTGTGCCACAATATCCTGGGTTATGGTATCAATAGTCTTCTGTCTTATCAGCTTAGTCAGGACAGTGCTGAGCATGTGACAGTAAATAACAAATATCTGTTGAGCTGACTTGGAATGTTCTTCCTATATCTTCACTTACTGACACGACTTCTAGGGACACAGAAGAATGGGGAGTGGCCTTGGCACCTCCAAGTCCACCCCACATAGTGGTGACTTACCAGTTAGTGAAGCAAGTAGGGAAGTTGACTAACATCTTAGAACAAAAAAAATGTCTTAATGTGTGTATTCCCCTGATGGCAAAAATGATCATCAATCACTCGCGGAAGATACTATGGCAAGTACTTTGCCTACATAAATTCTGTTAGCTACTCCACATAAACCTGTGAGTTAGGACTTGCTCTTCCTACTTCTCAGATGAGAAACCAGGCTCAGTCAAGTTGAATATCCTGTCTAAGATCAGCCAGAAAGTATGTAAGAAAATCTGGATTGGTACTGAGGTCTATCCCTAGCCCTAATTGGAGTCATTTTCTTAAGTCCAAATCGTGTTTCTCCACTTAACTAGCTCTGTGGCCATGGGTAAGTGACTCAACCTTTCTGTGCTATGCTTTTTTCATGTGTAAAATAGAATGATGATAGGATCTACTTCAAAAGGTGTTGTAAAGAGTTAGTAATGTAATATAAAGTAATATATATAAAGAATAAAGTACTTAATAACAATGCCGATGTCTGTGGCTGATTTATTATCTTTATGCAAAATTTGCGCTTCCATTTTTTACTTGGTTAAACCTATGTGCAACTTTCTCAACAAACTATGAGTTTTGAGCTAATTTCCATCGATGGAAAAATATGTTGATAGGAAGTAAAAGTACAATGAAATGATTGCTTTCATATTATTAAAATAACCAAAAAGCCAAACCCACTGTCAGTGAACCCATTGGAACTGATAATGACCCTGTAGAGTTTCTAGGCTATAAATCTTTAAAGAAACAGACTGCCACACCTTTCTCCTGAGAGTGGTTAATAAGTTTGAACCACCCACCTTTTTGGTGAGCAGCAGAGAGCTTACCCACCGAACCACTAAAAGATGGTTGTTGTTGTTGTTGTTACGTGCCATTGAGTCGGTTCCAACCCATAGCGACCCTGTATAGGGTTTCCAAGGAGCAGCTGGTGAGCTTGAACTGCCAACCTTGCAGTTCAAACGACTTTGCAGTCCGGCACATTAACCCATGGCGCCACATCAGGATTACAGCCTAGAAAATCCTCTGAAACGTTCTACTCTGTCACATGGCATCACTGTGGTTTGAAATAGACTCAAAGGCACACAGCGACACCACCAACCATGACATTGCATTTGAACTATGGTATGGCCATGGGCCATATTCTGTTCACAAAGAATACATTTTCAATGGAAGACCTGGCATACATTTAGCCTGTCCACTGCCTCCTGAGGCTGTTCAGGAGAAACTGTAGACAGGGACTGTGTGGTAAACTTAATGTAAGTATGAAGTTCTCCATTACTTCTAAGCCAGAATGACATTTTTTTTTTTTTTTTTAATACCTTTGGTCAAGGGACTGATTTACTTCTTACTGGTGCTGGTGGTGGTGGCTATGTGCCGTGGAGTTGGTTTCCACTCATAGTGAACCTGTATAGGCTTTCTGAGCCTGTAAATCTTTATGGGAGCAGACAGCCTCATCTTACTCCCGTGGAGTGACTGGTAGATTTGAACTGCTGACCTTGAGGTTACCAGCCCAACTCAAAATCCACTGTACTACCAGAGCAATGTGATTTTGTTTTTTCATTATAAGTATTGTGAAAAGTACTTAACATTGGTAGTTGTAAGCTAAAAATAACTTAAGCTCGTGGGGTGAGGCAGGGGTAGGAATGAACCCAATCTGTCGGCTTATCCTGCTCAAGCTAGAGCTTATTTGTACAAAGAAAGAGCTAGAGGAACTCAGCAGATTAAATTCAACCTGTCCATGTTGTCACCAGGGAGGAATGTTTATTGTCACAACAATTTGCATATGACCTTACACCCTGTTTGTCTAGGGTGCGGCACCTGTGAACAGTGTGAAATTCGTCTGTTAGGTGTGTTTGAGCAGGAACTGCCAGCTGTGGTTTATTTTTGGGCCTCTGGCTGCCACGAATCCTGCCAAGTAAATTAAAGTTGGTCAGACACATGTCACTGAAAATATGCTCATTTCTTTAATGAGAATCATTTGGCATTCCTCAAATGTGGGCCTGGTCCTCATTTCCAGAGAGGGTCAAGAACATGTAGCGATCATGATTTTTTCAGAGTTCAGTTATGCAGTTTTAATGAACATTCTTCTCTCCTATTAACAAGCAGCAAAAAGGATTTGGACTTGAGACTACAAACTTTTCTATGAACCTAAAACATTTGCATAAATAACGCCAACTTCTAGTCTCTTTACAAAACATAGATTTCAAAATGAGGATGTTAATGCTCAAGGCAGACATTCTTTACTGGTTTAGCTACACTGTTGTTTGATTTTCAGAAGACTTCAGGGGATATTTTCTAATATTGAAAGATTATCAATAGTTAAGACTAACAATAGTTTCAGGAGTTCATCCAGCCTCATGGTTCCAGAAAGTCGGGAGTCCATGATAACTTGAAATTCTGTTCTGCATTGCCCCCCTTTTGATGAGAGTTCTCCTATAGAATCTTTGATCAAAATGTTGTCGTGGATGTTGTTATGTGCCGTGAAGTCGGTTCTGACTCATAGTAACCCTGCACAGGGTTTCTGAGGCTGTAAATCTTTACGGGAGCAGAAAGATGAAGCTTTCTCCCGCAGAACAGCTGGTAGTTTCAAACTGCTGACCTTGCGGTTCGCAGCCCGACTCATAACCACTACGCTACCGGAGCTCCTTGAGTCTGGTAGTGGGGCACAGTCCAGTTCTTCTGATATCATGGCAGAAGAGCCAGTTATTCATGGTGGAGTTTATAAAGGCTTATGTTCTGTTTCTTCTTCCTATTCCTAGCTTTCCTTCTTTCTCTGTTGTTCCAAGTAAATAGAGACCAACTATTGTGCTTTGGATGACTATTTCGAAGTTCTTAAGACCCCCGGAACTACTCAGTGAAGTAGGAGGTAGAGCTGTAGAAGTTAACATGTTAGATCCTTCCACAGACTATCTTGTGGGGTCAAATTGACAAGAACAACTTGATAGATTAGACAGAAACCTTAGGGACATGAGTTTATAATAGTGAGGGAGGAACAACTCAGAGAAAGAGGGTGAAAAATGGTCGTATAACTCGAAGAATGTCATCAGCGTCACTGAATTGTATTTGTAGAAACAGTTGAATTGGTATGTGTTTTGCTGTGTATCTTCCAACAACAACAAAATAAATTAAAAAAAAAAAAGATGTTAAATTTGTTTCACACAAAACTCTAAGTGAAATATTAGTGCCTGGAATTTTGAAGAGTTGAGAGGAAGTGTTTCATGAGTTGTGTTAGGTGTGTTTTGTAATATGAATCAGCAACTGATGAATCAAATTTGGAGTAGTCATCCCACCTGTTTCTTGCAGTGTTCCCATTTATACACACCTGTTATAGAGGTGATTGTAAGAGTTTTTGGCATCCTTGGTTCATGGATGATCATTTAGGATTGTTACAAAGTTTCATTGGGAAATAGAAGAGCCACAATTTCCTCTTATCTTCTTAGGTGATTTGTATTTCTTCTGCCTGTCTTTTCCATTAATTTTCCAAAGAGAGCAAAAGGTGCTAGCTGTTTTCTCCTCATTGCTATATATTTAATAGGAGCCCCTGGGTGACACCTCACAAGAAAGACCTGGTGATCTGCTTCTAAATGGCCACAGCCTTGAACATTCCCCATGGAGGAGTTCCAGTCTGCACACCAGGGATGGAAATGAGTTGGAATTTGTCATGAATTGTAATTGACTTGATAGTAACTTTTTTCTTTCTTTTTAAAAAGATACCCGATGTTTGGCACATGTGAGGGAGCTTCAACAAATTCATGGAAAAAATTCCATTATATTTTAATTTCAGTTTTCGATGAGCTTTTTGAAGCCTCACTATGAGATCTTGTTGTTGTCATTATTAGGTGCAGTGGAGTCGGTTTTAACTTGTAGCAACCCTATATAGAGTTTCCAAGGAGTGACTAGTGGATTTGAACCATCAACCCTGCGGTTAGCACGGCAGTACTTATCTGACAATGCCCTATCTTAGTATGTGTGAAATTGGATTTCTAAGTTACAGTCTGGAAATTATGGTCCATGAACGGCAAAGCATTTTATGGCTTCTCTCAGACAATTCAGTGGAAAGAAAATAAAATTGAATTCATGGTTTCTTTTAAACAACAGTAGATTCATTTCAGGAAGAAGAAGGCAATTTGAAAAAGAAGTAAGAACAGAATGTTCATCTTCTTTTCCTTTCTTACTACAGCCTGAGAAATTTTATCTCTTAAGTGACATAATATTGTCACCCAGGATTTACTGTTGATAGTAATTTAATCTTTTAAGCATCTACTTTGCTAAAAATGGTATTCCATAAAAACCTTTGCTAACAATCTCCAAATTGTGTATTTATTGAGAAATACATCCTGCTACTCTCCTCTATCAACTAAGGAGTCCTAGTGTGGTGCTGTAGGATAAGCCCTGGATTGCTAACCACAAGGTCGTTGGTTCAAACCCATCAGCTGCTCTTCAGAAACCCTATACAGGGTTGCTACAGGTGGAACCTACTTGATAGCGCTTAACCACAACTATCAAGTAAGCAAAAGGAGTGACTATTTTGTTGTATCTTTAAAAAATCATTTTCTAGGATGTAAAATTTATTACAGAATATGACTCGTACACTCATTGTTTCCAAAGGGGATGGGTCATATTGAAGGCCTTATATATAGCAGAAGGAAACGCTGCTTGCCATTTTCATATTGTTGAAGACCATTGTTAAGGCTACTGTGTTAATCCATCTTATTGAGGACTTCCCTCGTTTCCCTTGGCCCTCTGCTTTACCAAACACAATGTCCTTTTCAAGCAATTAGTTTTAAGGATGGGTCCAAAGTAAGCTAGTGGAAGTTTCGCCACCTTTCTTTCCTTTCTTGTGGCTGGGAGCCTGTCTTCTTTTTTTAAAAAAACTTTTCATTGTGAATTGGGCAAAGGTTTACAGAGCACATTAGTTCTCCATTCAACACTTCAGACACATTTTGTTTCATTCCGTTGAATACAATCCCCACAATGTAACATCACTTATCCTACTTCCTCCCTGTGTTTCTTGTTTCCATTCCTCCTCCTTTCCTAACCTTTCCTATTACTTTTGTCCTTGGGTAAATGCTGCCCTTTTGATCTCAAATGGTTGATTGAGATCTAAGGTGTGTGGCCTTCACTAGCGCTATTGTTTCCCTTAGAGACCCGTCTGTTGTTTGACCAGAAAGTGATCCACCAGGGTGAGTTCAGGTCCAGACTTGAGGGGTGACTAAGGATCGAGTCTCAGGGGTTTCGCCAGTCTCTGTTTGACCAGAAAGTCTGGTCTTTTTTTGTTTTTTAATGATTTGGAGTTTTGTTCCACAGTTTCCTCACATTCCATCCAGGACCTTCTAATGTAATCCCTTTCAGAACAGTGCATAGGGTAGCTGGGCACCATCTAGTTCTTCTGGTCTCAGGATTGTGAAGACTGATCCTGTATGGTCTAGGAGTCCATTGAACTAATTGTTTCCATGTGTCTTCAAATTTGATCACTTTTCTTTCTTCTGGACAGGAAGAGACCAAGAGTTGCACTTTGGATAACTGCTCACAAGCCTTCCACCTCCCTTACTTCTAAGGAGAATTCTAATTGCAATTTTTCTAAGACTGTTTTGTTCATTCTTTTGGCAGTTCATGGTATAGTCAATATTCTCTACAACACTGTATACCAAATGTATCAATTTTTCTGTCTCCCTTTATCCCTCTCCTACTTTTGTATAAATACGAGGCAATTGAAAAAAATCACAAATTGGGTCAGGTGCACCTTAGGCATCGAAATGACATCTTGGGTTTTTAAAATGCTAACGAGGTTTTTGTAGCATATTTGTCCATTGCAAATACATCATTTGACTTCTTGAAAACCCTGTGTATCATGACAGATGAGTGAGTCAAAAATTACCCACACTCAGGTTATATTAAAATGCCCAACCACAGCTGATGACAACATTGTATGTGCGCTTGAAATGATTCTGTTAATAGACGGGTGACAGTGGATTATGTGGCAAATCATTTGCAAATCAGCCACAGCTCTGCCTGTGAAATAATCTACGGCAGACTTGGATTTCAAAAGTTTATGCAAGATGGGTACCAAAACAACTCATGGATGAGCATAAAGAGAAACATTTGGACATCTGCAATCAAAATTTGGACCGATAATCAAAGGAAAGTTAAAGTATATAAGGAAACATCCTCAATTACTAACCTAGAAAAAGTTCAAAAGTCAACCAATCATCAGCTAAAATACTGGTGCCTACAGTTTTCTGGGATTCTCAAGGGCTACTATTGGAACACTATCAGGAGAAAGGTTCAACAATCAGCAGTGCTCCTGACAGTGAGATGCTCACTGAAGCCTAAATTTTGGATTAAATGCAGAGGACTGCTGTCCAAGGGCTTTGTGATCTTGCATGACAATGCATGTCCACACACCTCTGCCCATACTGTTGACACTCTGTAAAAACTGTTTTGAGGTATTAAAGCATCCTCCCTATAGTCCTAATCTTGTCTTATTGGACTTTCACTGGTCTGGTTCCCTGAAAGCAGCCTTTTGAGGGCAAAGATTCATTATGATGAAGAAGTGAAGACAGCGGTGCATTTGTGGCTTGCAGCTGAACCTAAAACATTTTTTAATGGGAATACAAAAGCTTGCTGACAGATGGACAAAGTGTATTGAAAAGCAAGGAGATTATGTTGAAAAATGATACAATTGTCTTTCCTAAAATTTGACTAAAAGAAAATTTAAAAATATTAAAAAAATAAAATACAGCCAGAGTGCAGATAAATTTTTGACTCAACCTCATATAAATGAGGCAAGGAGCTCTGGTGTGGTGCTGTGTGTTAATGAGCTGGATTGCAAAGTTGTTTTGAACCACAAGTTCGGTAGCTCAAGCTCACTAGTCACTCCTAGGAAACCCTATACGAGGTTGCTATGGGTCGGAAATGATTCATTGGTACTTAACAACAACACAACATATAAATATGAATTTCTAAAGCTACATGAAAGGTACAATGATAGAGATAAGCACAGGGTGTTATTGGGACACAAATGAGGATAAAGTACTTAACCCAGCTTGAAATAATCAGGGGAGGCTTCCTGGAGTTGGTCTTAAGCTTGATTTTAAAATAATAGGAAGACTCATGAACAACCTGCGACATGCAGATGATGCATCCTTGCTTGATGAAAGCGAAGAGGACTTACAATACTTACTGATAAGGATCAAATGCCTTTAATGTGGGTTGCACCTCAATTTAAATAAAACAAAAATCCTCACCACTTGATCAATAAATGATAACATGATAAATGGAGAAAAGATTGAAGTTGTCAAACACTTCATTTTGCTCAGATCAACCATCAAAACTCATGGAAGCAGCAATCAAGAAATGTAACAACGTATTGCACTAGGCAAATCTGCTGCACAAGACTTCTTTAAAGTGTTCAAGAGCAAAGATGCCTGTTTAAGGACTAAGGTGTGCCTGCTCTAAGCCATGGTATTTTCAATAGTTTCATATGTATGTGAAAGTTGGACAATGAATAAATAAGGAAGACCGTAGAAGAACTGGTGAATTTGAGTTGTGATGTTGGAGAAGAATATTAAAAATACGATGGACTGCTAAAAGAATAAACAAATCTGTGTTGGAAGAAGTGCAGCCAGAATGCTCCTTGGAAGGCAGGATGGCCAGACTTCATCTCTTATACTTCAAGACATATTATCAGTAGGGACCAGTCCCTGGAGAAGGATATCGTGCTTGGTAAAGTGGAAGGTCAGTGAAAAAGAAGACCTCCAACACGGTGCAGTGGACTGGCACCGTGGCACCAGCAATGGGCTCAAGCTTAACAACTATTGTAAGGATGGCACAGAATTGGTCAGTGTTTTGTTCTCTTGTGCATGAGGTCACTATGAGTTGGAACCAACACGAGGGCACCTAACAACAACAACAAAGGATGAGTAGGAACTGATCAAACCAATGGAAATGGGGGTGGAAGGGAGGTAGGCATTCCAGACAGAGGAGACAGCCGGACCAATGGAGTAGAAGGTGGATGGGGTATTGTTGGTGAACACAGTAAAAGACAGGGAGTGAGCAGAGCTGAGACTGGAGATGTGGCAGGGGCCAGACTGCAGAGAGTTCTGCATGTCTTGTTATAATGCTTGGGCTTGATCTGAAGCAATAGAAGCCACTGAAAGCTGTAGGCAGGTGGATGGCATGGTGACGTTGTTCTGTATGTTCCTACGTGGAAACACCTATGCCCCCTCTTTCATAGGGACTAGTTTTTATTTCACTAGTTTCTACCTATCCTCTAGGTCTTGCCTTAATGTCCTTCAGGCGGGCAGGTTTTCTGGTGTCCCTAGAAATCCTTGGATTTCTGTAGTCACATGGGTGAACTGGGATGGATATGGTTGCCCTTCCTTTTTTGGTAGCAGCCCCTTCTTTCTTTGGGAGGGACATTACCCCCTTTCCATGTGGTTCGGGTGAGACTGTTAATCACAGTGCCCTCCTCCCTCCACAGAGTGGTTACCAAGTAAACAAGCTGAGCTAGTCATCATCCCTACTCACTGGCATAGTGATTGATCCATAGATGAGCATATGACCTAAGCAGGGCCAACCAGAATCTTTGTGGGAATTGCCTAGAGAGAACTTGAGAGAGGGAAGGTCTCTAAGAATGGTGCTATGAAGTCATCAGGAGATGCCATAGCGATCTTTCTTAGCAGCATTGAGGAGAACCTTGGCAGCATGGAGTCCTGGTCGGCAGTTCAAACCTACCGGCAACTCCTCGGAAACCCTGTATATATATATATGGTCACTATAAGTCAGAACTGGCTTGATGGCATTTAACAACAACAACCTTTTATTTAAAAAGAAAATCATGCCAGAACACTGGGCCCTTTTAAATGTAAGCAGAGTTGATTACCTTAACACACACACACACACATACACACAACAAAAAAACAAAACTACAAAGCAAAAAATAGAAAAACCGCAGGCTCCAGTCTGATCTTCACGCACTTGTGACTGGGGAGTTTTCCTGCAACTCTCAACCTTGAGAGGAGGGGTTGCTGTGCTCACGTCTGTCCTGTGTGCTGTTGTTATTAAGTGCTGTTGAGTCAGCTCTGACTCACTGTGAACCTATGCATAACAACCAAACGCTGCCTGGCCTACACCAGCCTCACAGTACTTGCTGTGTTTGAATCCATTGTCTCAGTCACTAAGTCAGTTCATGTCATTAGGAGTCTTCCTCTTTTTCTCTGACCCTGTACTTTTCCAAGCATGATGATCTTTTCCAGGGACTGGGTTCTTTCTGATAATAGATCCAAAATGAGCGAGATGAAGTCTTGCCAGTGAGAACCAGCCTCACTTTTAAGGAGCATTCTGGCTGTACTTCTAAAACAGATCTGTTTGTTCTTCTGGTAATCCATAATCTAGTCAATATTCCCCAATACTGTAATTCAAACATGTCAATTCTTCCTGAGTCTTCCTTTGATCTTGTCCAGCTCTCACATGCATATAGGCAACAGACAAGGCCATCTATCCTCTGTGCCAAAGCGGGGTGCACTGAGAAACACTGACCTTGGGCTTAATGCCCCTAGAAGTTTTCATGTGTGAACTCCCATGCCATTTCCTCAGTATCACCACAAGGAAAACCTTCCCAGGACAATCCATCAGATGCTGGTAGAAACAGATGTTGCACCCAGTGATGGATTACACAATTAGCAACGTAAGCATTGATTTATTTGTGCTTACTAGCTAACCTGAAGTGAACAGTTTCACTTTTTTCCCCATTACATCAGAGATTTTATTTCTAGGTCTGACTGTCATCTGTCTGTCTCCCAGACCCACCTTGCCTACTTACAGAATCAAAGCCTCTTTTCAAATTTACAATCTCTGACAGGGATGGAGTACCTAGTAAGCAAGGTGAACATGGGCTTACCTGTGCTTACTTACTAATCACATTGTGGTGAAAACCATGTGAATCTGTTTACTCTAGATTAGTAAATAGGCATAAATAAGCCTGTGCTTAGCTTGCTTATTGGGTAACCTGGCCCTGGTTGCACCATTTGAAGGCCCCATCCTGAAATGAGCTGTCTTTGATTAGATCAGGGTAAGAAATTCGCCCACTCTCTTTGCCCTTGGGCGCACGGATAATTAAACCGCAAAGGCATTCACAACCAGCCAGGAGATGCCAAACCTCCTGTATTGAAGCCAAGGGACCTCAGGTTTGCCAGGCCTTAGAGGAAGGACATTCCAGAGAAGGAGGCATCTTTCTTTATTATTGTGGGCATTTGAGCTGGAGGATCTTAGAGGCGACCTGTTTCAAGCCTCCCATTTTACAGATTTGGAAATCAGAGGCTGCTCCTCAAAGCCCCTACTCAAGGATGTCAAGTTGCCGCTGAATTGACTTTGACTCACAGAGACCCAATGTATATCCATCAGTAAGACTGTGCTCCATAAGATTTTCACTGGCTGAGGTTTCAGAAGTAGATCACCAGGTCTTTCTTCCAAGGCACCTCTGAATTGACATAAACATCCAACCTCTTGGCTAGCAGTTGAGTGCATTAACCCATTTGAACCACAAAGACTCCTCTCAAGGCTGCAATGCTCTGTAGTGTAGGCAAACCTTCACTTCTCCATCTCTAAAATGGAATTGATATTCTATTGTGGAATACTAGTCTATTCAATCATTTGCGACTCACTAGCTTGTTATAGCATCAAATACAAAAGTACACGTGCAAGAGCTCTCCCTATAAATGTTAGGTACGTTTAACAGAGTCTGGGCAAGTGCTTGCTCTCTTTGGGCCTCAGTTTTCACATCTGTGAAATGGGACTCACAGTTCCCCTTCATTGGGTTGTGTGAGGATTGAAATGTGTAAATTGCTTGGGATAGGACTTGGCATTTTGTGTGCGCTCAATGACTGCTATCATGTTGGTTAATTGAATCCAACACTCAAAGGAACCTTTCATTGGTGGTGGTGGTGGTGTGCTGTGGAGTCGGTTCCGACTCATAGCGACCCTGAACAGGGTTTTCAAGGCTGTAAATCTTTATGGGACCAGAAAGCATCATCTTTCTCCCGAAGAGCGGCTGGTAGTTTCAAATTACTGACCTTGAGGTTGGCCACCCGACTCATAACTACTACCCTGCCAGAGTTCCTTAAATGATGAATTAAAAAGTTAGTAATGAATTTTGTCCTTCTCAAGTTTTCTTGCTAGAAATCTGTCCCAAAGCTAAGGTATGCCTTTCTAGCCTTAATGAGCTCCTCAAATAGCAGAAATAGCCATATCAGAGACAAGGGTGCTTGGGGGTGGCCTTCTGAACTTGCAGCTCTGGGTTCGGCCCTGTAGTGACTGTTTCTAATAAATTGTTTCAGATCCTGGCTCGGTAGGTTGCTGACTGGGTGCTGCTGACTCCCTTCCTCTCTTCCGTCATCCTCTTCCTGGACTGTTCTGGATATCTCTGTAGAAGCTGTAGGCACTGGACTGGAATTTATCCATTTCCTAAAATATTACAGTACACGTTAAGCAGGTGGACTCTGGAACTGGAGCCCTGGGTTCAGGGCAGTCTTGTGTGACCCTAGGATCTTTATTTAACCACTCTAAGCCCCAGTGTTCTCGTCTGTAAAATGGGGATGGCAATAGTACTTCCATCAAGGATTAAATGTTATAATGCATGTAAGTTACTCAGCTGGGTGTCTGGTTCCGAGTTAGTTTTGCTGTAAAACTCACAACCGCTAGAAGGGTTTTGTTTCCAAAGCTAAAAACACCACTGCCATCGAGTTGATTTCAACTCATGGTGATCCTGTGTGTGTCGGAGGACTAGTATGATTTCAGGGAGCTACACTCCACAGGTTTTTCAAATAGAAAAAGCACTGGGGCCTTTACTGAGCTGCCTCTGGGTGGATTCAAACCACCAACCTCTTGCTTAACTGCTGGCACACCCTAACCCCTCAATATTAACTCCTTTTTTCTATGTTTTTAGTCTTTTCCTCTGACATTAAGTCCAGAGTTTCAGTAATCAACAGTTCTGATTGAGTGAATGCTGTGGATCAAGTGTTGGCTCCCCTCCCATTTTGTCATTTGTGTATGTTTGTGGACAGAGATTGCAAGGGCCTGCTGGGCATCAAATGGCACTTGTCTTGAACACGTTCATTCTGGGGAAGGAGATAGATGTAGGTTCCCACGCAATGGCCACCCCCCCCAAACCATAAAGGCAAGCCAGCCTCTGGGAGATCCAGGCTAGACGATAGCTTACCAGCCGTAGAAGCAACTTCTTCAGAAAAAGATAAACATATCTGATATCACATTTTGTCTGAGTGCATCAGAGATCATATTTTTCTTGGAGATATATAAAAAAGAAGCAAGTGCCCTGTGCGCACACCAGGAATAAATAGTAATAAAATCTCCTGTGAACAGCCACTTTTGGTAACCTGGGCCCAGAGGATGTGGGTTCAAAGTCATGGGTAGGATGATATTAGATACATCACATGAAACACAAAGAACATGGAGCACTTGGTTATGGATTTATGACATGTTTATGAGGTTGAATGTTTGCTTTTTTAAGAGCCTCCTTCCCATGGCTTTGCAAGGAAAGGCAGCTCTTGGGAATGTTCCTAGTCAGCCTCCCATAAAGAGAGGAGGGAGGGAGAGGTGGGAGAAGGCAGAGGGGGCTATTTGGGGATAGCTGAACAAGTGAACTTGCTCAAGGGTCTTAGCCCCTTTGCATAGGAAGGTAACTCAAGGGTCTTGATGTCAGGCCAGAATCTGGACAAGAATCTGGAAGGGAGGTTTTAGAGAGGCTCTACCTCTAATTGGCTCTTGGGTCTAGGCTTTGGTTTGGATTCTCTAAAGAAACAAAACCAATAACACTTGTATATATATATGTATGTATATATATATATGGAGCTCTGGTAGCGTAGTGGTTACGAATCGGGCTACTAACCTCAAGGTCGGCAGTTCGAAACTACCAGTGATTCTGTGGGAGAAAGATGAGGCGTTCTGCTCCCGTGAAGATTTACAGCCTTGGAAACCCTGTGTAGGAAACTTTTCCAGAATGTTCATTATATTGGGAGCAGGCCACACCCCCAAGGTATGGCAAATTGATTGCCTGCCCATAACCAATCATTATAACTATGCCTTTATTAGGTTTCACCATGGGGATAACCACGTATCAACTGTCAAACCACTGGGAATCCTGGCTCAGGCAACTTGACAGAAAACCTGAACTAGCGCAAAGTCCTTGGTGTGATTTATGTTGACTTTTTGTTCTCCTTCCTCTGGTCCACTCTGTCACCTCCTTGCCATCACACTTTGCTGGCTGGTGACCTCTGCCTTTACTGGTCACTTTTTCAGCACCTTTCTCCAGGCCTTCTTTCAGTGGGGCCTCTGCCCTTATGAACCTCCCATTCACTGAGTCCATTTCTCTGTCCGAGCTCAGCCAATTACAGTAGCCATACTACTGATGATGCCGTTGTGAGCATGTACTATTACCCAACCTATGAAGGGTCACTATGTGTTGGAACCGACTGCATGGTGCTCCACCAGCAGTAGCTGCTTTACCAGTATTGTCTAGAATCCTTTCAAAAGTCCAGAGTGAGCGGGGCTCCTGGCTCCATTGTTTAGATGAGAAAACTGAAGCTTCGCTTGGCTAATTGATCTAAAGTTGCACAGCTACTTAGTGACTAAGATAGAATTCAATGCCATGCCCTCCCTCGCTAAGATCTGGGCTTTCTACAATCCTCAAACCACAGGAACAACGTGACTACATGAACAAAGCCATGTTGTTGTTGTTAAATGCCGTCCAGACAGTTATGACTCATAGCGGCCCTGTATAAAGGTTCTGCTGAGCGGCTGGTAGGTTTGAACTGCCGATCTTGCTGTTCAAACCAACTTGTGGTCCATTGCTTATCCTACATGTGCCACACCAGGACTCCAAACAAAGGTATATAGAAGACAAATAAAGATGTTTGCATGGATGGGAGAACTCTATCCTATGTTTGCAATTAGTCATTCATTTTGAGTTAACTGCTAGAGAAATTTTATTTATCAGTTAATTCAGTGGCATTGGGTTATTCTTGAGTCCATAGCTCCATGTTGTGAGAACCTGGGTAACAAGTTTATCTTCTCAGAGTTGATAAATTAGTACTGCTGACCCCAAGAAACATGTTCCATAGCTTTGGCTATACAACCTACAATGACTAGCATGGTGTGAACCATGAGGAGATGGGGGTGGGGTGGGGGTTGCTCCTTGTTAGGAGTCCATAGGTGATCAAATAGTGAATATATTCAGTTGCCAGATGAAAAACTGGAGGCTTGAGTCTACCCTTAGGTACCTCAGAAGAAACACCTGGCAATCTACATCTGAAAAATCAGCCATTGAAAACCCTATGAGCACAGTTCTACTTGGACACACATGGAGGCACCATGAGTTAGAGTTGACATGTTGGCAACTAGAAAAAGCCTCTTTGGCAGGTTGTTGTGCTGTTTAGAGGAAGATGTGGTGTGAGGTACCTGGAACATTGGGGATGCTTTATAGATGGCATTTATCATGATGATTTCTCACTTGTTTGCAGTCATGATAGGCCAAAGTTATAAGGCTGAAGTTCTCAGTTCATGAATAATCCTAAGAAGGTATCAGTTTCTTTAAAGATATCAGAATCCAGGAGAGTCTTCTAGGTTCTCCAGCCCTGCACTCAAGGTGCCTGGTGGACAGTGTGGAGAAAGGACAGTGTGTTGGTGGAAGTTTGATGACCAAAAGAGACCCACAACAGCTCTCAGAAATCAGGTATACCATCAGCAAGGTGTTCTGGAAGGGAACACATACAGGATTTGAAAAGCAGCTTCTCAGGAACTTCATACAATTGTTCTGTTCCCTTATTCTTGTGGCCTTCAAGACTCTGATTCTGACTTCTGCCCTGTGGACAGCCAGGTGCTCATCAATCCTGGTTTGCTTTCTGAGTGTCTGAATTCCCTGAAGGGAAGATCCTTATTTTAAGCTACATTTGAAGGAGTGTCCTTCACCTTGGATAGAGCCAGGAGCTGGGCTGCAGGAAAGAACACAGCCAGGACAAGCTGTGCTAGGGATGGGGCTGTGGCTGGGGCCAGACACATGCCTACTCTGTCTTTCATTTTCTTCTCCAGCTGCACTGGTTTCCATATGGAAGTTCCACAACTTCCATATGGGTCTCCAGTGACCCCAGACTGTGTGTTTGTTGAGCTCCAAGCAGATGCAGAAGGAAAAAAAGTTGAGTTGTCAGGAAGAGCCTCTTCTGGGAGATGTTCCCATGCAGAATAAGCTACTTGGGGGAAATGTATGCCTTTGGGCTGAGCTGGACCAAGTGAGGCCAAGATTGTTGAAATTCGATTCTAATTCCAGGTTGTCTATGTTTTTGTTGGTGCTGTCATTGGTTGACCCCTATGCTTACTGGAAGGATATGCTGTCTAGTTCTGTGCTTGGTTGTAGATTGGACAGTTGTGCTATAGGGTGTTTTGTTTTTTAATAGTTTTTCTGTGAATTGAGTAAAGGTTTATAGGGCAGACCATCAGTTTTAGATTCAGCAAATCATTGCAATGCTTACAATCCCCTCCATGCACCAGCAGCTAACAGTATTTACCTCTATTGATGTACACATGTGGTGGTGTGCTGTGGAGTCAGTTCTGACTCATAGTGATCCTGTATAGGGTTTCTGACGCTATAAATCTTTACAGGAGCAGAAAGCCTCATCTTTCTCCTGCAGAACCACTGATAATTTTGAACTGCTGACCTTGAGGTTAGCAGCTCGACTCGTAACCACTACATCACCAGAGCTCCATGATGTACACATACCACATTGAAAATATGTATTCGTTTAAATGTCCAAAGGGAACATTTTTTCAATCCAGTGTCTGGCCCGCAGGCCCACTGCCTCTCTCACTCAGTCCAAGGGCCTATAGTCCTCTCTAGGCCATCGCCTTGGCCACCATCTCTGTTGTCACCACTTTTCTGATTAGTATCCCTCACTCTTCTCATGCTTTACCCTCTTGATGGTCCTAGGGTCCCATATTTCTGAAATGACAGATGAACTTCTCCCCACTTTTAGTTACACCTCTTCTACATTTACAGTTATGACAGCTGCCGTAAGTCCTGATAACAATTACTCACAATTGAATCATAAAGCCCTATCCCCATCCTCACCAGATCCATCTGGATAAGAGGGAAACTATTCAGTGGGGATTCTATCTCCCTTGTTCGGACCTTAAGCACCCTCATAAAAGCTTGTAAGCTAGCCACTTCATACCTTTCTAGCTTGATAGCCTAAGTCTATCAAAGTTGCTCCTCTCCATAGGGTTTTTCATTGGCTGGTTTTCAGAAGTGGATGGCCAGGCCTTTTTTCTTCATTCATCTCAGTTTAGAAGCTCTGATAAAACCTGTTCAGCGTCATAGCAACATGTAAGCCTTCCACTGACAGTTGGGTGGTGGGTGTGTAGGAGATGTATTGCCAGGAATTGAACCCTGATATCTGGCACTCTATTACTGAACCCTCAGTCCCCTTGTAAATGTCTGAGACCAAAACCAAGCGCATTGCCTTTGAGTTGATTCTGACTCATGGCGACTTCGTGTATTACAGAGAAGAGCCGAGCTCCACAGGGTTGCCTTGGTTGTAATCTTTATGGAAGCAGATCACCAGATCCTTTCTTCCATGGTGCTGCTGGGTGTCTTAGTAGATGAACACTAACCACTTGTGCCTGTCAGGTACTTTATAAGCATCTGTCAGGACCTACAAAATCCGGAAGGGCCTTAGGGTTCTGGTCATGAATTTAGAATCAGAGCATGTTAGAGCTGGAATTTAGGAGACACTCCAGGGCTCAGAGAGGTTGTAGCTTGCCCCAACAGGTATTTCTTGAGTACACTAGTTAAGGAAGTACACAGCTGGCTGCAAGGGCAAGAAACTGAACTTAGTTTAAGGAAAACTGCAAGAGTGGAGGGAATGAAGTGGCATTTGCTCTTGAAAATCCCCGGGGTGGATCTTGGAGATCTCTGGAGGTCTGTGTTTCTGTCTCATCTCTTGTGCGTCTGTGCTGGCTTTTCTCAGGGGTGATAAGATGCCACGTGTCCTTCAGCTCACATTGTCCTCAGAACTGGGGATTCTAGTATAAAGGGAGAGTACCTTTCCCCAAATTCCAGCCCAAGTATCAGGAATGACGTAATTGCCCTTGCTTGGGTCACATGGCTGTTTTCCGATTGCTCTGTGCTGGAGAATTCTGATGAGCCCCCACTGAAGCTGAGAGGGTGGGCTCTGAGACATCTGAACTGTGTGGGGAGGGTCCCTCAGTCAGGCCTGAAGGACATGAGGAAGGACCTCCTTATCAAAGGACACCTTGTAATCTGTCAGTAGAACTGGGGAGGCTGACACCTGCTGCGATCAGAACAGCATTGTGTGTGTGTGTTGTGGTCCCTTCTTCTATAGTGATGCAATCTTTAGCCATAGCTGTCTGTGATAGATGGAATACGGTCCCCAAAGATGTCCATGTTCTTATTCCTGGAGCCTGTGGATATATTAGGTTGTCGTTGTTAAGTGCCGTCGAGTCAGTTCCAACCCATGTATAAGGTTTCTGAGGAGTGGCTGGTGAGCTTGAACCACCGACCTTGCGGTTCAAACCAACTTTGCAGTCCAGCATTGTTGTTGTTGTTGTTAAGTGCCGTCGAGTCTGTTTCGACCCATAGCGACCCTGAATAGGGTTTCCGAGGCTGTAAATCTTTACGGGAGCAGATCGCCTCATCTTTCTCCCGCGGAGCAGCTGGTAGTTTCGAACTGCTGACCTTCCGGTTCGCAGCCCAATTCGTAACCACTACGTAGCATATTAACCTACAATGCCACACCAGGACCCCTGTTGGGTTACACGGGGGTGGGGGTGGGGAAGGAATTAATGTTGTTAATCAGCTGACTTTGTTGTTGTTAAAGTGCTGCTGAGTTCATTCTCACAGTGACCCTGTAAGACAGCGTAGGGGTCTCCAGGCTTCCCTTTATTGCCAGTTTCTCTCCTGTGGAGTCACTAAGTGGATTCAAACCACCAACCATTGAGCTTCCAGGGCTCCTCTAGCTGACTTTGATAATTTGGAAAGATGATCAGATCCAGGTGGGTCCAATGTAATCACAGGACTCCTTAGATGGGTAAGAGGGAGGAAGAAGAGAGGGAATCAGATAGATGATGCTGTGGAAAAGGCCCTGGCCACTAGTGAACTGGATGAGAGGAGAGGAGAATGAGGCCAGGACGGTGGACAGCCCCTATGAGCTGGAAAAGAAAAGGAAATAGATTCTCCCTCATCTGTTACTGAGTTTTAGCACCGAGCCACCTGTCTGCCACTGAATTCTCGCTCAAGATCTTCCAGAAACAAAAGCAGCC
The DNA here is from genome assembly GCF_000296735.1 of Chrysochloris asiatica. Taxonomy (NCBI): domain Eukaryota; kingdom Metazoa; phylum Chordata; class Mammalia; order Afrosoricida; family Chrysochloridae; genus Chrysochloris; species Chrysochloris asiatica. Next base: position 30,116,556 of record NW_006408519.1, read on the forward strand.
CTGCCGGCGTCTTGATTTGAGCTCCGTGAGTCCCATTTCAGACTTCTCACCTCCAGAACTGTAAGATACTGAATTTATTCTGTTTTTAGCCACTCCATAACAACAATGACGTTTGTGGTAACTTGGCCCAGCAGTGGTGGGAAATGATACCTAGATGTTGTTGTTAGGTGTCATCGACTCGGTTCCAACTCACAGCAGCCCTTGATAGCTAATTTCCATTCAGTTGATTCTGACTCTTGGCGACCCTATGTTCGTCAGAACGAAGTATTGCCAGTTCTGTGCCATTCTCAGGATGGTCAACATGTTCAAGTCCATGGTTGTGACTCCTGGGTCTCTGTTAACCTCATTGACCTTCTGCTTCACCAAACACGATGTCCTCCAGCAACGGATCTCTCCTGATGGCATTTCTGCAGCAAGCAAGTTGAACAACATTTGGTTGTGATCAGTAAGGTTTCCATGGGTTATTTTTTGGAAACAGATCAGTAGATCTTTCTTCCTAGTCTGTTTTAGCCTGGAAGCTCTGTGGAAATCTGTCCACCATGAGTGACTGCTGTCATTTGAAATAACTGGTGGCATAGCTTCCAACATTACAGCAACACAGTAGTCATGGCTGGACAGCCAATTGACAGACAGGTGTTGGAGGAAAGGAGCACACTGCCCCAAATAAAAAGAACATCGCTCAGCCTCTCTTGCACTCAGGAATGATCACGTTCAAGTGTTGGATGCAGGTGTAACATCTGTGGGGTAGATCTTGGGAATCTTAGACACCTTCTTTCTTCTACCCATGAGTGTTCACTGGGTCACACTTCCTGAATTGTGGTGGGGTAAAGGGTGAGCTGCAAAGAGCTGGAGTCCTTGATGGCTCGTGTGTAGACTCACCAGACTACTCTTGGAATTCCTACATCCACACTTGGACTCGAGAGAGCAATGAACTTCTATCTTGTTCAAGCCACTGTTATTTTTGATGTTTTCATAGCTCCCAGCTGGAGCCAAACCTCATTACCGTGGACAAGGAAGTCAGTAACCTTGACCTTTAAGGTGGCCCAAGAGCCCTAGGCTCCTCACACCTCCGAGAGCTTCTGGAGGGTGTTCAGGGCTGACTCAGAGACCCTCTACATCCCCCAAACTCCCTCTAGCCTTTTCCATTGGATGCTTCATCTGGGCTCTGCAACCTCTAGTTCTTGTCTCGTGGCTTTGTTACAGCTGCTGTATTGTTATTAAGTGCTTTTCAGCTGGTTTTGACTCATTTATCTTTGTGGTTGTTACATGCCATCGAGTTGGTTCTGACCCATAGTGACCCTGTATAGGGTTTCTGAGGAATCGGCTGGTGGGTTTGAACTGCCTACCTTTCTGTTCAAACTGACCTTGCAGTCCAGCGTATTAACCTACAGTGTCGCACCAGGAGGCTCCCATTTATCTTTTATTGTTGTTGTTTAGTGCCTTTGAGTCAGTTCTGACCCATAGACACCCTCTATAGGGTTTCCGAGGAGCAGCTGGTGAGCTTGAACTGCTGACCTTACAGTTCAAATGGCTATCTTTTGTTGGTGTCTACTCATTGGTGGTATCCTAACAACCTTGACTCAGCTGGACCCCCATCATGTCATCCTGACCCAGATCTGGCCCTGTGGAACTCACCCCACACTGTCTGCCTGCCTCTCACATCCCACGCAGAGAAAGCTCAGTAAGAATGTAAGATACAACTAGCCATCAATGACTTTGTCTTGAGGTCTGTGTGTGCTTCCGGAGAAACTCCTATAACACTATTGCCTTTGAGTGAATTCCACTTACGGTGTTCCCATGTGTTACGAGTAGAACTGAGTGGGGGGTTGCTCGACTGTAATCTTTACAGAAGCTGATAGCCAAGGCTTTTTCCCCCTAACACACCTGATGGTTCTTACCGCTCACCTTTGAAGTTAGTAGTCAAGAGCTAACCATATATGCTCCCCAGGGTCCTATAGTTACAACAGCTAGTACAATTAAGTACTTACGCTGGGGCAGAAACTTGATTGAACAAGAGCTTTATATACTTCCAATTAACCCTCACATCATTAGGAGGAAGGTACTAATGTTAATCCCAGTTTACAGATGAGGATCTCACTTTAGAGGTGAGGAAACTGAAGCCCAGAGAAGTTACATAATTAGCTTAAGGTCACTCACTCACTCACTAAGTGGCAGAGTCAGTGCATAAACCAGAAAATCCAATTCCAGAACCCACACCGTGAGGCCTTATAGGTACTGTCTTCTCAGCCAGCTTCTAAGTAGCACTTCAAGCTGCACAATGTTTAAGTGCTCACGGTAGTGGCTCCAGGCACCAGGTAGGGCTGCCAAGTACAACTGTGTGCTGCACATCTCAAGGGTTGAGATTCACTTTGTCTTCGATACTAATTATATCTCTTGGAGTTGTGCAGTAGACAACCTGCCTAACTCTGTTGGCTACTCTGAGGCCTTGAGGCCTACACAGGCTGATAGTGGGAGGTCACATGAGAAGGCCGGGAGCTCAGTTGGGGAGCTATTAAAAACTGTGCTTAGGAGTTGGTGTTGAAGATCAGGAATCAGGGAAACAAGCCAAGGTAATTGGAGACGGGAATGCAGAGACTGCTTGCTGGGAAACCTGACGAAATCTGTGGACAGTGTCTTTTACATCCAGTCCTGCAGTAGATGACTTTTTCAAAAAAGGGACTCAACCCAAGAGTTGTACATCAATATTCACTGCAACACTATTCCCAAAAGCCAAAAGGTAGAAACAACCTCACTTCCTGTCAACAGACCAATGGGTAAACAAAGCGTGGCACATGTATACCATGGAATACCCCGCAGTCAGTAGGAGAAATGAAGTCTTGATACACGCTAAAGTATGGATGGAAGTAGAAGAATATATATAAATGAGTGAAATAAGTCACTCACAAAAGGGCAAATATTGTATGGCTTTACTTATATACTAAGAACAAGAACATGAAGTTAATTAGTGGTTATGGGGGTGCGCAGGGAGAAGCAATGAATGGTGATAGAAATACCATATTGATGAAGGGTAGGGTTGTACAACCGATTGTTGTAGTTGCTAACTGTAAGTTGTAGACCTATAAGGAAAAAGTTTATTTGGTAAAAGCTGTGTGATAGATATACAATGGTCTTTCAAATAGTTGGTGGACAAATTTGATTCTCTTTTCCTTCCATTTTTCCATGAATTTTTTGAAGCTCCTTCTTATTTACAGTTACACATGAGTTGTCGCAGAGGCTGTTTATGTATGACCAAACATCTCATGGGATATGGTGTCTTGGTTTGGAAGTTTAGGGTCATGGTTTCATGGGCTATCTCAGTTGGACTAATAACTTTTTTAGTGCTTCTATTCCGTCTCCTAGTTTCTTGTGTATTGCCTGAGGTCTGAAAAGCTTGTAAGTGGCTGTTCAAAGCACAATTGACCTCTATTTGCCCTGAGCAACAGACAATAGGAGGATATGGAATGTGTTGGTAATTGCCTCCTTTGCCAAAAGACAAGAAAAACTGAATGGTACCTGGCTACCATTACTGGACATTTTGATCAAAGACTTTATAGAAGAATCCTGATCAAAAATGCAGAACAGAATTTCAAATTCTCATGGGCTTCAGGCTTCTTGAAGCCATGGAAGTTGAATGAACTTCTGAAACTATTGTCCTGAGAAAATCTTTAAACTTCAAACCAAAAATATCTCCTGAAGTCTTATTAAAACCAAACAATAGTTTAGCTTAACCAGTGAAAATAAAATACTTGTCATTTTATTTTTATTTTTTGAGATGGTCATTCAAAGAGAACAAGGGGGATACTTCATGGTTTAGTCTCACAAAAGATGTGCGCTGGAGTTGTATCCTTTCATCGTACTTAATCAATCTATATGCAGAACAAATAGTCCAAGAAACTGGACTGTATGAAGAAGATTGTGGCTTCCAGATTGAAGAGAGACTCAATTTGTATATTCACAGCACTAACAAATAAATGGTGGGTGTAGTTTTGCTTTTATACCCAAAAAATAATACATGGCTATCAGAGAATATTTGGGAACTATAGGAAAGCTTAAGAAAATAGCTGTCACTCATTGCCCCATGACCCAGAGAAAAATATTGCTAATTTTAGAAATAAAATATTGCTAATATTTCTCCCAGATTATATTTGTATATATCTATGTACCTGGGGGATGCTTGGCTGCTAATCAAAAGTTGGGAGTTCAAATTCATTTGGAGGTACCTCGGAAGAAAGGTCTGGTGATCTGTTTCTGAAAAATCAGTCACTGAAAACCTTGTGCAATGTAGTTCTACTCTGACACATGTGAGGGTCCCCATGAGTCAGAGTTGACTCCACAGCAGCTGTTTTTGTTTTGTTTATATCTATCTCTCCATCTGTTCCTCTAGCTACCCATCTATCTATTGTTGGTCTTGTTAAAATATTAGCTTATGTTATTTGTACAGTTTCCATCCACCCAGCCCTCTAAAAATTGTGCAGATGGGATTGTGCCAACTCTTAACTTGCCCTGGAGCATCCTCAAGGCATCACCTGATCACTAACACAGGCTACTGAGATTCTTTCAAGACCTCACAGCCCATGGAGTGGAAGGCCTGGGAACAGGATTGAAGGAGAGATGTGGGCTGAGAATGCATCACTGTCATCCTCAGAGGTCACGGCAATGCATGGGCAGATGAGACGGTATCCCACCTGAGAGGAACCTCTGAGATGATGTAGTCCACCTCCTTCCTTCTTCTCCTCAGCTTCCTGCCTCACCTTGACAACGCAGACACATTCCCTAGGAAAGGAACTATCACCCGTGTGTGTGTGTGTGTGTGTGTGTGTGTGTGTGTGTGTGTGTAACTTGACCTGCTTGAGGTCATGCGGTGAGCCAGTCCCAGAACAGGAGCAGAACTCAGGGCCCCTGACTTCTCCCCAAGAATGCAGCATGTCTGGAAATGTCTCAGGCTCTGGGATAGTGCCCTGAGACACACTGTGCTCCCTGATGGAGACCCAGGACACTTTTGCTTATTAAAGGTTATGAGAGATGCTACAGAGGAGACATCTATGTGATACGACTCAGTCTGCTGTTTCATGAATTGGTGTAGATCCTCTCCTCCTAGTTCATCCACTTTTGTCCTGAGGAGCGTCTTTTGGGAAATGGAGGCTATGTTACACCATGCTGCCTCTGCACGTCAGCTGGAAAGGATACCCGAGGACATAGAAATGCCACGCTGGGTAAAGTCCCAGTCCTCCTAGCCCAGGAATTTGCTCTCTGGAAGGGGCACCATAAAAAGTGTTGCAAGAGCTGCTAACTGCTCTCTGTTGAGACCAAGCTTAAGGAGGAGAGACCTAGTTTTAATGGCTAAGAGCATAAGGTGAGCATTTTGTCTCCAAATGAATGTAAACTTTTGGAAATTTCAAGGATGCTTTAAATGACGCTCCATGAAGACAGGTTCCTGTGTGCTGTGTTCGTCCTGTATCCTCAGGGCCTGGTACAGAGTCAAAACCAAAGCAAAACAAACCAACTTTCTGCTGTTGAGTGGATTCTCACTCCGGTGACCCTACATGGCTCAGAGTAGAACCATGCTCCATAAGGTTTCCAACAGCTGGGATCTCGTAGAAGGTGGTCCCTGGGCCGCCTTCTGTGGGGCCTCTGGGTGGGCTCAAACTACCAATCTTTTAGTAAGTAGTTGAGTGTAAACCATTTGCATGTTGCTGTTGTTGTTATTAGGTACTGTCAAATTGGTTCTGACTCACAGCGACCCTGTATAGGGTTTCCTCAGAGTCCTGGGGTGGTGCTGTAGGATAAGCACTTGACCACAAGGTTGATTTGAACCACAGGATTGGTGGTTCAAACTCACCAACTGCTTCTTAGAAACCCTATACATGTTTGCTATGAGTCAGAACCCACTTGATGGCACTTAACAGCAACAGGGTTTCCAAGGCTGTAAATCTTTATGGGAGCAGAAAGTCTCATTGTTTCCCCTCTTTGCTGGTGGATTCAAAATGATGACTTCAGTTAGCAGCCTAGT
>NW_006408519.1:30127320-30129322 GCF_000296735.1 Chrysochloris asiatica
GAGAAAAGTGTAGAACAAAATTCAAAATCATGAAGAAGAGCAGCCTTACTGATCTGAAAAAGACTGGTAGAATCTCCCAAGATATGGTCCTTAGAAACCCTTCCAACCTGGAGTTGAACCTATCCTCAGGGTTCATCAAGGCAGACAGGTCTGTCAAGTGAACAATAACACTTGTTATTGGAACACTTTTCTCAAACAATCAATCAGACGAGACTGAAAGAGGGGCATTTGCCCCCAAAACAAAGTTCCAAAGGCAAGAAGGGGCAGGAAAGAAGGAACAATGGACCTGGGGAAATGAGAGAGGAAGTGGGAAGCGTGTTGTTACGTTGAGGAGACTGTAATTCACAGCCCCAAACAAAATGGATGTAAGTTGTTGAATGGTAAACTAATAGACTCTGTAAACTCTTACCCAAGTCACAATAAATAAATACATATATTTTAAAAAGGATGACATTTCCTCTTCTGAAACATGTCTTCAACAAGGACTGGGCATTACGGCTGCTTGGGGACCCTAGTCTGCCTGCCATGTGTCTTTGTGGAAAATAATTAGGCTTAAGACACAGTTACTCTGAGAACTGAGAAGCAGGAATAGCTCACCACCACAGAACAGCTGAGGCATTAAGTCTTCCCAAGCCTTGGTTACAGCAACACAGAACATAACACAACATTGTGACTTCAAATGCCCTGTCCACTCAGCAGGTTGACAATTTTGCTTTTCACCCAATCTCTTGACTGCTGAGGTACACTGGTCTTATTAGTGGTTGAGCAAATCACCCCCAGAAACAATGTCTATTCCTTTGAGATGGGAGAGTGTTGCTAATTACCCTGTATTCAAGAGAGTGGTTGGCTTGGGGGCACTGGAGGATGGAAGATTATGTCTCAGTAGATTCATAGACTGTTGGAACTAAGAGGAACCCTGAGACTATTTGATGTCCTGTCTTATAGAGGGAGAAACCAAGACTCTGAGAAGTGATGTGTCAAGGCCTCATAAGCTGGTGGCTGCCAAAGCTGAGCTTCAAACCCAAGTCTGTTGATTCTTGGTGCAGTTGTCTTTAATCTTCAAAGCCCCACTTTTGAATACAACCATGGATGCATCTCTGATGCTGTGTGACCTTGGGTAATTACTTAACCTCTCTGTTCTTTGTTCATCTGTAAAATTTAGGTAATGATAGTTCCTTATCTCATGGAGTTCTGGTAGGAATGAAAATTTTACCTATAAAGTGCTTTCCCAAGTGATTGATGTATGTGACTGAGCAGCAAATTAGAGTTAAAAAAAATGCTTAACATTTGTATTTCCTTTTTACATTTTGTTGTTGTTAGCTGCCATTGAGTTGGTACCGACTCATAGCAACCCTATGCACAACAGAATGAAACACTGCCCGATCCTGGATCATCCTCACAATTGTTGTCATGATTGAGCCCATTGATGCTGCCACTTTGCCAATCCATCTCGCTGGGTTCTTCCTCTTTTTCATTGACCCTCCTCCTTAGCAAACATGATATCCTTCTCCAGTGACTGGTCCCTCCTGACAATATGTCTGAAGTATAAGAAACGAAGTTTGGCCATCCTGGCCTCCAAGGAACACTCTGGCTGCACTTCTAACACAGATCTGTTGGTTCTTTTGGCAGTCCATGGTACTTTCAATATTCTCCTCCAACACCACAACTCAAAAGCATCAATTCTTCTACGATCTTCCTTATTCACTGTCCAGCTTTTGCATGCATATAAGGTTATTGAAAATACCATGGCTTGGGTTAAGTGTACCTTAGTCCTCAAGCTGACATCTTTGCTCTTCAACACTTTAAAAAGGTCTTATGCAGCAGATTTTTCTAATACAATATGTCCTTTGATTTCTTGACTCCTGCTTCCATGAGTGTTGATAGTTGATCCAAGAAGATGAAGTCCTTGACAACTTCAATCTTTTCTTCATTAATAAGAATGTTGTTTGTTGCTCCAGTGGTGAAGATTTTTGTTTTCTTTACATTGAGATGCAATCCATAC
>NW_006408519.1:30131127-30137219 GCF_000296735.1 Chrysochloris asiatica
CAACACCATTCCTCTTCAATTTGTCATTCCCTGCATAGTAAACCATGTGGTTGTCAGATTCAAAATGGCCAATACCAGTCCATTTCAGCTCACTAATGTGTAAGATAATGATGTTTATGTGTTCCATTTTATTTTTGACAATTTCCAATTTTCCTGGATTCATACTTTGTACATTCCATGTTCTGATTATTAATGGATTATTAATTACTAATGTAATTAATAATTACAGATGTTTGTCTTCATTTTGAGTTATGCCCCATCAGCAAATGAAGGTCCTGTAGGCTCTACTCCCACTGGCTTCACTCCATTCGCATCATCATGGTCAACTCTACTTTGAGGAGGCAGCTCTTCCCCAGTTGCATTTTGAGTGCCTTACAACCTGAGGGGCTCATTTTCCGGCACTATATCTGACAGTGTTTTCTCTGCTATTCATAAGGTTTTCAGTGATTAAATACTCAGAAGTAGTTCATCACTCATTCTTCCTAGTCTGTCTTCATTTGGAAGCTCATCTGAAACCTATCCACCGTGCATGACCCTGCTGGTATTTAAACCACCGGTGGCATAGCTTCCAGAATCACAGCAACTCACAAGCCACCACAGTAGGACAAACTGACAGACAGGTGGTGGTTTTTACATTTTAGAACAGCATAATTTCCCTAGCTGGGGAAAGGGTTGCTGGGAAGGATGAGGCACGTCTGTTAGTCTGCCTCTTGCCCTGTGGGGATGTGGGAAGGGCACACTAGTGGTGTTTACAGGATAAGCATGCTTCTTTTCATGTTGCTGGGCATACCACATTTCTGTGAGACCCTGGGCATTGAGTGAAGTAACCTGATAAACTGACTTACCTTCATGTGACAATGCTGTACTCCTTTCAGATTACATGCAAGATGATAATGCAAAGGAATTAATTGCAAATCGGGGAATCACTTTGCACAAATTGAGGTGTGTACTCAATATCTTTTCACTAGTACGGTTGTCATTAGGTGCTCTTGAATCAGTTCCAATTCACAGCGACCCTGTTCTGTACAACAGAATGAAGCATTGCCTGTTTATGTGCCTTTCTCACAAGTATTGCTGTGCTTGAGCTGAAATGCCGCCACGGAGTCAGTCCACCTCAATGGGGGTCTTCCTCTTTTTACTGACCATCCATCCACTGTACCAACTATGATGGGCTTCTCCAGGGACTGGCCCCTTCTGATAGCGTATCCAAAAATATGTGAGATGAAGTTAATTTTAAGGAACATTCTAGCTGTGTTTCTTCCAAGACAGATTTGCTTGTTTTTCCGGTAATGCATGGTAATTTCAAAACTCGTCATCAACACCATAACTCAAAGGCATGAATTCTTCTTTGGCCATCCTTATTCATTGTCCAGCTCTTGCAGGCAAATGAAGTGATTGTGTCAGCTGCATCTTAACCCTCAAAGTGGCATTTTGCTCTTTAAAGCTTTAAACAAGACGTTTGCAGCAGATTTGCCTAATGGAATATGCCATTTGATTTATTGACTGCTGCATTGATTTGGGTCCAAGCTCTCTTAGGAAAGTGCTCTAAGGCCCTACCCTAGGCTCTGTGGTCCCTTCTGCTTTTTCTGCTCTGGCCCCAGGGTAAGGGTATAGTACAAGATGCCCATGTTCTCCCCTGCTCCAGACCTTTGCACATTCCTTCCCCTGTGTCCCATCTCAGTTCCAGCTCTCCTTCTTTACTGAATCCTTTGTTTCTCTCTACACCATTCTAATGGAAGGGAGGTTTTTTTTCGATTAGCGAGTTTGCCTCCATCTGTAAGTATAGACTTATTGAAGAGATGACTAATGTCTGTCTCTCCTTCTAGACTGTAATCTCAAGAGAGCTACCTCTCCCAAGGGCTAGTGCAGTGCTTAAAGGCACATGGTGGTGGTGGTGGTGTGTCATGGAGTTGGTTCCAACTCATAGTAACTCTGCATATGGTTTCTGAGGCTGTAAATCATATGGAAGCAGAAAGTCTCACTTTCTCCCATGGAACAGCTGGTAGTTTCAAACTTCTGACCTTGAGGTTAGCAGCCTGACTCGTAACTACTGTGCTACCAGAGCTCCTTGTAGGCGCTTAACAAATTGTAGGCTAAATGAAAGTCACATTATAGTCTAACCAGTTGCCAGCGAGTTGATTCCAACTTTTGTGTCATAAATAGTTAACATTCTCAACAGTAGTTGAATGGAGGTTTGAGTCATACAGAGGTGCTTTGGAAGAAACCCCTAGTGCAGAAGACTCAGCTATTGGAAACCCTATGGAGCATAGTTCTCCTCTGACACACTGGAGTCTACTTGATAGTAACTGGTTTGGGTTTTCATAGTCTATCTCAGGTTTAAGGAGCCAGAAGGGTAAGATGTGATCCCTGTCAAACAGTTTGTAGATGACTCATCGTGGCATGAGAAGGTCAGCGTTGGAGGAGATAACGAACAATACGAAGCAAGAATTCGAGTTCATGGGCGGTGTGTGGTTAATTGCCAATCTAGCACAATGGATGTCAATCAGGTTCAAAGAGCTAGCACCCTGTGGGGTGCTGGACTGACTTCAGACTGTATTATATTTTGCAATATAAAAGCCACATGTGCACATGTGAACAAACACATGTTGACGTCCTAAAGTTATAGTGAAAGCATAATTTAATTTTGTTTTACAAGAGGCTCCAATTCAACCCTAAAGTCATAATGATAATGTCATCCTCTCAGATCATTCCAACGTGCATAAAACTACCCCTTTCTCACGCTCGGCACCCATCATGCCTTTGAAAGTGGAGCTCTAGTTTATTAGCAGCAACAGCTTTCCTTAGATTTGTAGCAGTCCCGCCCTGTTTGACTTCTGACTGGGCTATTGTGCCTTAGTTTTTTTCTGTTTTTGTGTCTGGTTTTGTAATAAAGAGACTTGTTTTTTATGCGACATAGTAAACAGACAACCAACTCTTGGAACTAATTTAGAAGGTCATAGGCTGATTTGTGAAGATTAGTTTGACATTAACATGATCTGAGCTTGGTTTTGCCCAAGAGAAAGTCTGTTTGCATCTGTTTTAGCTTCAACACACACTTGTTTCTTTGACTGGCTTACTACTTGTCTCCTTCCATTAGAATCTAAGCTTCATGAGAGTAGTGACTTTAACTGTCTTGTTCTTCTTTGTAAGTTCAGTACTGAAGGCCTGGCCCAGAGCATTTGTTGAATGAATGACATGTAGAGTGACATTCTGAAGGAACGTGGAGTTCATGGTTGTGCTTCAAGGCACCTGGACCAGAAGTTTCTGTACCATTATTTCAAGATCTCTCAGGTTTGTAAGTAATTTGAAGGCAGATGACAAGCTGTATTTTAGTCCTTAAAATAAATAAAAAAATAAAAAAATCTCTCTATGAGATTGCCAAACAGACACTTGTTCATAGTAGGTGCTGAGAGGACATTGATGAGATGGAACTGAGGATTCTGAGTAGCCATTTAAGTCAGAATCGACTTGACTGCAACTACCAATAGCAATGGAGCAGGTTGGAGAGGACTTGAACAGAGTCTCGAGAGGACCTAGAGCAGAGCCCTATTTCACCTTCTCATTCACTGAGCAACCTTGAGTGAATCACTGGATTTCTCAGCCTCAGTTTACACATCTGTATAATGGGCACATTGACAAAAGTAGTCCTCATCCCAGGGCTGTCGTGAGACATCCTGTATGTGAAAGGCTTTATAAATAGTGAGAGGGATGTGAATTGTGGTGAACTCAGGCCAAGACAATTAGGAAATGCTGGGGTCTCCCATAAGGCAACTGGCCTTCAGGTAAACACGGAGCGCCGAAGCTGAGCCTGCTGGGCTCTAGATTTCCAGGCCTCTGCCTCTACAAGCTCTCTTTGCCATCACCTGCCTCTTTTCCCTCTCCTCCTTGGTAGCTTTGCCTCCGGCCCTCACTCCCTCTGGTCTGCCTTTATGCTGGCTCATCCAGCCCAGCTGGATTGCCAGATCAAATGCAACTCGATAGGTTCAGTGATCTAGAGTTACAGTCCAAATTCATCTCTGCATTTCCTCCAGGGAGGAAGGAAAACAGGGACGAGGACATAAGAGAGCACAGAGGGCACATCGGCCACATGGCACACTTTCTCCATTGTGCAACTTGCCATGTGATGATTTTTCTAAAGGCTCTTCCCCAACGAATGCCAGTCCTGAAGGAACAGTTAAGGAGCTTCCTTTTGGGTGTAATTTGAGGAGGAATTGGAAGACCCTCACTACAATATCTCTTCCAAAACCAAGACCCTCTGCTGTTGAGCCAATTCCAACTCATAGTGACTCTAAGGAAGAGAGTAGACCCTTCCCAATGGGGATCCAAGGCCATAAATCAGAACAGACGCTGACTGCCACATCGTTCTCACACAGAGTGACTGATGGGTTCGAACTGCCAACTTTTCAGTTAGCAGCTGGATGCTTAAGCACTGCACCACCAGAACTCCTTCCAATCTTTCTTGCTGGCCTAAAATTCTCATGTGACCTGAACCTATGGTTTTAAAGACAATGTGATACCACTGATAATCATTATTAACCATTACCACCTGAGATATAATTAAGTTTCTCTCAGAAAGCGTGGCCCTGGAACATAGAAGAGGTAAGTTTTGATAGACATAACAAGACCAGAAAAGTATCACCTTGAAAACACATCATGGAAAGGGACCCAGGGTTGTTGAGTACCATCGAATTCATTCTGACTCATAGGGACCCTGTTAAGAAGAATAGAACTGCTCCGTAGGGTTTCCTAGGCTTTACTCTTTACAGGAGTAGATCTCCAGGTCTCTTCTATCCCAGAGCTGCTGGTGGGTTTCAACTGCTGAGTGTTTACCCATGATGCCACCAGGGAACCCAGGTTGACTGGGAGGAAAGATGGAAACCTTGAGATGGGGCATTTGGTGGAGGCCTGGAGGTACTGATGAACTGCTCGCTTCACAGATTGGCACAGAGTAGCTTGGCGTTTAAATTTTTAAGCCTCATTGATTGACTAATTGTTCATTGTTATTGTTAGCTACCTTCAAGTCAACTCCTACTCATGGTGACTGCACATACAACAGATCGGGACTTTGTTCCATCCTATGCCATTTTGGCTCTGTGGGCTAATGTGTCAGACTGCAAAGTTGTTTGAACTGCAAGGTTGGTGGTTCAAGCTCAGCCGATCCTTCAAAACCCTATACAGGGTCTCTATGGGTCAGAACCGACTTGACGGCACTTCACAACAACAAAAATGCCATTTTCATAGTCATTGGTATGTTCAAGTCCATTGTTGAGTATCTTCCAAACTTGATGCTCATCTTACAGCGCTGTGACATATTGGACAGTGTTTTGTTGGTGTTTTCATGAATCCATTAGACTCATTGTTTCCATGCATCTTTGATTTTCTTCACTCTTCTTTCTGCCAGACATGGAGAGACTAATAGTTGCACCCTAGATGCCTACCCACAAGCCTTTAAGACCGTAGCCCAGAGGTGGGGAATGTTTGGCCTGCAGGTCATATAAGGCCCGCAAAATCATTTGTTCTGGTCCTACCAAGGCAACCACAGTTCCAGCTAGCACATTGTTGTTGTTGTTAGGTGCCCTCAAGTTGATACCGACTCATAGCAATCCTATACACAACAGAATGAAACACTGCCTGGTCCTATGTCAACCTCACAATCGTTGTTATATTTGAGCCCCTTGCTGCAGCCCCTGTGCCAATCCATCTCAGGGGCCTTCCTTTTTTTCTCCAAACCTCCACTTTACCAAACATGATATCTTTCTCCAGGGACTGGTCCCTTTGGTAATGTATCTGAAGTAAGGGAGACGAAGTCTGGCCATTCTGGCTCCCAAGGAGCTTTCTGGCTGTACTTCTTCCAACACAGATACATTTGTTCTTTTGGCAGTTCATGGTACTTTTAATAGTCTGTTTCAACACCGTAACTCAATGCATCCATTCATTGCCTTATTCATTGCCCAACTTTCACATACATATGAAGCAATTAAAAATACCATGACTTCGGTCAGGTGCATCTTAGTCCACAAACTGACATCTTTGCTCTTGAACACTTTAAAGAGGTCTTGTGCAGCAGATTTGCCTAATGCAATACATTATTT
>NW_006408519.1:30144405-30187587 GCF_000296735.1 Chrysochloris asiatica
AATATTACAGGTTTAGACTTAAATTTTTCTTCAGTTCTTTCAACTTGAGAAGTGCTAAGCATATTCTTCCCTTTTGGTTTTCTAATTTTAGGTCTTTGTGTATTTCATTATAATATTTGACTTTGTCTTTTTGAATTGCTCTTTGAAATTTTCTGTTCAGCTCTTTCATCTCCCTATTTCTTCCATTTGTGTTAGCATCTCTACGTTGGAGAGTAAGTTTCGGAGTCTCTTCTGACATCAGTTTTGGTCTTTTCTTTCTTTCCTGTCTTTTTGATGACCTTTTGCTTTCTTCTTGTATGATGTACCCACAACTCTTCTGGTTTTTGGTCATAGTGTCTAAGGTATCAAATCTGTTCTTGAGATGGTGGGATGTTTTCTAGGTCATATTTTGGCTCTTGTGGACTTGTTTTAATTTTCTTCAGCTTCAGCCTGACCTTGTCTATAAGCAATTGATGTTCTGTTCCACAAACTGCCCCTGGCCTTGTTTTGACTTGTATTGAGCTTTTCCATGGCATCTTTCTACAGATGTAGTCAATTTTATTTCTGTGTATTCTATCTGGTGATATCCATGTGCATAGTCATCTTTTATGCTGTTTAAAAAAGATAATTGCAATGAATAAATCATTGGTTTTGCAAAATTCTATCATGTGATTTCCAGCATCATTTCTACCACCAAGGCCATGTTTTCCAGCTACTGATCCTTCTTGTTTCCAACCTTTGCATTCCAATCACCAACCAGTCTCTTATCTTGTACCTAAAACTTGAAATGAGCTCATTTGTGCCCTGGCCAAACATGTGGAAGAGGAAATTGGACCCAGAGCTTGGACATAAAATCTGCAAAGTACTTTGGGATCATGTTCAACAGCACACCTGATGTACCATATACTGACCAGATGTCCACAGTGATATGTAAAAATCACCAATGGGAATGTGATATGAAAAAAGTCTTTCTTCCCTATAAAGGGAGAAAAAGCTGCTGGTTTCAGTTCTGACATTTTTCATCAACTGGAAAGTGATGGACACACATCACATACTGATGTGCCATGCTCAAGGGCACCACAGTGCTGTCACTGTGAGCAGAATCCATGGAGGCATTAAGGGAAAGTACTAGGAAGGTATTTTTAATAAAAAGCTCTGCAGCCTTCATTAGAAGTCCTGGTATGGTACTGTAGGATAAGTTCTGGACTGCAAAATTGGTTTGAACTGAAAGCTTGTCTGTTCAAATTCATCAGCCGCTTCTTGGAAACCCTATACAGGGTTGCTGTGAGTCAGAACCAACTTGACAGCACCTAACACTTTAACAACAACCTTTATTATTATTTGTATTTTGTACTTTCTGCTGTGACTTGAGCGAAGGTTTGCAAATAAAATCATCAGTTTTACATTCAACGAATCATATATGGTTTTATCTTAATGATTGCAATCCCCTCCAGGCAACAACAGTTGTCGGGCTTCCTCCCTGTGGTGGTGGTGGTTGTTAAGTGCTGTGGAGTCAGTTCTGACTCATAGTGACCCTGTATAGGGTTTCCAAAGAGTGGCTAGTGAGTTTGAACCACCAATCTTGTAGTTCAAACCAACCTTGTGGTCCAGTGCACCACACCAGGACTCCCTGTGATTACCCATGTACAAATAACCTCTTTCAAACTCTTCTATATTTGTGGGATATATACATACATATATCCCACTCTTCCTCCTATTCCCAATGTCTCAGTCTATGTATCTACACACAGAACACCATTGTTCCAAAGTTGTGTATAAGCCAGTATTTACCCCTATTGTGTTTAGCCCTTGCATACCTCCCTGTTTCTGCACCTATCTCATTCTGCTACCAACTCCCTCTTCTTGTATGTTGCCCTCCCCCTCCTTGTTTATTATCCTCCTCATCACCCAAATTAAGTAATATAGTAGTTACAAATCAGGCTGCTAACCTCAGGGTCAGTAGTTCGAAACTACCAGTGGTTCCGTGAGAGAAAGATGAAGCTTTCTACTCCCATAAAGATTTATAGCCTCGGAAACCCTGTACATGGTTGCTATGAGTTGGAACCAACTCCGCGGCACATAATAACAATAAAAACAAGTCGCTATGAGTCAGGACTGACTGGATGGCATTTAATAACAACAACAACCCTCTAGCTAGTAAATTACTGTCTTCTGCCCTCTTACCTATGGTAACCATCCAAGAATGTTTCTTTTAGAACGAAAACCTTTTCTTAAGTTTTCACAGAGTGGTCTCATACAATATTTGTCTTTTTGTAATTGATTGATTTCACTTAGCATGATGTCCTCCAGGCTCAGCCACGATACAAGGTGTTTTGTAGATGCATCATTATTCTTCAGTGTTGCATACAACGATTGACCTCCATGGTGAGCGTACCTTGCTGGTGTTGGTGTCCCGCCTCCCCTCCCCCCATATACCTAGCTACTGCTTGGCTGAAACTTGGGCCATGAAGGTGAATTCAAGGAAGGTACTTTTAATGGGCATTCTGATGCTGACGAAGGATAGCAAAACAGAAGTGAGGAGACAGGTGGGCTCAGGTAGCAGCAAGGTGAAAGCAAAGAACCCACCAATCCTGAAAGGAATGGGTTGTTAACTCTCCCTCTGGACTGAAGTTTTAGGCTGTAATCTAAGGTTTTAAACTGGATCCTTCTTGATTGACTCCCTGCTGTGAATTTGTATTTCTGAATCAGAATCTATGTTTTCACAAGATCCCAGGTGATCTTACAGATCTTACAGATTCTTTCTGCATTACCTGGGGATCTATCTTGTCACAATGGAGACTCTGATTCTGCCTTTCTGGGGTGTCAATGCAACTTCTTATCAGGAGGTTGAATGGATGGAATGAACCAGTTCAGAGCCTCATCAGGAGGTTGAATGGTTGGAATGAACCAGTTCAGAGCCCTGCTTTAATCCGAAAGGCCTGGAAAGACCAAACAGTCCCAAGACTGATTTCCTGGCTGTCTTTGGATCTCTTGAGCCAGTGGAGGGGAGAAAGTCTGATGGATTGGTGCCCAGTTGCAGAGAAGAACTGACTGGGGTTGGCATAATCCAGATCTTGAGCCACTACCATGGAGTTGCTGACAGTGGGGGTGGGGGTGGGCGTAGACGTTCCGATAAGAAAGAGCCATAAGAGGCCTGGAGCTCTTGGTGTGCATCTTCTGTGGAATAAACATCCTCAGCTGTGAGCTTCTCAGCCACAACAGGAAGGAACCCTGAGAGTGTGGGATCTGCTCCTGTCCACAGTTCTGTAAAATCACAATTGATTGAGTGTGTATGAAGGCCAGGGGGTGGGGGAACAGTAGTTCAATGGGAGAATTCTCACCTTCCAGCAGGGAGATCTGGGTTCGATTTATGGCTCTTGTATGTCATGTGCAGCTGTCACCATCTGCCCGTGGTGAACTGCATGTTGTTATGATCTTGAAGAGACTAAGGAGAAAGACTTGGCAGCGTACTTTGGAAAATCAGCCAGTGAAAACCCAGTGGATCCCAATGATCTGATCCCCGACCCATCATAGGGACATGCGGGACTGGGCAGCACTTTGTTCCATTGCACACAGGGTCACCAGGAGTCAGGGGACAACTTGCTGGCATCTAACAACAACAACAACAACAACAACAACAATAGCATTGAGGCCAGAGTAGCCTCTGCCATCATGGCACACAGTCTAGTGGGGAAGACAGAACACAGGTGATTATAGGGCAGTGCGATTCCTGAGCTTATCAGGAGACATTAAATTCCAGGGAGCAACATGGACGAGGCACCAGCCCTGGGTGTCAAGAAGTCTTCCTGGAGGAAGTCATATGTAAATTGATGGTGGTGGCAGTTATGTGCCGTGGAGTTGGTTCCAACTCATAACAACCCTGTGTAGGGTTTCCGAGGCTGTAAATCTTTACGGGAGCAGAAATCTTCATCTTTCTCCCATGGAACTGCTGGTAGTTTTGAAATGCTGACTGTGAGATTAGCAGCCTGACTCATAACCACAAGGACAAAACAAATGAGAATTAGTGAGGTGGAGAGAGGAATGGGGAGAAGGAACTCAGGCAGAGGGAATGGTATTTACAAAGGTCAACTCCTGGTGTGGAACTGTAGGATAAGCATTGGACTGTTAACTACAAGGCCAGCAGTTCAAACCAACCAGCTGCTCCTCAGAAACCCTATACAGGATTGCTGAGTCAGAACCAGTTCGATGGCACTTAATAACAACAAGAAGAGAAAGCAGAGTTCTTGTGTGGTGCTCTAGGATCAACACTGGGCTGCTAACTGCAAGGTGGGCAGTTCAAACCCACCAACCACTCCTTGGAAACCCTATACATGGTTGTTATGAATCAGAACCAATTTGACCACACTTAACAACAACAACAACACAGATGATAAGAGCATGGTACAGTTCAGAGTTTACAAGTTATTAAAAAATCTCGAGTCTTTCAAAAGTGGGGTGCTGTGTGTGTTGTTTCATGGATGAGAATCTTGTCTATCCACAAATGGAAGCCAGCCCTAAAGTTACAGACTGCCTGAGAGCAGGGGGCAGGGAGTCACACTTATGAGTTAGGTTCTTTGGGCTTTGGTCATTTCCTCTGGAGACTGTAATCTAAGATAAGAAATGTGAAAGCAATTTGTCAATGGAAGATGGTATCACTACCTTTCTAAGGGTTCCTTTATAGTTCTGAATTTGAGGCTATGGCATCAAAACTTGTGATGATTAATTTTATGTGTCAATGTGGCTGTGGTGTCCAGTTGTTTGGTAAAACACAAATCTCGTTGTTCTGAAGATATTTTGTAAATGTGATTAACTTTACAAAGTTACAATCCATTAACTTTCATAAAGGAGATTACCCTTCATAATATGGGTAGGCCTTAACCAACCAGACGGATACCTAAGAGCAAACATTGAGGTTTATGTGAGATAGAAGAATTCTGTCCCAGGACATGTGACATAGAAATTCTGCCCGAGTTTCCAGTCTGCTGGCCTGTGTTTCAAACTTCAGACTTGTCATGCAAACTTTCACAATTGCATGAGACAATTCCTTAAAAGAAATCAGTTTCTTCTTTCCCCTTTATGATTTATTTATCTATTTATATTCTTTTTGAATATAAAAATATATTTATATAATTAATATCACACGCAAGTAAAATTTTACTAAAGGTAATTTTTAAATGGCTGCAGCAGTGCTGACAAGGAACTGCCAAACATTCAAACCAAAGTCAGAAGACAATGTAGAGTCAGGAATAGCATTGCTGATGTCAGATGGATATTGGCTGAAAGCAGAGAATACTAGGAACATGCTTACCCGTGTTTTATTGACTATGCAAAAGCATTTGACTGTGTGTATAATAGCAAAATATGGATAGCATTGAAAAGAATGGGTATTCCAGAACACTTAATTGTGCTCACGTGGAACCTGTACATAGACCAAGAGGCAGTCATTCAAACAGAATAAGGGGAGATTGCGTAGATAAAATGAGAAGAGGTGTGTGTCTTAGCAAATAATCTAAGAAGCTGGTTTATATGAAGATGAATGCTGCATCAGGATTGGACGAAGACTCATTGAAAAGCTGTAATGTGTAAGTCATGTAACACAACTTTGCTTGCTAAAAGTGAAGAAGACTTCAAGCACTTACTGATGAAGATTAAAAAAACACAACAAAATATAAAAAACTACAGCTGTAAGTATGGCTTACATGTCAGCACAAAGAAAACAAAAATCCTCAATCTGGACCAATAAGCAACATTATAATAAAGGAAGAAAAGATTGAAGTTGTCAAGGATTTCATTTTATGTGGATCCACAATCAAAGCCTGTAGAAAAGGCAGTCAATAAATAAAATGATTGGGCAAATCTGCTGCAAAGTACTTATTTAAAAGGTCAAAAAGCAAAGATGTCACTTTATGAACTAAGGTGCACCCGACCCACACCCCATCAACGATTGTGAGGATAGGATTGGACTGAGTAGTATTTCATTCTGGTCTATGTAAGATTTCTACGAGTAGTAACCAACTTGATGCCACCTAACAAATAGTGACATTGTATACAACAGAATGAAGTGTCTTTCAGTCCTACACCATCTTCACAATAGTTATATTTGAGTTCATTGCTGCTACCACTGTGTCAATCCATCTCCTTAGAGGTCTTCCTCTTTTTCACTGACCCTCAAGTTGATCAACCATGATGCTCTTCTCCAGGGACTTGTCCCTTCAGATACCATGCCCAAAATACATGATATGATGTCTCACCATCCTCCCTCCTTAGGGGCATTCTGTGTGTACTTTTTCCAAGAAAGATTTGTTTGTTTTTCTGGTAGTCCATGACACATTCAATATTCTTTCCCTACATTGTAATTCAGATGCATCAATTCTTTGCTTTTCCTTATTCATTCTCCAGTTTTTGCATGCATATGAGGTAATTGAAAATATTATGACTTGGGTCTGGCACACCTTAGTCCTTAAAGTGATATATTTGCTTTTTTGACACTTTAAATAGGTCTTTTGCAGCAGATTTGCCCAATGCAATGCATCATTTGATGTCTTGACAGCGGATGCTTATGAAATCACCTCTGACAGAGGTTCTGCCTGGAACTTCATCTTCCTCTCGTCTTCCCATGGCTTGCTGGTTCCCATCATTTATGTATCAGCTCAGTTGTGTCTTCTTCTGTTTCACTCTCCTTGCCCCATCACATTCTATCACACCATCCTGACTTACATTCTTCATAGTATTTGATACCGACAGGAACTTCTTTATTGTCTGTTACTCCTCTCTACATGTAAACTTCCCAGCAGTAGGAAACCTTACTTGTTTTGTTCATCTCTGCCCCACAGGGTTTAGAAGAGCATCTGGCATGTACTAGCTAGTCATGAACATTTACTAAGTGAGTAAATGTTATTATCACCATTTTAGGCATGAGAACATTGACGCAGAGCGAGGCAAAGTACTTCACAGTTACTACAGTGACACAATCAGTTAACCTGTTGGTGTTGGGTCAAATGTGACTCATGGCAACTCAATGTGTGTCAGAGTAGAATTGTACTCCAAAGGGTCTTCCGTGTCTGAGTTTTTGAAAACTGATCACTGAGGCTGTCTCTAAGACAAACACCCTAACCCTGATAGGATGCTGGTTTTGTAGTGGAATGACCTTCTCTCGCCTGATTGCTTGTACTAGGCTGAAGTAGGCTAGACTGTTTTTCTGCAGCAGCACATCCTTTAACCGAAGCTTGGCCTTGCCTGACTTAACTTAGAGCATTCTTTCACTGCTGCCCTTCTTTGCAAACTATCTCTTAAGGCCAAGCATTTGTTTTGTTTTCAGGAACTTGCTGAAACCAACATCATATGAGGTAGCGTCAGAAAGTTCGTGAAAAAATGGAATTGAAACATAATGGAATTTCCCCACAAATTTCTTAAAGTCTATTTGTATTTCTCTCTCCACCAGACTGATTTTCAAGAGGGCTCAAATTTACTGTCACTTTTGGTCATCCTACCCTAGATATCATGAGTTACGGTGTTGGAGGAGAATATTGAAAGTGCCGTGGGCTGCCAAAAGAACCAATAGATCTGTTTTGGAAGAAGTGCAGCCAGAGTGCTCCTTTGAGGCCAAGCTGGCCAAACTTCGTCTCTCATACTTTGGACATATTGTCAGGAGGGACTAGTTGCTAGAGAAGGATATCATGTTTGGTAAGGTGGAGGGTCAGACACAAAGAGGAAGACCCCCAACAAGATGGATTGGCCAAGAGGCAGCATTGATGGACTCAAGTGTGGCAACAATAGTGAGGTTGGCCCAGGATCGGGCAGTGTTTCGTTCTGCTGTGCATAAGGTCACTATGAGTTGGTACCGACTTGATGGCACCTAACAACAACAAAGGAGAAACAATTGAAGTTGTCAAAGACTTCATTTGGCTTGGATCCATCAACATCACTCATGGAAGCGACACCCAAGAAGGCAAACGACATATTATATTAGGCAAATCTGCTACATAAGAAAGACCTGTTTAGTCAGTTTGAGGACTAAAGTGCACCTGACCCAAGACATAGTATTTTCAATAATCTCATTTGTTGTTGTTGTTAAGTGCCATCAAGTCAATTCTGACCCATAGCGACCCTGTATAGGGTTTCCAAGCAGCGACTGGTGAGCTTGAACCACCGACCTTGCTATTCAAATGATTTTGCAGTTGGGTGCATTAACCCACAGCACCACACCAGGACTCCAATAGTCTTATAAGCTTGTGAAAATTGGACAATGAATAAGAAGATCATATAAGAATTGATGCATTATGGGGTTGGGAAGAATATTAAAGGTACCATGGACAGCCAGAAGCACAAACAAATCTGTGTTGGAAGAAGTACAACCAGAATGCTCCTTGGAAGCCAGAATGGCCAGACTTGTCTCATACTTAGGACATGTTGTCAGGAGGGACCAGTCCGTGGAGAAGGACATCATGCTTGGTAAAGTGGAGGGTCGGTGAAAAAGAGGGAGACCCCTATGAGTGGCAGCAGCAGTGGGCTCAAGTGGAGCAGCCATTGTGAGGATGGAACAGGACCTGGTGCTGTTTTGTTCTGTACGTAGGGTCGTTATGGGTCAGATCTGACTTGACAGCATCTAGCAGCAACAGCAACAAGGATAAACCACAGCAGTGCGATTGGATCCTTGAAAAAGGAAAAAAACTCCGGAGAGAAAAAAGAAAGGGACTACCTGGAACTCATTTCTCCTGATCATATTTAAAAGCAAGTATAAATCTAGAATTTTTAAAGAGGTAAAATCTATTAAAATAGAAAAAAAAAGAATTTCTTTCTATTAAGAAACTGTTCAAGGGCGAAAGTCCAACAGAATCATGTATAGAACTGGATCAGAAGGGCAACAGCAAAATATGGCATTTCAGCTCCTTTCTGGGAAGAATCCACAGAAAAAGGCTGTCTATTTCTGTCCTTTCTTAGGTTTTGTCTTTATGATCTAAAATAAAGAACTCTTGGGTATATTCCCAAGAGAATTGAAAGCAGGGATACAAACAGATGCTTGTACAGCAATATTCATGCTGGTCAAAAAGTGAAAACAACCCACGTGCCCATCAATAGGTTAATGGAGAAACAAACTGCGGCACACACATGCAGTGAAATATTATTCAAAATAAAGAGAAATGAAGTTTGGATACATGCTACAACATGAATGCACTTTGAAAGCTTTATTCTGAGTATTAACAAGCCAATCAAGAAAGAATGAGTACTGTATAATCCCACTTGTATGAAATACTATGAAATATCTAGAGTAGGCAAGTGTAGAGAGGGGAAAACTGATTAATGGCTATTAGGGCCAAGTAGGAGGACTCCTGGTGTGGCGCTGTGGGTTAAAGTGCCAGACTGCAAAGCCATTTGAACTGCAAGGTTGGTGGTTCAAGCTCACCAGCTGCTCCTTGAAAACCCTACATAGGGTCACTATGTATTGGAACCAACTCAAAGGCACTTTACAATAACAAAGGAGGAAGAAATAGAGGTACGGAGTATCTGTGAAGATATTTGAAAAAATTGGAAATGAATAGTAGTGATGGTTATATAACATGATGCAAGTAGTTACTGTCACTGTATTGTGTATATAAAGATGGTTAAAATGGCAAATGCTCCGTAGCATATTTCACTACAATGAAATAAAATAAGTAAAGAAAGAATTGAAGGAAAAGGATTAGCAGCAAGAAAAGAATTTAAGCTTCCAAAAGACACTGAAATTGGATTTGTTCAATCCTGATGGACCCTTAGAAGTGCTTGTGGGAGACTGGATCGGTCTCAGAAAAGACTTGGCTTCTTCTCGCATCTGGGATTCCACAAACATCCCCAAACTAAGTGCAGCTCTAAGTTTCCCGAGTGCTTCTATTCCAGCCCATGTTTTTGCTTTCTCTTATGCTTCCATAAGTTCTGTGTCTCTTGCAAACGTCACTCTTGAAAAATGCCTTAAATAGGTCATTATTGAAATGTACTTCTATATTTAAAATTTCTTCCCACATTGAAAAACGAAATCTCTTAAACAAGAGAAGATAAAATCCCAAGGAAGTCTGATTCAAAAATAGAAGCTCCCACGCTCTTCCCCCCACCTTTTTGGGGGGGCCGGGGGTCCTTATTTCTTTCCTGGTAAGAGAAATGATTCTTTTAAAAAATCTCAGGAGGTTATATTATTTGAAATCAAAACAAGTGTCTTAGTCGTTTTAACTGGCATTCTGCTGGGGAGACAGCCAATGATTGTCCTCATTTCTTTGTGGATGTCACTGTGTCAGTTTCTTGTTAGCTGGTGTCAAGCTGTCTCCTGATTCATAGCCTCCTGATCAACAGAATCAGACCATGGGGTTTTCACAGGCTGATTTTTGGAAGTAAATAGCCAGGCTTTTCTTCCTGGTCTATCTTAGTCTAGACAGTCTGCAGTAACCTGTCCAGTATCATAGCAACATGCGGGCTTTCACTAGCAGATGGATAATTGCTGCACAACAGGTGTTGTGGCTAGCAATGGAACCCAGGTCTCCCATGTTGTTGGTATTGTTAGGTGCCATCAAGTCGGTACCGACTCATAGCGACCTTATGCACAGCAGAACGAAACACTGCCCGATCCTGGGCCAACCTCACTACTGTTACCTCGCTTGAGTCCATCAATGTTGCCACTTGGCCAATCCATTGCGTTGGGAGTCTTCCTCTTTTTCTCTGACCCTCCACCTTATCAAACATGGTATCCTTCTCCAGTGACTGGTCCCTCCTGACAATATGTCTGAAGTATGAGAGACGAAGTTTGGTCATCTTGGCCTCTAAGGAGCACTCTGGCTGCACTTCTTCCAAACATACATATTAGGTAATTAAAAATATTATGGCATGGGTCAGGCGCATCTTAGTCCTCAAGCTGACATCTTTGCTTTTCCATTGAAGGTGTGAATTTTACCACTGTTGATCTTGTTATCATACATATTATCTATTATTAGTCTTAATAATGAATTATATACAATTCAGAACATGCTGGAGCAGACCTAGGAATTATTTTTTGTACTCTGCTGAATCACTGTTTAGTGACAAGGGTATGTTGACTATCTATTTGAACTTTAACATTGATCTTACGTTTATTGTCTTGTGTGGCACTGTAGGATCAGCCTGGACTTCAAACCACAAGGTTGGCAGTTCAAGCCCACCATCGGCTCCTTGGCAACCCCATACAGGGTTGCTATGAGTCAGAACTGACTCAAAGGTACTTAACAACAAGAAGAATACACTGAGATTAATAATAAAGAAGTTGCACTATATACACTCTGAAGACAAACTCTGTATTTGAGTAGAAAATACATTAATCCAGTGACAGAATTCCCACAGCTGTGTCTCTGTAATAGACATGTTAAGGTGCTGGGCCCTACAATAGGTACCACTGTTTACCTGGTGAGCAAAGTTCAGACACAGAACCTAGACCTGTAGCTCAGTAAGTCACGGACTGCAGTCTCAAACTTTGCAAACACAGGGGGTGGACATGCAGTCACCTGAGAGAGTAGCTTCTTCAAAGAATGATATTCTATAGCTCATATGGTATCTTGGCTCTGAGATACTGGAGGCACTGGGGTTCGAGAGACACTGGGAATCCTGAGAGAAAGGAAGAGTGTTGTATGTCTGGGGGCAGAGGGTAGCCAAACCTTGATTCCTCATCTCACCTGAGGAGGGAGGAAGCAGGCGAATGGCAAAGAGATTGCAGCATAAAAGTGGCTTCTCAACTAGAAGGGCTGTGGATCACAAACCACACCATGGCTCACAAACCACACCATGGCTCACAAACCACACCATGGATCACAGACCACACCATGGAATACCTGTGCTAGATGGCTTCAGTTGTTAAGTGTCTGTCCAGTCAATTTCAACTCATCGCGACCCTGTATAGGGCTTTCGAGGCTTTAAATCTCTACAGGAAGAGAAAGCCTCATCTTTCCCCTGAGGAATGGCTGGTGGATTGGAATCACCTACCTAATGGTTCACAGTCTAGGGTTATGTATGGTTCCACTGCGCTTTCTAGTTGACATTCGTTGTTCTTGTTAAGTGCCGTTGAGTTGATTCCGACTCATAGCGACCCTGTACAGGGTTTCTGAGGCGCAGCTGGTGGGTTTGAACTGCTGACCTTGTGGTTTACAGTCTGGTGCTGATCCATACCACATCAGTTAGCCAGGTTGTATTTTGACCCTAGCATTTTACTGTTGCATTTTTGTTTCTTAATCAATAAGTAATATTGACTCACTATAGAAAACAGTACTAAAGTTACCGAAACAAACAAATCCCATAATTCTGTCACCTAGAGATCATGTGTTTAACCTGTTGACACTTTGATAGTTTCTTCCCAATTTTTGTTTGAATCTAAACATTTTAAACATTTGAGATCAAGCTCTGCCTACACAGTTCTGTCTGTATCTTCTTTTCTGCATAGAAATTCCATCACCTCATTTTCCTTTAATGTCTATGTGAAGACTAGTTTTGATGGCTGCCTAATGTTTTATTTATTATATTAATGAACCAGAGTTTACTCAGTTATAGCTTTTATGTTTTATATCAAGTTGTTTCCAATTTCCCCCTCATTATAAATAGTTTCATCACAACTATTTTGCATATAAATCATTGTCCATATTTCTGATAGCTTTCATACACAGATGCTTGAATGTGGAATTACTGGTTTCAAAGGGAAGGCTGGAGAGATTGTTGGAGAATTGATAATTGTTTATAGTCTCAGCTGACTTTTATAAAGCACGAGAGTTTTGCACCCTCAATTTCTGTGTTTTCCTAAATTCTCAGCCCCTCATTTCATCTGTCCTCCATGACCACTCAGATCCTATGACAGATATCTAGAGTTGCTGTAACAGAAATTCCACAGATGGGTGGCTTTAACAAGGAACTTATTTTCTCACAGTTTAGGAGGTGAGAAGTCTGAATTCAGGATTCTGGTTCGAGGGGAAGTCTTCCTTTTTGTGTCGGCTCTGGAGGAAGACCCTTGTCTTATAACTTCTGCTTCTGGATGTGACTCATGTCTCTCTCTGCTTCTCTAATCCTTGCTTAATTGCAAAATTGAACCCTAATCAGTCTTTTGAGAGTAACTCAATATATACCCTATGCTAAAGTCTGGTGTGGCATTCTGGGTTAATGCTCTGGACTGCAAGGTTGGCTTGGACAGCAAGCAAGGTTGATGGCTTGAGTCAGCAATGAGACTCTACGGCACTTAAAAACCACAATCCCATCCATTAGCATAACAAAGATAATCAAGTCCCAAATGGGATTGTTATTGTTAAGTGAGCTATAAATGGGATTATAACCCATTTAATTCACAACATGTATGTTAGGATTTACAATATGTATTTTGGGGGCACATAATTCAATCTACAAAATGACGATATTTCTTTCTTTTCTCACTTTTCTTACTATCAGCTGGAAGCCTTGCTGGAGTAACATCAGTGGAGAAAACAAAGCTCAGTCATCAATTTATTGTCTGCAGAGTGTTGAATACAGTGAATACTAAGGATGTAGTCTTTTCTCACACTCCTCAAGGCCTCCAAGATGCTGCCAATGAAGAGGGAGATGATTCCTGGTACTAAAATATACCTCGTGCCCACACGCACACCAACACTACCATGGTATCAAATCCAAATCATAAAGACCCCCTGTATGTCAGAATATGAGGGAGCTTCCAAAAGTCTGTGGAAACATGGGATGAGAAGATCATGGATTTCCCCCACAAACTTTCTGAAGCCCCCTTGTAGAGTTGTCCACCTTCAGGTTTTCAGTACCTGAAGTTTCAGAAGTAGATCACCAGATCTCTCTTAGAAGGTGTCTCTGGGTGGACTTGAACCTTCAACTTTTGGTTAGTGGTCAAGTACATTAACTGTTTGCACCAGCCAGGGACACCGGCGTGTTAAAGTAGAGGCCTGGGGAGGTCCCAGTGTCATCCTGAGACTACTGAACATGGAGCAGTGTCTCACACGTCATCATTGTGTTTCTTGAATGGGTGTGCATACCAATATGTTTCCTGCTGCTCTCCCTTCACCTTCCACTCCCCAAAACTGTGTCTTTCAGATATAGTCTTCAGGTCTCCTCTTCAGCAAAGTCTGTGCACTGTGGCAACACCTCATCCATCTCCAGTAAAAACAGCCTCTGGGATGATGGCATTGGCACACAGTGAGAAACTGGGGAGGTCCCGACAGAGATGGCCAAGCTGGTGGAATGTGAGCCCGTCTCCAGGGCTGAGGCATTACTGTCCATTTTAGATTTCCTCCTGGCTACTTTATATGAATTTATCTCTCTCCATACCTCAGAGTACTCAGTGTACCAGTTCTGGAACTACTGGTATTTATTAGTGTGCTGAGGAGGCCTGTTGCGCAAGTCTTTCTGAAAGAGGACATTGTCCTGTATATTGTGACAGCTCTGCCCCGAGGAGCTGCAGACTAAGAAATGGGCCCAACCCCATCTCCTATGTTACCACTCAAACTCCCAGCATCTTATACTTGGAAAGGAGCTTAGGATTCATCTAGGCCAGTTCCTGGGGGTCCAGGGAGGCCCCATGACTTGTCTAGCTTCACTGAGCAGTTCCGTGGGAGGGCCAGCATTTAAACCAGGTCTCCCAACTCTAGCCCTGGGCTCTTTCCATTGCGCCTCTCCCTGGAGTATCTCTCCACTGGGGCTGCACAGAAACCCAGCAAACAGTGAGACTCTGCCTTACTTTGGTACTAAATCAAGGCAAGTCCCAACACAGCATCACTATGATGTGTTGGATTGGTTTTTTGACATGGCTTCCGAGTTCATTTTAGAGGAGTGCACAGCTGGGAAGCTAGAAGTGTATCTTTCTGGATCCTTCAGCTTGTTAAAATTTCAGTTAGAATTTCAGGAATAAGAGAAGCTGAAACCCAAGATGTTACCCTGGAATGAATGCCTTTAATCAAGCCATAAATCCCCCTGCACTGTGTCTTGTCCTTAAGGGCTAAAGGCCCTGACACATACCTCAATAAACACCTGTTGGATGATGAAGAAAGCAAATTTGTCTGGATTTTCAGCCCAGGTTGGGAAAAAAGGGCATAATGCTTTACCATGACCTTGACTTATCTTCTGAATGGTAGGTCTGTAAGGCCTGCCTCGTTCTCTACAAAACCTATTCAGGCACCTGCTCACATGCAAGAGCTGGCTGTTCCCTCCCTGCTCTGGGAATATACCAGGTAAAGAGAACCCTCTCCCTAAATCCTATCCTTAGAAACACAGGGGACTCTAGTCTCTTATTTGCTGCTGTTGTTAGGTGCTGTAGTATCAGACTCAGAGAGACCCTATGCAATCATTGCTGCTTCCACAGCACCAATCCATCTCATTGGGGGGCTCCTTCTTTTACACTGACCCTCCACTTTACCAAGTATGATGTCCTTCTCCAGGGACTGGTCCTTCCTGATCACATGCCCAAAATATGAGAGACAAGTCTTGCCATCTTGGCTTTTAAGGAGCAGTCTGGATGTACTTCTTCCAACACACATTTCTTTGTTCTTCTGACAGTCCATGGTACTTTTAATATTCTCCTCCAACACCATAACTCACCTGCATCAGTTCTTCTACTGTCTTCCTTATTCACCGTTAAATTTTTACATGCATATGCTTAAGTGCCATCAAGTCAGTTCTGACCCATTGCAATCCTGTATAGGGTTTCCAAGGAGGGGCTGATGAGCTTGAACCACCGACCTTGCAGTTCAAACCAACTTGGCAGTCAGGCACATTAGGTGCCTTCAAGTAGGTTCCAACCCATATGGATTCTGTGCACAGCAGAACTAAACACCACCTGCTATATTCGAGCCCATTGCTGCTGCCACTGCACCAATCCATCTCTTTGGGAATCTTCCTCTTTTTTGATGACCCTTTACCAAGAAAGATGTCCTTCTCCAGGAACTGGCCCCTCCTGATAATATGTCCAAAGTACTAGAGTCGAGCTCTGACCATCCTGGCTTCTAAGGAGCATTCTAGCTGTCCTTCTTCCAACACAGATTCCTTTGTTCTTTTGATAGTCCATGGTAATTTTAATATTCTCCTCCAACACCATAACTCACATGCATCAATTCTATTCCAGTTTTCCTTATCCAATGTCCAACTTTCACATGCATATAAGGCTATTGAAAATACAATGGCTGGGGTCAGGAGTACCTTTGTCCTCAAACTTTCATCTTTGTTCTTGAACACTTTAAAGAGATCTTGTGCAGCAGATTTGTCTAATGCAATATACATTGTTTGATTTCATTGTTGCTTCCATGAAAGTTGGTGGTGGATCCAAGCAAAAAAACATTTGATAACTTCAATCTTTTCTCCATTTATCATTACATTATTTATTGGTCCAGTTGTGAGGATTTTTGTTTTCTTTACAATGATTTGAAACCCATACTCAAGACTATGATCTTTGACCTTCATCATAAGGATTTTAAGTTCTCTTCACTTTCAGAAAGCAAGGTTGTATCATTCTACACATTGCAGGTTGGTAATGAGTCTTCCTCTAAACCTAATGCCATGTTCTTCTTCATATGCTTCAACTTCTCGAATTATTTGCTTAGCATACAGATTGAATAAGTATGGTGCAAGAATCCAACCCTGGCTCACACTTTTCCTGATTTTAAACTATTCAGTGTCTCCTTGTTCTGTTTGAATGGATGCCTCTTGGTCTATGTATAATTTCATCATGAATATAACTAAGTGTTCTGGAATATTCATTCTCTGAAATGCTGTCCATAGCTTGTGATGATTCACACAGTCAAACGTTTTTGCATAGTCAATAAAGATCAAGTAGTCTCTGCTTTCAGTCAAGATCCTACTGTCATCAGCAGCGGTGGCGCCCCTCGTTTCTCATCCTCATGGTAAATCAGCTTGAACCTCTGGCAGTTCCCTGTCAAAACAATGTTGCAGTCATTTTTGAATTATCTTTGGCAAAATTTTGCTTGCATGTGGTAGTGATATTGTCCACTGATTTCTGCATTCCATTGGGTCACCTCTCTTTGGAATGTGCACAAATCTGGGCCTCCTCCAATCAGTTGGCCAGGTAGTTATCCTCCAAATTTCTTGGCCTAGATGAGTGAGTGCCTCCAGGTGTGCATCAGTTTGCTGTAAGATTTCCATTTGTATTCCACCAATGCCCAGAGCATTTTTCTTTGCCAATGCCTTCAGTGCACCTTGGATTCCTTCCTTCAGTACCATTGACTCTTAATCATATGCTACCTCTTGAAATGGCTGAACATGGATCATTTCTCTTTGGTACAGTGACTCTGTGTAGTCCTTCTGTTTTCTTGTCATGCTTTCTGCATCATTCAATATTTGCCCACAGAATTCTTCAGTGTTTCAAGCTGAGGCTTGAATTTTTTCTCAGTGTTTTCAGTTTAAGACATGTTGTCCATCCTTTTTGGTTTTGTGTCTCCAGGCCTTTGCACATTTCATGATAATATTTGACTTTGTTTTCTGGAGCTGCCCTTTAAAATATTCTGTTCCCTTGTGGTACAGCTAAATTCAGAAGTGACAGTAATTGTCTTATATAATGATCACGATCTTAATAATAATTGTTGTTTGTTGTAAAGTGATGTTGAGTCAGTTCCAACTCATAGTGACCCTGTATAGGGTTTCTGAAGGAGCTCTGATAGTGTAGTGGTTATGAGTTGGGCTACTAACCTCAAGGTCAGCAGTTCAAAACTATCAGCTGCTCCGCAGAGAAAGATAAGGCTTTCTGCTCCTGTAAAGATCTATAACCTCAGAAACCTTATACGGTGTCACTATGAGTTGGAAACGACTCCATGGCACATAACCACCACCACCACCACCACCTTAGGGTTTCTCAGGCAGTAAATCTTTGAGGGAGCAAAAAGCCTCATCTTTTTCTTTTAGAGCAGCTAGTGGTCTCGAACCACCAACCTTGTCGTTAGTAGTCTGGTATTTATCCTACAGAGCTACTGTGCTCCCTTTTATTAAGAAACCACTTGATACCAGCCACTGTGCTAAGCATTTTCTGTGTGTTTGTGTTTATGTTCAGATTTCTTGGTTGCCTTCATGGGCAGATGTGCAACCTGGGTTTCAGAATTAGAAGACTTTCTATCGAAACACAGCAAAATGCCTGGAAAAGAATCTGGGATGGTATTAATACAGTGTTTGTGACATGAAGGGTGGGGCTGGTCTGTTGTTGCTGTTGTTGTTGTTGTGAAGTGCTGTCGAGTCAATTCGGACTCACAGTAACTCTGTATAGGGTTTCCAAGGAGCAGCTGGTGGGTTTGAACTGCTGACCTTGTGGTTAGCTGCCCAGTGCTTATCTTATAGTGCCACACCAGGTCTGGTGGTGGTGGTGGTGGTGGAGTCGGAACCGACTCGTAGCGACCCTTTGGAGGCTATAAATCTTTATGGGAGCAGAAAGCCTCATCTTTCTCCTGTGGAGCAGCTGGTAGTTTCGAACTGCTGACCTTGCGGTTCGCAGCCCAATTCGTAACTACTACACTACTAGAGCTGGCTATAAATACAGTGCATTGTAGTCTTTGAGGAGTATTTTGTGAACTCTGCAGGGCTTAAGGAGCTTCATTTGCTGAGGACTCTTTATAGAGGAGGTTTTTATGGAAAATAATTGAGATATTGAGTGATAGTGAGTGGCCAGTACCATCAGATGAATTTCCTTCATAAAGTCCCTTTCTGTACTCAGACCTGTGGGTCCCTGGTGCAAGCATGGAAGGAGAAGTGCGGGAAGATTGATGTGAACAACGTTGTTGTTGATGCCGTTGAGTGGGTGCCGACCCTGTGTAGGGTTTCCAAGGAGCGGCTGGTGAGCTTGAGCCACCAACCTGTGGTTCAAACCGACTTTGCAGTCCAGCGTATTAACCTATAGTGCCACATCAAGACTCCGGTGTGAACAATGGCAATAGGTAATATCATTGAGTTAGTTCAGGATGCTTTGGGCTATAAGTGATGGAAAACCTGGTTAATGGTAGCTTACGTACTCGAATACGTATTGCTTCACGAAAGAATTCTGGAGGTTGGTTCATCAGCTCTAACACTTCATCAGGGATCCAGGGCCATTCTTGTCCTTGCCTTTTAACTTTCCCTGCAGAGTCACAGATGACTACTGCAGCTCCAGACAGTACTTTGGATTTCAAGGAAGAAAGATGTGAGAAGGCTGTGTGTGTTTGTGTGTGTGGAGGGCCATTTCCCAGAAGTCTCGCAGGTCAATTCCTCTAACGTCTTCCTCTAACTGAGGCAGAGCAAGGTTAAGTGGCCATCCTTAGGCTTAAAGGAGGTAGGGAGTGAGTTTCCAGAGGAAAGAAATAAGATTGTCAGGACCATATCAGATTCATTTCAATTCATAGTGTGGCGGAGGGATACAATGCTTTCTCGGACTGAAGAAGAAAGATCCCTACCTGGAGGCTATTTTAATAATTGCATCTAACGTCATTAAATCCTCCCAGTCATCCTTACATTGGGAATTCTTGTCATCCCCATTTCACACTGAGAAAATGGATGCTCCGAATGACGAAGGGATTTCTCTGAGTTCACACAGGCTAGTAAGATGTCCTTTTGGGCAGACTGCCAGGCCAGGTGTCCTTGTGGACTTCCTCAGTGCCCGTCCCGTGTGGCTTGGCAACCACTCCTCATGAGTGTACTGGTAATAATGACTGAATAATGGTGCATCTATTTAAAGCAGTGGGTCGTGTGGTGGTTGGCGGTTCTGCACAAAGGAGGCGGTTCCGACTCATAGCGACCCTGCATGGGGTTTCCGAGGCTGCAGAAAGCTTCGTCTTTCTCTCACGGAACTGCTGGTAGTTTCGAATTGCTGATCTTGAGGTTAGCAGCCCAACTTGTAACCACTGTTTTGGATCCTATATTGGGAATATGGTACCAACAGATCCTTACTTTGTTAGGTAGAGCAGTTTCTTCCCTGGAGGAAGATTTCCAGGACTTTATGGAAATAACATTAGAGGCAACAAGCTCCTTTAGACAGAGCTTTTGGTGGTGGAGGCTCCAAGAGGTCGAATGGATCCAGGTTTGTTCTGTAGTTGTCTGCGGCTGACACCTCGAAGTCCCCAGCAAGGGGAGGAGGAAACGGTCTCCTGGTGTGACTGATGTCCCTGGGTCCTGCACAATTGGCAGAAGACTGTCATGTAGGAGGGGAGAGAGGTCCTCCCTGGGAGCAGAACCAGAACAAAAGATTGTCTTTATCAGGGAAGAATGTGTTTACTGGCATACTGTAGAGATTTTGGAGGCAGAAAGCTCTCGTTTCGATTTTTGTTATTGTAAAGATTAAGTGAAATGATACATATAAGGTGCTTAAGACAGTGCCAAGAACATAAATGCTTCCTGGCTTGAATCTGATGAACGTTATCCAACTGTGGAGCAGAATACTGAGGCGTTTAAGACTCTTATCACTGACATCTTCAAACATTTAACCCATCTGTAGGGGTTGAGTAAACCAACAGCCATTGTATCCCCACCCCACCCCAAATAGGAATCACTTAGTGAGCGCGCACCCTAAGAGGCTGTGCTTTTGCTGTTGAGTCGGTTCTGACTCATAGTGACGCTGAATAGCGTTTCTGAGTTACTAAATCTTTGCAGGAGCAGAAAGCCTCATCTTTCTCCTGAAAAGTGGCTGGTGGGCTCGAACTGCCCGCCTTGTGCTCCCCCTAAGTGACTATAATGATCTTTTATTACATATATGTTAGGGGTCAGGCACTTTGTTAACCCTTTCACGTGGATTTTCTTACGTAATCCTTTCAGAAACTACAGAAGGTAGATGCTGTTGTTCCCCTTACTACATGGGTGAGAAAACAGGTTGAAAGAAGTGAAGAAACTTGGCTAAACTCAGCAATGATGGAGATGGGGTTTGAGGTCTGTCTCTTGCCTCAGCTGGGCTGTGAATCACCCTTGCACACGGTTCCTATGAAATGTGTCCCTATTTGGGGGAAGAATGCCCGAGATCAATGGTTCCCAGGCGTTCCTGTGTCTTATCAGTTATTCTGTCAAGAAACCAGGGGCTCAATGTGACAGATTCAGAAAGCCCACTTTCCCCGAGGACTTTGATATCTTTATAGGCATTTAAAAATAAGTTATAAAAACTGATAAAACATGAAGTCTCAGCCATTTCATCTGGTCCCATGCTTTTTGATACCTTCCATGACTCTCACTTTATATCTCCAGCCCCCATCTCTCCCCTAAACTCTAGACTCACATACCCAACTGTCTACTCAATAGCTCTATCTGGAGGTCTGGAATTCTTGATATCCTTCCCTGCTCTTCAACGCTGTGCTTTTCCAGGATTCCCTAACTTGGTAATGATATCACCATCCAGGCTAAAAACATAAAAGTCATGTCTCTTTCTCTTATTCCCAACATTTGACCCGTAAACAAATTCTATTGTGTCTAAATTTAAAATATATCCAGAATCTAACCAATTCACCATTATGATCCAAACCACCATCGTTTTACCATCTGTAAGATGGCAGGAGTCTCCTACCTGGTCTCCTGGCTTCTACTGTTGCTTCCCTGCCTTCTACTTCCATACGACCTATCTTCTCAAAACATGTCAGTGCATGTTATATCAATATCAAAATCCTCTAACACCTTCCCATCTTGTTTTCATTACGAAGGTCCTACCTGACTTGGTTCTTCTGTTCTCTCTCTGGTTTCATCTCCTGAAACTGTCTCCTCGAATAAACTGACCACCTGTGCCACTCCCCTTAAGCATCCCATCACTTTGCCTCTTGAAGACTTGCTGAGTACACTCCTACCCAAGGCTCTTTGCATACGCTGCTCCTTTGCCTGACATGCTTCCCCCCAGATATTCGTATGGTTCATTCCCTCTTTTCATTCAGTTCTCTGATCGCACATAGATTCTTCCCTGACCACACCATCTAAAATAACCTTCCAGTCAAGTTCCATTGTTATCCTCTTACCTTGCATCACAGCTTGACCTGACAAATGACACATACAGGAACGTACATCTTTTTCTTGCGTATTTGCTTACTGACTGCCTCTTGTCCATAAGGTCAGGGTCTTTGCTCAATATGTTCACCATTGGAATGTCAAGGTATATGATGTCTGACACATAGTAGATATCAATGAATACTTGTTGAATGAATGAAAGAAAGGACTGCTTGTAAACTACAAAATACGCATCTTTAAAAGTTATATGGAATATTAGAGATTCTGGTCCATAGTCACCCTTCAGGTCTGGAAATGAACTCACCCCCATGGCTTAGTTTTCAGTTAAACAACAAATAGCTCTATAAAAGGAGCAATCACACCAGTGAGGTCTGCACACTTTGGAATCATCAACCATTTGAGATCAAAAAGGCAGCATTTACCGAAGGACATAGTTCAGAAGAGTTAGGAAAGAAGGAGGGATGGAACCAGGAAACAGGGAGGAAGTGGGATCAGTGATGTTACATTGTGGGCATTGTATTCAATGAAATGAAACAAAATGTGTCTCAATTGTTGACTGGAAAACTGAGGATCTGCTTTGTAAACTTTCACCCAACTCACAATAGAAAGTATACAAACAAACAAATATTAAACAAACAAAAAAGTAATGTTAGTAGAATAGCCTAGGGCTTAGAAGCTTGAGCTATGGAGGCAGATAAACCTGGGTTTGAATTTCTGTTCAGATAGACCTGGTGGTTCAGAGGGTCAGCTATTGAAATCTACCAGCTGCTTCATGGAAGAACGAGGCTGTGAGCTCCCATAAAGATCTGGTCTTGGGAAACCCTAGGGAGTGAGTCTGCTTTGCCCTATAAGGTCGTTGAGTCTGAACTGACTGGATGACAATGACTTTGGTTTGCTTTGGGTACTTTCTGAATAGTGTGACCTCAGTTAAGTTGTTAAACTTCAGTCACTTAAAGTTGTTATGGGTGTTGCATTAGGTGCTTAGTGTCTGTTGTTGTTAAGTGCCATCAAGTCGGTTCTGACTCACAGTGACCCTGTACAGGGTTTCAAAAGAGCTGCTGGTGGGTTTGAACTGCCAACCGTATGGTTATCAGTCCAGTGCTTATCCTATAGCACCACACCAGGTACATAATAAATACTGAACACATGGTCTTGACCAGTTTGAACGTATT
This sequence comes from Chrysochloris asiatica, assembly GCF_000296735.1. Lineage (NCBI taxonomy): Eukaryota > Metazoa > Chordata > Mammalia > Afrosoricida > Chrysochloridae > Chrysochloris > Chrysochloris asiatica. Next base: position 30,167,460 of record NW_006408519.1, read on the forward strand.
AGCGAGTTAGGCTGGTTTGCAAAAGCTGGTGTGCAGGTGGCTTGGGAAGTTCAGGGGAGTGAAATCTTTTGAATGCTAATGGAAATCTGTTTCAATAACTACTATGAGACTAGTGTGTCTGTCAGTTGGTCACACTGTGGTCGCTTGTGTGTTGCTGTGATGCTGGAAGCTATGCCACAGTATTTTAAATACTAGCAGGGTCGACCACCCATGATGGCCTGGTTTCAGTTGAGCTTCCAGATGAAGACAGATGAGGAAGAAGGAGAGATGGACTACTTCTGACTGTCTAGCCCCTGAAAACTTTGTGAATAACAATGGAACATCATCGGATAGCACTGGAATATTGAAACATTGTGAAGATATTTGTCATATATTTGCCAGAATATTGTCAGATATGGTGCTGGAAGATGAGCCCCTCAGGTTGGAAGGCACTCAAAATATGACTGGGGAAGAGCTGCCTCCTCAAAGTAGAGCTGACAGTGATGACACGAATGGAGTAAAGCTTTTTGGACCTTCATTTGTTGATGGAGCACAAAAAAGGCGGAGAAACAGCTGCAAACATCCATTAGTAACTGGAATATAGAATGTACGAAGTATGAATCTAGGAAAATTGGAGGTTGTCAAAGCTGAAATGGAACACATAAAGATCAACACACTAGCCATTAGTGAGCTGAAATGGATGGGTATTGGTCATTTTGAATTTGACAATGGTATTGTTTACTATGCTGGGAATGACAAAAGGAAGCATTCAACAACAAAAAGAACATTTCAAGATCTATCTTAAAGTACACCGCTGTCTGTGATAAGATAATATCTATATGACTACAAGGAAGACCCATTAATACCTCTATTATTCACATGTACACACTGACCACTAAAGTCAGTGATGTTGAAATGAAAGAATTTCTCTAACTTCTTCAGTCTGAAATTGATCAACTATGCAATGAAGATGTCTTGATAATTACTGGAATGTAAAGGTAGGAAACAAAGAGGAAGTGTCAGTCACTGCAAACTGTGGATTTAGTGATAGACATGATGTTGGAGATGGCATGATAGAAATTTACAAGAACAATGACTTATTTATTGCAAATACCTTTTTTTAAAACACCATAAAAGACTACTGATACATGGACCTCACCAGGTGGAACACACAGAAATCAAATTGACAACATCTGTGGAAAGAGAAGGTGGAAAAGCTCCATATCATCAGTCAAAACAAGGCCAGTGGTAGACTGGGAAAGACCATCAACTGTTCATATGCACGTTCAAGCTAAAGCTGAAAACAAGTCCACAAAAGCTAAAATATGATCTCGAACATATCTCACCTGAATTTAGATATCATCTAAAGAACAAAATTGATGGATTAGACACTAAATAACCGAAGACCAGAAGTGTTGTTGAATGACATCAATAACATGATACAGGAAGAAAGCAAAAGGTCATTAAAAAGACAAGAAAGACGGGAAAGACCAAAAGGGATGTCAGAAGAGACTCTGAAACTTATTCTCCAGTGTAGAGATGCTAAAGCAAATGGAAGAAATGAGGAAGTAAAAGAGCTGAACAAAAAATTTCAAAGGGCAACTCGACAAACAAAGGTCAAATATTATAATGAAATGTGCAAAGACCTAGAGTTAGAAACCAAAAGGGAAGAACATAAGAAAAAAATATCGAATAAATGCAAAATGAATCAAAATAAGATGGAAGGAAACACAGAGTCACTGTATCAAAAAGAAATGGTTGCTGTTCAACCATTTCAAGAGGTAGCAGATGGTCAAGAGCCAATGGTGCTGAACGAAGAAGTCAAAGGTGCACTGAAGGCATTGGCAAAGAATAAGATTCTGGGACTTGATGGAATACCAATTGAAGTCTTTCAACAAACTGATGCAGCACTGGAGGGACTCACCCATCTATGCCAAACATTTGGAAGACAGCTACCTGGCCAACTGATTGGAAGAGATCCATATCTTTGTGCCTATTCCAAAGAGAGATGACCCAATGGAATATGGAAATTATTTGACAATATCATTAATATCCCATGCAAGTAAAATTTTGCTAAAGATAATTCAAAGATGTTTGTACCGTTACATTGACAGAGAACTGCCACAGATTCAAGCCGTATTCAGATGAGGACTTGGAAGGACAGATATCATTGCTGATGTCAGATGATTCTTGTCTGAAAGCAGAAGAAACACCAGAAAGTTTTTATTTTTATTTTTACCCGTGCTTTATTGACTACGCAAAGGCTTTCAACTGTGTGGTTCATGACAAGCTCTGAATAACATTGCAGAGAATGGGTATTATTGCAGAACACTCAATTAAGCTCATGAGGAACCTGTACATACACCAAGAGGCAGTTGTTCAAATAGAACAAGGAGACACAGAATGACTTAAAATCAGGAAAGCAGGAAAGGTGTGCACCAGTGTTGTATTCTCTTACCATATTTATTCAATCTGTATGTTAAGCAAATTATCTGGGAAGCTGGATTATAAGAAGAAGAGCATGGCATCAGGATTGGAGGATTACTCATTAACAAACCGCAATATGCAAGTTCTATAACCTTGCTTGGTGAAAGTGAAGAGGACTTAAAACTTTATGATGAAGATCAAAGACCACAGCCTATGGTATGGGTTGTACATCAATGCAAAGAAAGTAAAAATCCTCACAAGTGGAGCAATAAAGAATAACATCATCATAAATTGAGAAAAGATTGAAGTTGTCAAAGACTTCATTTTGCTTGGATCCATCATCAACACTCATGGAAGTAGCAGCCATGATATCAAACTATGTATTGAACTGGACGAATCTGCTCCACAAGACCTTCTTTAAAGTATTCAAGAGTAAAGATGTTAGTTTGAGGATTAAGGTGTGCCTGACCCAAACTATGGTATTTCCAACAGCCTCATGTGCATGTGAAAGTTGGACAATGAATGAAGAAGACTTGATGCATTTGAGTTTATGGTGTTGGAGAAGAATATTAAAAGTACTCTGTATTACAAGAAGAACAAAGAAATCTGTGTTGGAAGAAGTATAGCCAGACTGCTCCTTAGAAGGTAGAATTGTGAGACTGTCTCTCACACTTTGGGCAAATTGTCAGGAGGGACCAGTCCCTGGAGAAGGACATCAGACCACCAACAAGATGGATTGGTACAGTGGCAGTAGCAACAGGCTTAAGTGTAAAAATGATTGTGAGGATGGCTGTGTTTCTTTCTGTTGTGCATCTGGTCATGATGAGTGGGAACAACAACAATGAGACTACTGTGTTCCTTTGAAAGAGTGTCGACTGTGGACGGTGAGACCAGGACTCCTGATTTTGACTCCATCACTCAGGGGTGACTTTGGACATATTCCTTCACATTTATTCAATTTACTCCTTCTTCTCAGAGGAGTCCATGGGTAGTACAAACAGTTAAGTGGTTGACTACTAGCTGAAAGGTTAATGGTTCACCTTCTAGAGGTGGCTTGGAAGAAAGTCCTGGTAATCTGCTTCTGAAAGGTCACAGCCATGAAAATCCTAAGGACCAAGTCTACTGCATACACAGGGTTTCCATGAGTTGGAATTCACTCCAGGACAATAAAGAACAACGAGACCTATCTCATAGAGTTACCTTGATTAAAAGACAAACTGCATTTTGTGGTGGGGAAAAGCATGGAATTATATAAACTGTCACATAAAAGGACATTTGTACATAATGCTTACCTGCCAGACACTGTGTTCACTGCTTTCTCCCTGTTGGTTCACAGCAAGCCAGGAGAGGAGTCCTATTATATTTCTGTTTTGTACCAGTGGAAAACTAAGACATAGAGACTAGAGCCAGGGTTAGAATCTGAGCTGCCAGAGTCCAAAACCCATGCCCTTCACCATCACCAACTGCTGCCTTTCTAACACTGTGGGAATGTCAAGCATTTGTATTAATCGGGCTGAGAGGGAAAGAAAATAGCCAGGAGGAGACAATGAAGTGATCCACTGTGAGAAAGAAAGCTCATTTCCCCTGATTTCACAGAAGATAAGCACTAAGCCATTTTTAAAAGCACACATTTAAAAAAACACACATCTCTTCCTCCAGGTTATGTTCTTTGTTCATGCTGAGTTCCTGGTGCATTTTTGTTCTCTAAATTGGAGAAATTAAAAAGCTTAAGTGAAAGTAGTTGAGCTGGTCAGCACTGGGCAGTGTTTGAATCTTGCAGAGGGGTAGTTTAGGCAGCTTGGTGTCTGTTTTAGTGTCGATGTTGTGTGAGTCTGTGACTTGGACTTCCTTCTAGTCTCTGTAGGGCCTCCACTGGCACCTCAACCTCACCATAACATGACGAGAGACCTTGAAATACAAATACAAATCAGTTTCTGACAGGAAAGCAAAGTGAAGATGGAGGAAGTGTCTGCATTAGAGGAAGTAATTTAATACGAGCCTGTTTGGAAATTATTTCACCCCAAATAATATAAATGGGCTTCAGAAAGTTCATGGAAAAATGGAATGAAAATATAATGGAACTTTTTCAAGAACTCTTTTGTTTTTTGAACTTTTTATTGTGAATTGAGTGAAGGTACACAGAGCAGACATTCATTTTACATTCAACAGATCAGACACTTCATTTCTTCTCAAAGGTCTCTATCCGCTCAATACAACATCCCTTATCCCATTTCTTCTCTGTGTCTCTTGTTTCCGTTCCTTTGTCTTTCTTCACCCTGGTGAACTTTGTCCTTGGGTAAATGCTGACCTTTTCATCTTGAATGGTGAGGATACCTCAAAACTTGTGGTTCTCCTCTATGTGCCTATCTTGCATGGCTGTAAACCCAGTCATGGGAGTGAGTTCATTTCCAGACCTCAAGTGTAACCACGAGTCCTACTCTTGGGGTTCCACCGGTCTCTATCTGACCATAAACCTGGTCATTTTTATGATTTTGAGTTTTATTCGACACCTTGGTCCTTCTAATGTGATTCCTTTCAGAGCAGTTGGTAGTGGTAGCCAGGCATCATCTAGTTCTTCTGGTCTCATGATCGTGGACAAGACTGATGTTCACATGATCCTTTGGTCCATTGGACTGTTTGGTTCTAAGTGTCTTCAATTTTTATCACTCTTCTTTTCTTCAGACAGTGACCAATAGTTGCATCTTAGATGGTAGCTCTTGAGCTTGTAAGATCCTAGTAGCTACTCACTGAAGTAGGATGTAGAACATTGTCATTGTGGACTATGTTATGTCAGCTGACCATGGTCCCCTGAGACTGGGGTCCTGAGCCTTCAGACCCAGCGACTCATTCCTTCAAGGTATTTGGAAATGCCTAAGAGGTTTTTATAACTTTACTCCCTATATATTCCACCACTTCATGGATATTTTTAAGCAGCAAAGGTAAATACCCAGGTATAAATATCTTCTGCCATATCTTTATATATTTGTTCCATGAACTTTTTGAAGCCCCCTCCCCCATATAACAAATCCTAATATCTCCTAAAGAAACTCTGGTGGTGTGACAGTTAAATGCTCCACCAACTACAAATTTGGCAGCTCAAACCCAGAGCCCTGTGAGATTAAGATTTGGCTGCTAGCTTCCATAAAAATTACTACGAGTAATGTTCTGTTACATGGGGTTGCTGTGAGTTAGAACTGACTCAATAGTACCTAACAAAAATTCTATCTCCCGGAGTTCTCTTTGGGAAGCACAACCGTGCCTGCTTTACAGTGATGGATTGTTGTTGTGAAGTGCCATCCAGTCAGTTCTGAACCATAGCGACCCTGTAAAGGGTTTCCAAGGAGCAGCTGGTGAGTTTGAACCACCGACCTTGCAGTCTGGGGCATTAATCCAGAGCGCCACACCAGTGATGGATTAGTGCAATGGAAATGCCAATAGAAACTTTAAAAATCTTGGTTTTTTTTAAAAGCATGTTGTGAACTCAGATAGACATGCTTCCGTCATGGTCATCTGTCACAGTTGTGGGTGGGAAACTCCAGACCCCTCAGGCTCTCTCAGTGGCTCATGGCTCTTGTTAAGAAGAAAATCTTTCTTTCCTCCTACCAAAGTTTCTTGTTAGCCACTGTCAAGTTAGCCTGGACTCATGGAGACCCCACGCACCATAGAATCAAATCCTGCCCATTCCTGAGCCATTGTTTTCTCTACGGTTTTCATTGGCTGATTTTCTGTAGATTGTCAGACCTTTCTTCCTGGTCCATCTGAGTCTGGCTGCTCCGCTGAAACCTATTCTGCATCCTAGCAACATGCAGCCTCCTCAGACAGGCATGCGGCCCGATAGTTGGGACCCGAACCTGGGTCTCGGTGATGGTTAAAATGGTGTGCCTACTTGTCTGGGACATGATTCTCTGCGTTGGCAGTGATGTAATGATGTCACATGGCAGTGATGTAATGATGTAATCAACCACTCTGATGTGGTCTGGTCTGATCAGCCCTGATCTAATATAAGGTGATTAGAGTGACATGTGACATCCTTAATCTTTTCACAGCCTTGATTCCATAGAAAGGGAGACTTCTCATTGGTGGGACCTGCATCGGCTATATGTGGATGTCCTGACAAACTCTCTAGCATTATTGCTCCTTCTGGAGCCTACATCTGGCTCTCTACATCTGACCTCAAGTCCTCTGGAGTTGAACCAGCAGCCTGCTGTGCTGTCTGACGACCTTTGGATTCATTAGCTTTTGTAGCCTGTGAGTCAGCAGAGTGCAGTGTTACTTGCCAACCTTGAGATTCTCAGACCCTACAATATGCAGTGCTGTGGGTTAATGTGCTGGACTGCAAGGTTAGTTTGAACTGCAAGGTCAGGGACTCAAACTTACCAGTTGCTCCTTGGAAATTCTATACAGGGTCACTATGAGTCAGAACCGACTCAATGGCACATAACCACTACAGCACAGCTATATGAGTCAGGGTAAGCCTCCAGCCTGAAGTCTGACTTATGGGTTTAGGACTTGCTAGCCTCTATAACTGTGTGAGCAGATTTTGGTTCATTAGACAACCCAGCCTAGAACAGTGAGAGGCAAGAATTCTACCATTGAGCCTCCACTGCCTTCATTCTTAAAAGCTTACCAGTCCTGTATTCTCTTCCTCCAGGTGATGGTCTATACTCACATCATAACAGATTCACTTATTCATTCAATCATTTGTTTACAAGACATACAGAGTGCCCATGATGTATCAGGCATTGTCCTAAATGTCAGGAATAAAAAGACCAATAAAATGCCACCATCCCACACAAGGAGAGCACAGCTGAATAGGGGAAAAGACTTATAAACCTGCCTTGATGTTGCAACAAATGCCAGGATGGAGATATGCACACGGCAGTCTCAGCATGTGGAGAAGACGGGGTCACAGAGGGCTTTCTAGAAGAAATCAATCCCTAGGCTGAGACTTAAAAGATCACAAGGGCCTAGTAAGGGAGTTAGGGGTGGTGGAGGAAGGCAGACAGAACAAAGGGCAGAGGTTTGGGCTGAGAAGAATCAAGAAGTTAGGAAATACAGAATGGGGTTACTGGGTCTTGAAAGAGCTATGGTAGCTAAGTGGTTACAAATCGGGCTGTGAACCTTAAGGTCAGCAGTTCAAAACTACCAGCTGTTCCACAGGAGAAAGATGAGGCTTTCTCTCCTGTAAATATTTACAGCCTCAGAAACCTTATGCAGTTTCAACTCAAGGACCTTATGTATAACAGAACGAAACACTTCCCAGTCCTATGCCATCCTTCCAATCATTCCGATGTTTGAACCCATAGTTGTGGCCACTGTGGCATTTTATCTTGTTGAGGGTCTTGCTCTTTTTCAATGACCATCTACTTTCCTAAGCATGATGTCTTTCTCCAGGGACTGGTCCCTCATGATGTTCTGTCCAAAGAACCTCACTTCTAAAGAGCATTCTAGTTGTACTTCCTCTAAGACAGATCTGTTTGTTCTTCTGGCAGTGTGTGGAATATTCAACATTCTTCAACAACGCCATAACTCAAGGCATATATTATTTTGTCTTTCTTATTCATTGTCCAGCTTTTGATTGACTATCAGGCAGTTGAAAACACCATGGCTTGGGTCAGACACACCTTCCTACAACCAACTGACAAATGAGTGTTGGCCCTATTTACTACTTGCCTGTATTTTGGGGCTACCTATGGATAGATTGAAAGTGTAGGCTGTGTTTTCTGTTAGTTGTAGATGTGCCTGGACTTGTCCATAGACCAATAAGGTCCACCTTCCTGGGTCCTGTGTGTGAGGTTCTCCTTGGGAATGAGAGTAGATGTGGAGGCAGCAGTGCTTCAACAGTTGGCCCAAAGTCCTTGTCTTGGTGTTAGTGGGAAGGAGGCTTTTGAGGGCAGTAGGAAGTGGGTAGCACTAGAGCTTTCTCTCTGTGTCTCTTTCTCCTCTCTCTCTGACTACTATAATCAAACTCCATGAAGGACATAGCATGGAAAGGCCCTTGCACTCCATGATGAAAGGACAGATGTTCCAGGGCCATCGCTGTGGCAGAAGACTGACTCCATCCAAGAGCCCAGAAGATGTTATTCTCCAGCATGTAGGAGCATCTTCTTGGGGATAGTCTGAAAGAGCTGGGTGGAACTGATGGAGTTATAAGTCACAAGTTCCCAGAAAATTTTTATGTCATAGCTTTCATTGGAATCCTCAGGCAAATGTGTTTGGGGAAACATGAGCGAGACTTGTGTTTTGGGTTTGTACATAATGTTGGTAAATATTGTTGACTTGCCGCCATTGCCTTATCATGTGAGGGGAAGTCCCCAATGAACAGGACCCGCAGAGATGACTCTTAACCTTGGCTTGGGTGCCTGAAAGATGCAAGTCACCCACTTGAGACAATTTTGGGCACTTGAAGGGACATGAGTAGACACCAACAAGCTGACCGCAAGGCTCTCTGACTCAGAAAGGGGCTTTCATGTAGGACAGGAGAACACAACAGGTGGGGATATTTGGTGAGTGTCCCCTCAGGATGAAGGCACGACATCACAGCTTCCAGGGGCTTCCAGAGTCTTTGTGTGGTGCAAACGACTAATGCTTTTAGCTGTTAACCAAAAGATTGGTGGATCCAGTACACCTAGAGGTGGAGAACAACTTGGCGATCTACTTCCGAGTAATCAGCCATCGAAAACCCTATGAAACACAGTTCTATTTGGATTCACATGGGATCATCATAGGAGACCCTTGGGAATAACTTAAAGTGGAGGTGTTGTTGTTGTTGTTTTTGAAAGAGTCTCCATGGGTAATCTCAGAGAGGAGTCAGGATGAAACCCTAACAACTTTCTGGAATTTTTTATGGCTTGGAAGACTATCTGTGTTGTTGTCTATTACTAAGTAAAGCTGTGGGTTTGTCTTGGGGAGAACATAAGATTGAACACAAAGCCTTTCATAGGAGCGAGAGAATCTAAGGTTAGCTGTGTAGCAGAAGCCTGGATGAAGGCATTCTATGGGCTGGGGTAGGAAATGCTGGATCAGGCAATGAACTGAACATCAGGGCTTTTCCTTGTTTGCAGGAGAAGGGCTGTGTGAGTCTGTAAAAACTCGATTAGGTTTGGACCCCCCGTATATGCTCCCGTCTATTAATTCCAATGACTTATCCATTGTAGACACCATCCAAGCCAAGCTACTATTCTGATGTGCCCTTCAGGTGCTATGCCAGAGTGAAGAAACTTGTACTGAGGATCAAATGTGCAGTACCCTGTGTTGGGTGTTCCATAAATTATTTTGCATTCAACCCTCACAATGATTCTGCCAAAGAGGTATTAGCGTTCTTATTTTACAAACGGCGGAGCTAATGTTCACTGAGATTAGTAAGCACTTCAGACTCAAAACTTGGATGCCTGATGTCAGAAGGCACACTCTTTTCCCCAAACCCATGTTGTTGCTGCTTAGAGTTTTCCATCGTCTACAAGATCAACTTTGATTCCCTAAGCAGTTGCTTCAGAATCACCCAGGCAGCTTCTTAGAACAAGTGGGGCCTAGCCCAGATCCATGGAGCTGTATTCTCTGGGAGTGGAGCTCATCTTTGTGTTTGTTTCAAGCTCTGCAGATGATTCTGATGTCATTCATGTTTAAGACTCTCTCCTGTAGCTGGTGAGGAGCTCTGGTAGTGTAGTGGTTACAAATCGGGCTGCGAACCTCAAGGTCAGCAGTTCGAAACTACCCGCTGTTCCGTGGGAGAAAGATGAGGCTTTCTGCTTCCGTAAAGATTTACAGCCTCTGAAACCCTGTACAGGGTCGCTATGAGTCAGCTCCGACTCCACGGCACATAACCACTACCACCACCACCTGTAGCTGGTGGGCATCTCTCCTGTAATGGGGGTCCAGTTTCTGTACTCTGACAAAAGGGCAGAATGAAACAGCAGATGAGCCATGGATGGACACTTCATGGGAGGCCATTCAAGGTGAGAACAATCAGGACTGGAGACCGTTGGCAGCAAACTCCAGGACAGTGGATCCTGTTCCATTTGAAGACCACTGTCAATATTTAGAAGCGTTATTACATACACACAAGCTGGACTTTAGGGTTTATTTCAGAGCACATTTGCTCCAAAGATAGGGCTACTGAAAGTGGTGACCGTTTATTGAGTGTTTCCTCACTGTCAGGCACTGTGTGATTACAAAGTGTTGGTGTGTAGTATCTAACAGTCCTGTGAGGATGAGGTGACCGTTACTCCCATTTGACTGATAGAAATAGAGGCTTAGAGAAAATGTCGAGTCTCTTGTTAAGGTCACAGAGCCTAGTAAGTGTTGGAGCCAGAATTCAAACCCAGCCCTGAGTGTCCTTAGCCTTCAGTCGCTCTCTGACTCTAACCCAAGAACACCAAGTCACAACTTAACGGATGTAACTGGCTTTTGATATTTTTAGCTGCCTGTATCGACCAGTCTTTCAGTCAACCTGCAATTATATTTTACTGAGCTTGAGACTGCTAGAATGTGTGGAGACTCCCACAGGGAGAGAAGAGATACCTGCCCCAGAAACTCATAGTGTAATTATGACAACAATTCACATGCAAGAAACTGTAAGAACTTAACAGATGTCTGGGTCCTGGGTCTTCTTGCTCTCTCTCTCATGTGACTGAGAGACCAGAAGACCACATAGACGCTGCCCGTAGAGACCACCACCTGTTGGCTGTAAATCGGGTACAATTTCATCATCTCTTTGCCCCACATATTTTCAGTATCTTATAACTACATCTGGACGACTGTTGTTTTCTGCTTTGTAGCAACTTGCAGTCACAAGGGGACTGGTGTGCTATGATGCCTTTGGGGTTTTGCCCTGTAACTCTAGGCAGGGCAAGTTTATTAATAGGAAATGGGATGATCACCTTTGATTGTTATTGTAGGACAGGTTTGCATACAGCTCATCTTGCCTTCATTCGGGGTTAGGGAAACATTTGCAAACAAATCACTTTTGAATTGAAAAATGTGGTTTCGTTTTACAGAACGTTTTTTAAAAGGAAAGGGTGAAAAATCACTTTTTTCAAGGCCAAGTGAATCTGAACCACTTCAGAGAAATTCCTACTATGTGGGGTTTCTGTGAGGCCCAGACTAGAGGAGTGATCAGAAATCTCCCGAAGGGAATTAGAAAGATGGAAACCCTCAGAGAGAAGAGCTTTGTAGATATATTTGGTGATGCATTAATTAAAGCAGTGCTTCTCAATCTTGGCTACACATTACAATCTTCTGGAGAGCTCACACACAAACATGTACAGCCAAAACTCAGGCTACACCTTGGAATAGTGAAGTTAGAATCTCTGGAGGCACCAGACTGAGCATCAGTGTATTTGAAAGTTCCTCTGATGATTCCAATGTGCAGCAAAGGTCAAGGACAACACTGCATTAGGAGATAAGAGATGTTTTAAAATAAGATGTCTCCCCAGTGTGTTGCAAAGAAGAAAGTAGAACAGGAAGGCAAGGCTAGGTAACAGCAACATGTAAGCATTTGGGGATGTAATAGTTAAGTCCAGCCAGTTCCAAGAACTCTGCTTAGCCTTAAGAAATGGATGGCTAATCTCCAAACATCTTTGCAATCTCCAGTTCCTGAACCTTGTGCATCATGAGGCCCAGGGTACGTGTGAGGGCCAATCGGAGAGCAGCATTCTCTGCTTCTTCTGTTCCTTCTGGCCCAGGGGGAGGGGATGGGGGTCTTCAGTATCACCCTGGTTCTCCATGTGGTAGTGATGGAGAACTGCCAAGGAGATATAGTGATGTTCTGGTCCTGAGAGGATCATTTTCCAGGGGACAGGCAGAGAGAACTCAGCTTCTGCATGTCAGTTCATCTAGGGAAATGGACAGGTAAAGGAAAATGCACAAGTCCATCATCTAAGGTCTTGGGAGAACCAGTGTGGGCTGTTTTGTTGGTCTGTCACTCATCAGCTGAGGAAACTTTTAAAACATCTTTCACTTGGAAATAATTGTAAAATTGCAGAAGATTTGAAAGAACAGTGTAAAGAACTCTCATAGCATTCGACACAGTTCACTAGTTGTGGCCTTGCATTTGCTTGATCGTTCCCTCCCTCATCCTTTCTGTGTGTTGTTGTTGCTGTGAGGTGTCATCGAGTCAATTCAACTCCTGTGACCCTACGTGACAGAGAAGAACTGTCTCACTGGGTTTTCTAGGCTGTAGTCTTTACGGGAGGAGTAGATCTCCAAGCCTTCTCTCCAGTGAAGCCACAGGGAGGAATCAACCAACTAACCTTTCATTAGCAGCTGAATACTTAACCACTGTGTTACCAGGCTGATATCTTTCCATATATGAATTTTTTTCCCCCAGAGGGCTACTGGCAGACATCTTGCCCCTTCACTCCCAGACACATCAGTCTATATTTCCTAGATCAAGAACATTCTCTTACATGACCATACTACAAGTATCATGTTCAAATTGAATTTTGGTACAGCACTATTATTTAATATACACTTCATATTCAAATTTTACCAATTACCCTAAACATATCCTTTATGGAATTTATCACCCCCCCACCCCCCCATCTCTCCCCCACCCCCAGCCTAAGATGTAATCCAGGATCCTGCATTGCATTGAGTGGTCATATCTCTTGACTCGACCAGCCCTTGTTTATCTATCTCAACACTGACATTTGGAAGTGTACAGGCCAGTTATTTGTTGAGAGATACTCTTGAAGATACATGTATAATCTTAATGGATTGTGGAGCTAGGCCCACAACTGAAAATCCCTCAGGCCTTGCTCCTTTCGGTTCTGGACCTGTCCAAGGGACTTCAGTTGTTGTTTGGGTTTCTGTAGCTCAGGTAACTGGATAAGCAGTCCTTCCTTCCCTGAGGACATTGAAAGTCACCGTGACATGTAGGGCAGGAGAGATTTGTAAATAGAATGTGGTACCCATGGGCCAGTCCTTTCACAGCTAATCCTTCACAAGGCCAAGGCAGTTTGTGAAATATGTTTTGGTTCCATTTGTGGAAATACATCTGTCAACAAGGTCAGCCTCTCGCCTCATTATACTTACGTGGACACTGTTTCATTCTTTTCTCTCCTTACCTCTCCCCTCTGTCTCCTCCCCACACCAGTTCTTCATCTTTACAAAGATAGCAGAAACTTTTGTCAGGCCCTGAGTGTAGAGGGTAAGGGTCTTGTTCCTTTAGGCTATGGGATTGTAGCAGTTGTTTATTTGGTGGTGGTTAACATATTTTATTCTTTAAGAACATCAAGGAATCAGAAAAAAGTTTTGGTTAAGGCTTTGGGGGCAGACTTGGCTCTCTGGACATATTCACCCATCAGTTCCAATTTACTGTCAAAGAGTGACGTCTGTGTTTGTTAACAGCATGGATTGCAGTTGGTACCCTCTCTATCCTCATCCAGGATTCCTGGTGGATAAGCACTGGACTTCTAACCACAAGGTCGGAGGTTCAAACCCACCTGCCATTCCTTGGAAAACCTACACAGGGTCACTATGAGTCAGAATGGACTCAATGGCACTTATCAACAACAGTCCTCATTTATCTTCATACCCTGAGCAAAACCAAGTTTTGTTTATGGGGGATTGAACTAAAATAAATTCTCTGTGTGCTGTGGTTAAGATTATGGGCTTTGGAGTCAGGTTGCCTGGCTTAAGTTTCATCTTTGCTATCTAACCATGTATCCCTGGGCAAGTTGCTTTGTATCAGGATCCTCGGCAGTGAAATGGAGACACTGTTAGCTGTTTTATAGGGTTTTATTGAGGATTACATGATAAGTAATGGCATTCAGCAAGGTGCTTGGCAAATAGTAAGCCTGACTGAATGTTGATAAGGTGATTTAGCAAAACGAGTCATTTGCTAAGACTCATTTTTGGTGGCCACTGTGGATGGAGTGTAGGTTGTGATGTCACTCAGTTGTGGACTTGAATTCTGTCCGTGTCCCTCACTGGCTGGGTGATGCTGAGCCACTGACTTAACTTCTCTGAGCCTCAGAGCCCTTCAGCTATGGAATGGGAAGAGTAATAGCTTCTATGCAAATTTTTCATGAGAATCGGACCAGACAATCTAAATGAAGCATCCAGCACAGAGCCCAGTGTAAAGTTGATGCTTAATCACGGGCGTGACCGTTACTTACAGTCTGTTCTCATTATTCACAGTAGTTATGTTCATAAAGGCACCCTGGTAGTGGTGCCTGGTGCCTGGTAGCTTAAAAGCTTGCCTGCTAACTGAAATGCCTGTGGTTTGAACCCACCAACTTCTCTGTAGGAGAAAGCTGTGGCAATTTGACTTCCGTAAAGACTGTGGCCTTGGAAATCCTGTGGCGCCATTCTACCTGTTCCATAGGGTCGCTGTGGGTCAGAATCTATTCAATGGTAATGGCTTATAGTCTATGAAGTTGCTGCAAACACTCAATTAGCAAATATGAAACCATTGCACCTAAGAGAAATATAGGGCTAGGTTCCTGAGGGCCTCTGGGAACATTTTACCACCAATCCCAATAGTAACCTGGCGCATGTGTGTTTCCATTTAAAGACACCTTATTTAATATCTACTGTTGAGTTATTAACATTGAACTCATGACTGACAGCACTACAACTCATGTGTGAACAAAGCTTATCTGTTTGTTGTTGTTGTTAGGTGCCATTGAGTCAGAACCGACCCATAACAACTTGATGCACAGCAGAACGAAGCACTGCCCGATCCTGGGCCAACCTCACTACTGTTGCCACGCTTGAGTCCATCGATGCTGCCACTTGGCCAATCCATCTCGTTGGGGGTCTTCTTCTTTTCCTCTGACCCTCCACCTTACCAAACATGATATCCTTATCCAGTGACTGGCCCCTCCTGACAATATATCCAAAGTATGAGACATGAAGTATGGCCATCCTGGCCTCCAAGGAGCACTCTGGTTGCACTTCTTCCAAAACAGATCTATTAGTTCTTTTTGCAGCCCATGGCGCTTTCAATATTCTACTCTAACACCATAACTCAAAAGCATCAATTCTTCTACCGTCTTCCTTATTCACTGTCCATCTTTCGCATACATATGAGATTATTGAAAACACCATGGCTTGGGTCAGGCGCATCTTAGTCCTCAAACTGACATCAAAGCTCATCTAGCCCATATATATTCTCCACAAGGTACATCACAGCCTCCTTGTGCTTAGGAACAGTAGACAGTACTTTAGCACTATGCTTGGGGGCTATATTAAGCAGCAAACTAAAAAAAAAAGAGAGAGAGAAAGAAAACTGTGAAAAACATGGCATTAAATCAATGCGTTGTTTTATACAGGGCACTTATGCGTAGTCTGAGAGCTGAGACAAGAAGACAGAGGGTCAGCATGTTCTACTTCATCTGGGAGTGTGTGTGATGGGCAACTCAAACTTTTCACAACTGTGAGTGTCCCTAAGTGACTGTAATGATTTCAGATTTACCAATAAGTTTTATGAGTTGATAAATCTGCAAATGAGGATCTGCCGTCCGTCCTTCTTTCCTTCTCTCTCCCACTGGCCCCTCCTGGCCTCCTGATGGTTCAGTCTCATTTCTCCAACAAGAAAGCAGCTCTGGTGCCAAGGTCCAACGCACTGCTGAGCTTGACGTTTAGGACCGCTGTTGAGTCCTGGTGTGGTGCTGTAGGATAAGCTCTGGATTGCTAATTGCAAGATGGGCAGTCCAAACCCACCAGCCACTCTTGCAAACTGTATGCGGGGTTGCTATGAGTTAGAACCGATTCAACGGCATACAACAACACCAGGATTGTTGCATATTACAGAGATTTATCATGTTCATGGGCTTCCAGAAGAATGAACACATCTGTCATGGGAGAAGTGCAGTCAGAGAGCTCCTTAAGACATGAGAACGACAAGATTTCATCTCACATACTTGGGACATATTATCAGGAGGGACCAGTCCCTGGAGAAAGACATCATGCTTGGCAAAGTGGAGGGTCACTGAAAAGTAGGGATACCCTCAATGAGATGGATTGGCACAGTGGCAGCATCAATGGACTCAAGCATAGTAATGGTTGTGAGGCTGGCGCAGAACTGGGCAGTGTTTTGTTCTATTGGACACAGGGTGATTCTGAGTCAGAACTGATTTAATGACATCTAACAATAACAACCCATAGCGACCCTGTACAGGGTTTCCGAGGGTGTAAATCTTTACGGGAGTAGAAAGCCTCATCTTTCTCCCGCGGAGCGGCTGGTAGTTTCGAACCGCTGACCTTAAGGTTCGCAGCCCAATTCGTAACCACTATGCTACCAGAGTTCCTTTAACAATAACAACACTAGGGCAGGTTCCTTGAAGTTACTGTTTAGACCCATTGAGCAAAAAGTGTGAAATATGAAAATTCGTTTGGAATGCATTGCCCATTCCACTCCTTACTTTTAGTGTTTCTGTGCTTGGGCTCCAGAACCTTATGCTTCCTCCTGCTCCATCGAGGTCCCCACCAGTTTCCCCTCCTTCCTTGGAAGTCTCTCATCCCTGAACGCTTCCCCTCCACAGCACCTCATTTAAGTTCCTGATCTTTGGTGGAACCCTTCAGGACATTTGCTTGTGTTTTGAACCGACATCTTTAATCTTGGAGGTCTAGGTGTTCTGGGGTGAAGAGAATTTCTGAGATTTGCACTTCTCATTTTCCAGCTAAGGACACTGAGGTCCAAGAACCCAGAGCCAGCAGTTGAAACTGGATTAAACAGCTGGTCTTGTGATTTATAGGCCAGATTTCCTCCTGCTAAACCATGAGTCCTGATGGGGATGTTCCAAAGTGAGTGAGTCGGGAGACTCGCTTTGTCCTTGAACCCATCAAGTGACTCCTTCTCCTCTAAGATGAGCCATAGCTGAGGGCTTTGAGGGGTCTTTTCTGTAACCCACCCAACCAGATGAGCTGCAGTAACACTCATGATTTGGGAGAGTGAGTTTCAGATTTCCATTTCTCATTTTATTTTTCAAGTGGTTTTATTTTTCAGGTTAAACAGCAGTTGCAACAAGAAAAAGTTTTGTTAAGTTGGACAGGAAAGATAAATAAATGCTAAGTTACAGGTGGAGTCTCAGAAGAAACACCTGGTGATGGACTTCTGAAAACGTAACCCTTGAAAACCCTGTGGAGCACCATTCTGCTCTGGCACACACAGGCTCACCAAGAGTCAGAGATAACTCCATGGCAACCTGTTTACTGGTTTTAAGTTACAGGAAGGGTCATTTCTCATTCTCAAGCTCTGAGATCTTCTATTTCACCTGCATTAAAGCTAGCTGTCGTTTCCTCAGTGCCTGCCACTCCTGGGGGTCTCTACAGGTGCCTGGGGACAGGAAGGACTGAAGGGTTGCTTTAAGCCCTAACATCTCTTGCCAGTGTGCATGAGGCTGCCTTTCCCAGCCAGCCTGAGAGAACGCCTCCAGGAAGTTCTATTAAACTGCAACATTAGGACCTGAAGGAAAACAGTCAAATGCTCACCTGCTAGTGCTACAGCAAAAATGAGTCATCAGATTGGTGAAGTGTAGGAAGAGCCCAGAAGGGACAGCAATTGGGAAGGGTGTGTTTTGATGGTGGAAGTGTTGATTGAAGAAAATAGAAGAGGAGAAAACTTTTCTCAGAGCTAAGTGTAAACATGTTTTTAGGAGGCATGGATTCCCTAGAGAAGGACATCATGCTTGGAAAAGTAGAGGGTCAGTGTCAACGAGGTGTATTGACACAGTGGCTACACCAGTGAGCTCAGACACAGCCATGACTGTGAGGACAGACACACAACTGGGCAGTCCTTTGTTCTGTTGTAGATAGAGTTTCTGTAAGCCAGAACGGATTCAACGGCACCCAAAACAACCAGTTAAAGCCCAGTGGTTGTTGACTGACTCATACGTGTTAAAATTTTCAAAGGGTGATTTTTAAAAAAGGAGAATAGATTGCCAAGACTTTCTTTCGAGTTGCCTCTGGGTAAACTTGAATCTCCTACGTCTCAGTTAGCAGTTGAGCAGGTAACCATTTGTACCATCCAGAGTCACCAGAGCACAAGTTACCTCCAACCTCTAGGTGGGAACCTTAGTTTGGGAAACAAGTGAGGGACAGAGGGGCTATATGAAGACAGAGGGTAGATCAAGAAGTGAGGTGTTACTAAAAACCGTCGAGAGGAAGGGTGCGGAAGAACATTTCACCCACTTTCCAGCTTTGCTAGCTTTGCCTCTGTAGTTAATAACTCCAGTATGTTACTCTGAGACTTATTAAATGCCCACTTCCGAAGTGGATGCTGTGGGAAGAGGTGAATAGTCCACCAACTCACTTTCAGAGTTTTGGTCCTTTTCTTTTTGTTGTTCCCAGGTAAACCTCCAAGCAGGAAAGAACATACAGACCTTGAGCTGATTCATGTCTACTGAAAGTAGTACTGTGGAGTCCAGAGCCTGTAAAGGACATTTCCTAGCTGAGTTCCTCAAAGAAAATCTTTCCCATAGGCAAGCTGTCTCAGTCAGAGTTCACACACACGGACGGGTCCTTTGAAATTGCTGTTGTTAAGTGCCATGGAGTCAGTTCTGACTCATAGTGACCCTGTATATGGTTTCTAAGGAGCAGCTGGGAAGTTTGAACTGCTGACCATATAGTTCAAACCAACCTTGTGGTCCAGTGGTTTATCCCACAATGCTACAAATTGGGTCTTCAGATAACGGTAGAGTTATCACCTACCTGTGCTGAGAGAATCCTGTTCTCTGTGGCATAATCCAGAAGAATCCCCATGGTGTCTGATGAGACATGCATTTTGGAGAAGAACCTATAACAAGGGCTTAATATATTTGTTTACTTTTTCTAGAATTAGGAAAATGATTAAGTCTTCACATTTAATTTGGAGGGAGCTGTGGGCTAGTAAGGACTCAGATGTTACCAACATGCCATTTGCTGAGCTTTTCATCAATCCAGGCTTTTCTTAACATTGGGGTTGAATCAGACTTTTGGAAGCAAATAGGTGAGACAGGTCTGCTCAGGGTTTCAGTCAAGGCTAGTTTGGGGAGACAGGTGAGGGAACGTCTGAATGTATGTGTGTTGGTTGTTGGTTAAGTTATGTTTTCAAGTCATCATTTTAGTCTGTGATGTCAGAACCATCTGGATATTTGCTTAAAATATTTCTGGTTCTACCCTAATCGGACCGGATCAGCGATTCTCGGGGTAGGAGCTTAGAATTCACATTTTAACCATTTAACCCATGCAATCCTAATACATGCCAAAGTTGTTTTTCATAAGGCTCAGCTCTTAAAATTTCTAATATTTGGGTTGTTCTCTTCCAACCCAAATTTCAAATACTTGGGAAAGAAAGACTCTGATTGGTTTCCTGTTCCAACTATCTGTCACTGAAAAACAAATGATGCCAACACATAGTGGCTTAAACTAACAATTTACGAGTGTGTCAAAACACGTCACCAGAAGAGTACAAGGGGAACCCATAGAATGGGAAAAAATCTTTTGCAATGACACATCAGACAAAGGACTCATTTCTAAAATATATAGGAAACTACAAAACTTCTACAAGAAAAAGACAAGTAACTCAATTAAAAAATGGGCACAGGACATGAACAGACACTTCATCAAAGAGGAGATCCGGGCAACCAACAAACATATGAAGAAATGTTCACAATCACTAGCCATTAGAGAGATGCAAATCAAAACAATAATGAGATATCATCTCACACCAACAATAACAGCAAAGATAAAAAAAGTAGAGGATAATAAATGCTGGCGAGGATGTGCAGAGACTGGG
>NW_006408519.1:30188557-30191378 GCF_000296735.1 Chrysochloris asiatica
GGACAAGCAGACCAGCCTGGAGCAGCTAGAAGAACAGAAGATACTTCTTGAAAGAAAGACTGACAGGAAAAATACAAAACAATATAGGCAGTCTGACTGATTACTGTAAGAACAAGCAAGTTGCTCACCCAGGATACATCAAGGCAGCCAGGTCCCCTCAGGGCAAACACCCTTCCAAGAGTAAGACTCAATGGGAATACATGAGCACATATGTGCTCTGACTGGTGACCACGTTGGTCACTGATAAGGGAAAGTGAAGGGTAAAACAGCAATGAAGCTGCAAGCTAAGTCCAACCACATTCAATAGACTCCTGTGAACCCAGGTGGAGACCTGGTTGGCCAACAGTTTGGCAAGACCTGGGGACTCCTGGGCCTGGAGACAGGGACATAGCCACAGAGGACTAGACTGGAGAATGAAACATTCAGCTGATAAGAAGAGAGGGCATATGCACAAGAACACCCATACTTGCAGATTGTACCCACTTGACCTGGCTTCAATGGCTGGATGATCAGATCTCAACTAGAAGAAGAAAGAAAAGGAAAAAAAGAGTAATCTGATACAGTTTGCTGAACTTGACCTACACCTATGGATGCATTATCTCAAGAGAGGAAACAAATCTTTACGGCGAGGATCATTCCCACCCCCTCAATACACAGAGTTGACAGGGATGGACAGCTTGGACATTGACTACCCATAGTGGGGGGCTACAAAGGCAAGAAGTGACTGGCTTACAAACTTTCAAGAGGGAGCCTAGATCCAGAGGGTGTGGAGGAAGGTAGAATCTCCACTGAATAGTATCCAATCTGTTTGGGTGGGGCTGATGAAAGGAGACGGGGATAGGACTCATGTGGCACAAAGTGAATAATTGCTATCAGGACTGACTGTGAGGGTTGGAAATGTAAAGGTGGACGTTTTTGTAGCAAAAGGAGGGGAGTGGTTGACTTTGCAGTCTAGGAGCTGATGTCCCTGGGACCATCAGGGAAGAAGAGTGGAGTGCGGGACCCTACCCAGAGAAGCAATGACATCAGAGATGGAGGCAGAGACCATGACGTGGGGAGATGGAGTGGCTGGGGACTCTAGACCAAGAGAGGAAGAGGGGCTGTGTGCTGACAGCAGAAGGGCAGGCTTGCAGGGTATACCCTTTGGTTGGTTGATGATGCATGGAAGGAATTGTAAACATGGCAATGAAACGATATACGATAGGATGAATGTAAAGCTAATGTTCTCTCATGTAAACTATCACATAACTCACAATAAAACATTAAAAAAAAAATAAGCCAACACCTTCATTGCCTTTCATGATTTATGGACCAGGAGTTTGGGCAGGGCTCAGCTGGTTGGTCATCACTGCTCCATACAGCATTAGTGGGGGATGGGAGGATCTACTGCAAAGATGGCGAAATCACATGATTGACAAATTGGTGCTGTCTGTCCATTGGGAATATAGCTGGGCCATGTGTGGGGTAGCTTCAGTTGCTTTCTATATGGACTTTCACATGGGATTGCTTGGGCTTCCTTGAAGTACAGCATCTGAATTCCAAGAGTTCATGGTCCAAGAGACTAAGATGTAAGCTGCAAAACTTCTGACCTACCCTCAGAGCCATATGCTCTCACTTTTGCCATATTCTGTTTGTCAAGAAAATCACTAAGTCAGATCAGATTCAAGACTAAGCAAGATAGACTTTACCTCTTGAGGTGAGAAATACCATGTACACAGGAGGAGGAATTGGTGGGGCACAGCTCTGGAGACTTCCTATCCTACTCTTTTTGGGTTAGCTAAAACAACAACAAAAATCTATCCCTGGACGCAGTGCCAGGAATATGAGGGTATCAAAATATTACTACAAAATCATAGAAACCTTTACTCAACAAAGCAATCAAACTGGGAAGCTACTATTTCTTGGCAATTCCTTTATCTAGATCTATAGACTTCTGAAGAGAGTATTTCCATCTTCCTAATGCATTGGACTGCAAGGTTGGTTTGAAAGGCAAGGTTGGTTCAAGCTCACCAGCCGCTCCTTGGAAACCCCATACAGGGTTGCTATGAGTCAGAACTGACTCAATGGCTCACAACAACAACAACACTCCTTCTTTGAAGAATTCTGTGCTCTTTGATTTATATCACTTCAAAATGGCAATTTTGGTATCATGAAGGAACTTAGTTCATCTTCTTTTTCAATATTCTTTGAGTTTGGGGAACAAACAGAAGTCTGAAGGTGCAAGGCTTTCAGGACTGTAGAATGGATAGGGTAAGATTTTCCAGTAAAACTCTCACAGGACAGACCTGGCTACCCTGGAAGAAGAAGCAGGTATATTGTCATGATGGGAAACATTTCTTGTCATAACTTTCTGGCCCTATTTCCTCACCAATGCAATTTTCGATTTTCTTACAACTTCCTTATAAACCTCATGATCATCCTGTTTCCTCTCAAGATTATGCCTTTGAAGTCCCAAAACACGGTCACTATAACTTTCTGAGTGAACCTCTGCCTTGAACTGAACTGTCCCAGCTGATCTCCCTCAGAAACCACTGTTTTGATTGTACGTTTTTCTGAAGGCACCTATCAGACTAAGACAAGTGTATTACTGAGAGAACTTGTCTGCAGCATCCATTGGTGGAAGACACATGTTTAGATAGGTTTTTTCTTGGAATAAACAATGCATGTATGAACTGGAAAACTTTATATTGTTATTAAGTGCCATGGAGTCAGTTTCGATACTCTCTGCTTTTGGCTAAGATCCATCGGACATCAGCAATGATATCCCTCATTCCACAGCCTCTTCTGAACCTGGCTTGAACCTCTGGAAGTTCTCTGTCAA
>NW_006408519.1:30191718-30318117 GCF_000296735.1 Chrysochloris asiatica
TTAACCATTTCCTTTTGGTACAGTGACTCTGTGTATCCTTCCATCTTCTCTTGATGCTTTCTGCATCATTCAATAATTTGCCCAGAGAATCCTTCAATAATGAAAGTCTAGGCTTGAATTTTTCCTTCAGTTCCCCCAGCTTGAGAAATGCTGAGCATGTTCTTCCTTTTTGGTTTTCTGACTCTAGATCTTTGCACACTTTATTGTAATATTTGGCTTTATCTTTTCGAGCTGACCTTTGAAATTTTCTGTTCAGTTCTGTACCTCCTCATTCCGTACTTCCATTTCCAGACAGTTACACTGTACAAATCAGATTCTGACTCTCAGTGACACCTTTTTATTTTTCACTAGAGTAGTGCTCAACAGTGGGTGGTATTTCTAGACTCTAAGTTTTCTAACAGGCATAAACAATCTGTGTATCCAGTCTCAGTTCCTAGCATGTGATTGGTACTAAGCAAATGTATGTTGAGTGTTGCTGAATGAATAATAAAAGTACATTTACTTCCCCTAACAACATGGATAGCAGAGTTGATGATTATGATGCATAGATTGAGTCCCTGTGAAATAGTTAGCTATTATTGTCATATTTTTTCCAAGTTTTTTTTTTTTTTTTAAATCACCTGATATGGTTGGTGGTTAAAATGCAGCAAATACAGGTATGAGATTGGGGTGCTGAAGAACTTTGCAGATAGACAGTGATGTTGATTGTATAACATAGTGAATGTAATTAATGTTGGTCAATTGTACACAAAATTGGTTAAAATGCCCCCCAAAAGCAGATGTGATAAAGAGTCATTGTCCTAAATATTGTTAACTGAAGGTTGTTGTTATTGTTAAGTGCCGTCGAGTCAGTTCTGACCCATAGCAACCCTGTATAGGGTTTCAAAGGAGCAGATGGTAAGCTTGAACCACTGACCTGGTGGATCAAACTGACTTTGCGGTCTAGCGCATTAACCCACAGCGCCACACCAGGACTCTGGTAACTGAAGGTAGATTCTTAAAAAGAAACCTAATATTTTGGAGCCAGAGTTAAAATAATCATAGACAGAAATATGGATTAGTTGTTGTTGGTATTTGTTTTAAAGCAGGGGTCAGCAAACTATAGTTCCCATAACAAATCTTGCCTGTCACCTGTTTTTGTAGATAAAGGTTTATTGGAACACTGCCATATCCATGCTTCCATATTGTCTATGGTGAATTTTGTACTCAGCTCCACAGAGGTGAGTGGTTGTGACAGATACCATGTGGCCTTGCAAAGTCTACAATGTTTACCATTTGGCTAACCCTTGGTAAAGAGCTCTCCTTGATCCCTTTCTTGGTTATTTTACTTGGCAACATTGGACGATTCTTATCTCCACATTTCTATTCCCATGGTGGGGATTCCAGTGATTCTGAACTTTTTAGGTAAAAACAAAGTAAAGCTCTTGTAACTGACTGATTTCTAAGAACAGTCTATGAGTCAGTGTTAGGAGCAGAGAACTTTTCATCTAATAAAAAGACCATGGGTTTGGAACCAGTCAAAATTAACTCTTCTAGTAGATATTGAAGGAGCTCCTGGTGTGGCGCTGTGGGTTAATGTGCTAGATTGTAAAGCTGTTTGAATTGCAAGGTTGGTGGTTCAAGCTCACCAGTTGCTCCTTGGAAACCCTATACAGGGTCACTATGGGTCAGAACCGACTTGATGGCACTTAACAACAACAAGTAGTGCAGTGGTTATGAATTGGGCTGCGAACCTTACGGTCAGCAGTTCGAAACTACCAGCTGTTCTGTGGGAGAAAGATAAGACTTTCTGCTCCTATAAAGATTTACAGCCTTGGAAACCCTGAACAGAGTGGCTGTAAGTCAGAACTGACTCCACAGTACATCACCACCACCACCACCATCAGTAGACATCTATTGTTTCTTAGCTGTCTAGAATCCATTCTTCCTTTCTCTTAGTAATAGCAACTTGTTTATTTTTGGGTAATTCTCTCTCTCCATTAAATGCTGTTTTGGTTGAATCAAAACACCTTGCCTTCCATTGGTGGTAGTGGTGGTGATGTGCTATGAAGTCGGTTCCAACTCATAGTGACCCTGAATAGAGTTTCCGAGGCTGAAAATCTTTAGGGGAGCTGAAAGCCTCATCTTTCTCCCACGGAGTGGCTGGTAGTTTTGAACTGCTGATTTTGAGGTTAGCAGGCCGACTTGTAACCACTACGCTACCAGAGCTCCTTTGCCTTCTATTAGCCAAGGTTAGATAGTGATCTAAGTCAGGGATTTTTGACACGAGGGTGGAAGAATGCTGACCTAATTAATTCCAATGATGATGGTCTGCAAGGCCATCCAGTCATTTCTGTTGCCTAGAGCCTGGGAATGGTAGAATCTCTGTCCCTTTTCAAGCCAGGTTCTCCAACCTTCCCTTGAATTCCATTGCTACTATTGCTGTTCCGTGCCCTTGACTTGGTTCCGACTCTTAACAACTCTGTATAGGGTTTCCAAGGAGCAGCTGGTGGGTTTAAACTGCCCATCTTGTGGTTCGCAGTCTAGTGCTGATACTACAGCACCACACCAACTACCTAATTCTTTAAGTAATTTCCCATTCTTATTATTTCAGCATTTTCTAATAAGTATTAGCCATCTGGCTTCTGTTGCCTTCAATCAAAGATCCCTAAATGACATGAAGACACAATAGTAATAAGCAAATAAAGAAATGTTCTAAGAAATGTACATGAAAATAAATATTTTAAGCCTGTAAAATTGACAGAGATTGAAACAATGATGATATTCCACTGTATCAAGTGTTCAGTGAAACTGGTATCCACTTTCATTGAGTTTGTTAGCTGGTGTTTCCTTCCTGGAAACTATTATCTGCTATGTGTTGTTGTTAAGTGTCATCAAGTTGGTTCTGACCCATAGCAACCCTGTATAGGGTTTCCACGGAGCAGCTGGTGAGTTTGAACCACCAACCTTGTGGTTCATTCTGACTTTGCAGTTCAACACATTAGGCCACAGTGCCACACCAGGACTCCACTATGTGTTAGGAATATTTAAAAATTTATATCTGTTGATTTAGCAGTTCTTTATCTAGATATTTGTCCCAAGAAGTAACAGAAGGTGGAGATAGAGATTTATGTAAAAAATTTTTCATTGCGATGTTTTTTATAGTAACGAGAAATTGGAAGTTACTTGAATATCTAACATTAGAAAGTTCATCAAGTAAACTAAGGATGTGGTACCATGTGGTGGTTAATGGTATGGGCTCTGAAGTTGGTTAGCCTGGCTTCGATTCCTAATTCCATGGCTGACCAGCCATATAAGCTTGGGCTAGTTAGTTACTCATCTGTAAAATGGAAACAAATGATATTATTCAACTGTGGTAGCTAGTCTTCCCCCAGTGATGGCCCCTAATGATACCTGCTTTCTGGTGTAATCCTTGGGTAATCCACTGTCATATTTGGTAGCCTGATCCGTGTACCCAATAGAATTTTATGAAAACAACAGAATGTAGACCATAAATGACATTTTCGTTTCCATCTTGCTTTCTTTTGGGTTACTCACTCTGGGGGAAGCCAGCTGCCATGTTTAAAGTGCATTCAAGCAGTCCAAGAGAGAGGTCAGGTCCATGAGGCATCTTGCCTGTTGGCAAGTGAATGAGTCATCTTAGTTGTAGGTCCTCTAGCCCTGGTTAAGCCTTTAATTGAGTGCAGAAAAATAGCAGCTGTCTTGACTGCCACTTCATGAAAGACCTTACGTCATAACCACTCAACTTAGCCATTCTGAAATAATCTCCAATGAGCAGAAACTGTGCGAAATAATAAATGTCTAATGCTGTGGGTTAATGCACTGGACTACAAAGTTATTTGAATCGCAATGTTGGTGGTTCTAGCTCACCAGTTGCTCCTTGGAAACCCTATACAGTGTTACCATGGATCAGAACCAACTCAACAGCGCTTAACTGCATTGTTGCTTTAAGTCACTAAATTTTGGTGTAATTTTTTTCACCAGCAGTAGAT
Organism: Chrysochloris asiatica; assembly: GCF_000296735.1. NCBI lineage: Eukaryota > Metazoa > Chordata > Mammalia > Afrosoricida > Chrysochloridae > Chrysochloris > Chrysochloris asiatica. Next base: position 30,195,711 of record NW_006408519.1, read on the forward strand.
AATGAATATGTCACCAGATAACATTGTGATGCAATTAATAAAACACAAATGCTTTGCAAAATGTCTCTTGAGTTAATAGATACTTAACATATATTAGTTACTATTATTGTTATTTCATACATTTGTATGGTGAAATCTTACAGAGACAATAAAATAGAAGAAAACACAGTTGAATCTTAAACAACGCAGGTTTGAACTGCAAGGTCCCACTTATATGTGTATTTTTCTCCCTGATGCTATTGTGGTGAGCTCAAATGTTGCCAGTGTCCGATTAAACTCTAATCATCTCGATATGAGGACTTTGACTAGTGGGCACTGGCAACAGTTGAGTTCACCCCACTAGTGCCAGGAAAAACAAACCACATATAAGTTGTTGTTGTTGTTGTTGTTAGGTGCCATCAAGTTGGTACCAATTCATAGTGACCTTATGCACAACAGAATGAAACGCTGCCCGATCATAGGCCAACCTCACAATTGTTGCCACACTTGAGCCCATTGATGCTGCCACTTTGCCAATCCAGCTCGTTGGGAGTCTTCCTCTTATTCTCTGACCCTTCAACTTACCAAACATGATATCCTTCTCCAGTGACTGGTCCCTCCTGACAATATGTTTGAAGCATGAGAGATGAAGTTTGGCCATCTTGGCTTCCAAGGAGCACTCTGGCTTCACTTCTTCCAAGGGCCCGTACAATTCAAACTTGTTCAAGGATTAACTGTATTTTCTTACATTTTATTAGCTCTCTCTCTAATACTTCCCTCCATTGAAAGGAAGGAGGAGTAGAGGGATAGAAGCTGGAAAGCAGGATTCTTAAGCTATAAGCAACAGAAACCAACTCTGGCCAATTTACATACACAAAAAAGGAATTTGTTAGGAGGATATGGGCTAACTTGTAGACCCTAAGGGCAAGCTGTAAGAGCCAGACCCCAGAAGCACAGGGACAGGGCAACTCTCAACAATGAGCTTCTTCAGGGGGCCACTACTAGGACTGGTCCCCTTGAACTGTTGGGACATTCCTTTCTGGATCCAATTTCCAGGGACACTAAGAGTTTAGCTTGGACATGTGTTCTTCCCTTGCTTAAAGGCAGCGGAGCCACCAAGTTTATAAGCAGGTAGGGGGCGTGAGTTTTCAAAAGACAGGGTCATGGATGTCCAGCAGGTCAAATAGTGACTGTCCACTACATCTGGGTTCTAGTTTTAAACTACTTTACCTATGTGGATTTAAGTCATTGAGCTTCTCTGAGCCTCAGCTTATTCACTTATTAAATGGGAACAATTCTACCTACTCTAGGTTTTTGTGAAGATGCAATAGTGAAGAATTTAAGTATAAAAAATTTGGGGAGCAAGATGTGTTTTGGGATTAAGAATTTTCCAGCTTTTACAAAGATAATTGATTTATAACATAGTTTATATTATGGAGAACATCATTGGGGGATAATTCAGCAAAGCACTTCCGAATCAAACAGTGATAATTCTGCACTAATTGAGTATCCATGCAAAGTGGGATAAATGAAAACTACAGCAAGTCTCAAGTCAGCTTTTGCTATTAGGTTTTACTCTCCATGCAATTTTTTGTATATATGAAAAAACAAACAAAATGCTTGGTTTTGGGAGCTATTTGAATTTTGAGTTTATGATAAGGGATTGTATATCTGTGTGGTATTTATCATCGCAGGCTGGCAATTTCTTCCCAAACATTAGTTCCCTGTCTTATCTAGTTGGGCTCTGTCTTCCTTTTTCCATTTATTTAGGTTGAGGAGGACAAGGCCAACAACGCCTACTCCATCATTCTTTACAAACTCAGAGAGAGATAGGTTAAAGAGCTGAAAAACAAAGCAAAAACAAAAACAACAGATTTCCTACTAGAGAATCTCCTCTCTTATGAATTTCGTTCTTATTTCTGGGTCAGCACCTGATAGTCATGACCCCAGAGGAGACTAGTGAATCATCCAGTCATGGGGTTTGGAGATGATTCAGCAAGATTGAAGTGGTGTCAGGAGTACTTTTGGCTGAAGTTCTCCAGGGTACTGATTACACATTCAATTATGCAACTGGCCCTGAGGCTTGTATTGTGGTACAACCTGATTTTTCACCCAAACTAAGCATGGAGGACAGAGCCCTCACCTGGTAGACCAGGATCTCTTGGTAGATTGTGGGCCCTTGGAGTCTAGGGAGCTTGTTCCTGTCATAGTGATTCTCCATCCTCTGGCCCTCTATTCCAAAGTGCCACCTCTGCCCATATTTACCATCTCAACATTGTTCTCTTTCTCTCAACTAAGGTAAGGGACCATAGAGGAAATTGGAAGTAATTTCCAATTAGGAAAAGGTAGACTTCCCCATGCCATATCCTCTTGGTATTTTGGCTCTCTACATGGTATGATGGGAGACATCACGAGGATAAATCAACTTCTTATTTCCAGTATTTAACAACTGCAGATTCATTCCTATGGAATCAGACATTGTTTCTTGTTCTTGTAGGTCATGTAGTATACTAGGACTATAGATCATGAGTTGGGATTCACATCTCATCTTTCTGCTGACTATGAACTCGGCCAAGACATTTTATCTTTCTGACCTTTATTTTATCAATTGAAGGGGGAAGAATGGAGAGCACTCTACTAGGTTTGCTATTCTACAATTAGCTTTGAGAAGGCTGTTTGTTGACACAATTCTTCCCTTTCTGTCTCCTTCATTCAACAACTATGTACTGGATGCTTACTGTCTGCCCTGTTCAGGGCACTGAAGATACATAGCCTCTGCTCTCAGGGAGCTTATATTCTAACGTGGTGAAGCAGAAAACAAATAGAAAATTTTAAAAAGGGAGAGGGAGGGAGGGATTGGTAAGTGTTACAAGGAAAAGAAAGCAAGATGCAGGGCTAGCGAGTGAATGCGGCACAGGGAGGATGGAGTCTCCAGGACTGCACTCAGTAGTTATCAGAGGGTCCTTTGAAAGAGGTGATGTTTAAGATAAAACATGATAACCATTCAATAATATTTGCTAAATGTATGAATAACAAGGAGTTAGTCATAACAGGAGTATCTAGAGGAAGTGCATTCCATAGCTGAATACTGTTCAGTAAGAAGAACCAGCCAACTACAACAACACACAATATGGATGAGTTTCCCAAAAGTCCTGGTGTGGCGCTGTGGGTTAATGAGTTAGACATCAAAGTCATTTGAACTGCAAGGTCGGTGGTTCAAGCTCACCAGCTGCTCCTCAGAAACCCTCTACAGGGTCGCTATGGGTTGGAATTGACTCGACAGAACTCAACAACAACAACAATGTTGAGCAAAAGAATCCAAGCAGAAGAGTTTACATGATTTTACTCTATTTCTATGACCTTCATGAACAGTTCCACCTAACCTAAGGTGCTGGGATTTAGCATAGTGGGTACCATTGGAAAGACTGGGAGGTGGTGTGAAGGAACCTTCTGGGAGGCTGTAATGTCCCTTTGACCCAGATGCTGTTGACATGAATGTGTTCAATGGATTTCTCTAATCATTCCTTTAGCCTTGCCTCCCCAGGCCAAATGGGCCTTGATTCTGGAGAGATGGGGTGAAGAATGGGGCGAATACTTAGTCTGGCCACCATATAGCAGTTTACTGTCGGATTTCACGTTGACTACCTCAGTACTCTGGGAGTCCTGGTGTGGTGCTGTAGGATAAGCAATGGCTGGTGGCTGAAACCTCCTTAGAAATGCTATGTAGGGTCACTATAAAGTGGGAGGTCAGTGAAAAAGAGGAAGACCCCCAATGACATGGATTGACATAGTGGTGGCAACAGTGGGCTAAAACATCACAATTGTGAGGCTGGCGCAGGACTGGGCAGGGTTTCATTTTGTTGTGCCTGGTGTCAGTATGAGTTGAAGAAGGCTCCATAGCACCTAACAACAACTACATGAGTTTGAACCCATTTGATGGCACTTAAAAAAAACAACAACATCTCAGTACTCTGGAGTGTGTTAGGTTGTTGTTATTGTTAAGGTACCATCGAGTTGGTAGGACTCATATCGACCCTATGCACAACAGACTGAAACACTGCCTGATCCTGGGCCAACTTCACAATTGTTGCCATGCTTGAGCCCATTGATGCTGCCACTTTGCCAATCCATCTCGCTGGGGGTCTTCCTCTTTTTCTCTGACCCTCCACCCTACCAAACATGACATCCTTCTCCAGTGACTGGTCCCTCCTGACAATCTGTCTGAAGTATAAGAGATGAAGTTTGGCCATTCTGGCCTCCAAGGAGCACTCTGGTTGCACTTCTTCCAACACAAATCTGTTGTTTCTATGGGCAGCCCATGGCACTTACAACATTCTTCTCCAACACCATAACTCAAAAGCATCAATTCTTCTATGGTCTTCCTTATACACTGTCCAGCTTTTACATGCATATGAGGTTATTGAAAATACCATGGCTTGGGTCAGGTGCATCTTAGTCCTCAAACTGACATTTTTGCTCTTCAACACTTTAAAAAGGTCTTGTGCAGCAAATTTGCTTAATACAATATGTCATTTGATCTCTTGACTGCTGCTTCCATGAGTGTTGATAGTTGATCCAAGAAGAATGAAGTCCTTGACAACTTCAATCTTTTCTGTGTTGATAAGAATGTTGTTTATTGGTCCAGTGGAGGCTGTGCTCTTTGATCTTCATCAGTAAATATTTTAAATCCTCTTCACTTTCAGCAAGCAAGGTTGTATCATCTGCATATCACAGGTTGTTAATGAGTCTTCTTCCAATCCTGATGCCACATTTTTCTTCATATAATCAAGCTTCTTGGATTATTTGCTCAGCATACAGTTTGAATAATTATGGTGAAAAAATACAAGCCTATTGCACACCTTTCTTCATTTTAAACTATTCAGTGTTCCCATGTTCTGTTCAAACAACTGCCTCTTGGTTCGAATCATGTACAGATTCCTCATGAGCACAATTAAGTGTTCAGGAATACTCATATTTTGCAATGCTGTCCATAGCTTGTCATGATTCACACAATTGAAAGCCTTTGTATAGTTAATAAAGCACAGATATTCTCTGCTTTCAGCCAAGATCCATCGGATGTCAGCAATGATATTCCTCGTTCCACGGCCTCTTCTGAATCTGGCTTGAACCTATGGAAGTTCTCTGTCAATGTATGCTTGTAGCTGTTTCTGTATTACCTTTAGTAAAACTTTACTTGCATGAGATACCAAAGAGATTGTTTGATGATTTCTGCGTTCCATTGGGTTACCCCTCTTTGTAATGGGCACAAATACGGATCTCTTCCAAACAGTCAGCCAGATATCTTGGCATAGATGAGTGAGTGCCTCCTGTGCTGCCTCACTTTCTTGAAAGATTTCAATTCTTATTCCATCAATTCCTGGTGCCTTGTTCTTTGCCAAATTCTTCAATGCACCTTGGACTTCCTCATTTAGTATCATTGGTTCTTGATCGTATGCTACCTCTTGAAATGGTTGAACATCAACCATATACTTGTGTGAGTACAGTGACTCTGTATTCCTTCCATCTTCTCTTGATACGTTCTGCATCATTCAATAATTTGCCCAGAGAATCCTTCAGTAATGAAAGTCGAGGCTTGATTTTTTTCTTCAGTTCCCCCAGCTTGAGAAAGTGTGTTCTTCCTTTTTGGTTTTCTGACTCCAGATCTTTGTACATTTTGTTGTAATATTTGACTTTATCTTCTCGAGCTAATCTTTGAAATTTTCTATTCAGCTCTTGGACCTCCTCATTTCTTCCATTTGCTTTAGCATCTCTATGCTGGAGAGCAAGTTTCAGGGTCTCTTCTGACATCCATTTTGACCTTTTCCTTCTTTCTTATCTTTTTAATGACTTTTTGCTTTCTTCCTGCATGGTGTTCTTGATGTGTTAGGTAGATGGGATTAATCTGATTTACAGACAAGAACATCACAGAGCAGTGACCTGCCAAGGGAGACCCAGAGCTATAACCCAGTCTCTGGATGTTCTTTACAAGGCATTTCCATTTGTCCATGCTGTTTCTCTGGACTGAGCCAACTGGCCTTTCAGGTCTTCTTCTAGCTCCGTGACTTGGAAATTCCACATTTGCATTTGAGAACTTCATTCTCAAGCTAATCTAAGAAATGACAATGTTCTGAGTTTTATTTTCATTTATTGAGCTTTATATCCATTTTTACAGTCCTGGTGTGGCACTGTAGGATAAGCACTGGACTGCAAGATTGGTTTGAATTGCGAGGTTGGTGGTTCAAACTCATCAGCTGCTCCTCGAAAACCCTCTATAGGGTGGCTATGAGTTAGAACTGACTCCATGGCACTCAACAAAAACATACAGTTTTTAAAAATCATGTTTTGATTAAGGGAATAAAAATATTGTAAGTGAAAGAAAGCAGGTTGGAGGTCTGTTCAACTCCAGGGAGTAAAATTGGTGGTTTTCATTGTCAGATTTTCTCAGGCTCATATGGACATATGGAATTGTGTGTGACATATTTTTGCTATAACCACAAAATTTCTTAAATGTTCAAGCACTGAATAATGAAAGAACTCGTCATTCCAGATGAAAAGAAGGGGGCGATTTTGAGGCAGAAGCATTCCCTCAAAAACATTGTGAGAAAATAAGGCCTTTGCCACGTTCACTGGGACTGAGCTCTGATGGAATGGGTGTCTTGTGCCTTCAGAGTGAAAGAACAGGACACTGTCACCAGAGTAGGAGGACTTTGTGGCCAAGCTCTGAGATCTACTTAGTCCCTGTTTCTACAAACTCACAGCTAAAACTATGTGTCCTTGTATGGCACAATTGGCCAACTAGTTGGAAGGTTGGCAGTTCATAGTGTTTCCGAAGAAAGACCTGGTGATCTGCTTCATGTTGTTTTTAAGTGCAATAGAGTCCGCATAGCGACTCTAGATAGAGTTTCTGAGGCTGTAAATCATTGTTGTTAAGTGCCGTTGAATTGATTCCAACTCACAGAGACCCTGTATAGGGTTTCCGAGGAGCAGATAGGGGGTTTGAACTGCTGACCTTGTAGTTCACAGTCCAGTGCTGATCTTACAGTAAATCTTCACAGGAGCAGAAAACTTCATCTTTTCCCTGTAACCTTTACTATTGCTGTGAAGTGCCATCAAATGGGTTCCAACCCATACTGACCCTGTGTAAGATTTCTGATGATCGGCTGGTGGGTTTGAACCTCCAGCTTTGCAATTAGCAGTCCAGTGCTTATCTGACAGCACCGTACCAGGACTCCTTTACTAGTCCAGTGCAAATCTTTGCATGCCCTTGGGACTTCCTCCTGAACCACAACAAAGTAGAAAGAAGGAATAGTTAAGCATTAACAGGCAAACAGGTGGTGGTGGTTGTATGTGCTGTGGAGCTGGTCCTGGCTCATAGCGACCCTGTAGAGGTTAGAGAGTTCTCTTTTGGGCCAGTTGAAGACAGCAGGGAGAGTGCCTATTGGGTGGTCCCTGTGTTAGCGCTGGCTTGTTGTCTAATAAAGTGAAGGCTGTTGATTCTTCTATACTTAGAGGATCCCAAGGATCTGGAAAGGAAGCCAAAATTCTTTGAGGTGGGAAACCATTGAGGGATTTAAGCAAGGAGGAAGTCTGGCCAGATTAATCTTTTAGAAAAACAGTTTTGGTTGCTGGCAAATGAGCTCTAGCTGTGGCAACGTCAGGTATACCAGAAGGAAACATTGCCTGATCCTGTTTCATCATCATGTTTGTTGGTATGTTTGCGTTCATTCCTCTACGTGCCGTGCTATAAACATACCTTTTCTCACATTTGTGTTGTATCCTAAATGCCTGGAATGCTATTCATGCATGTGTTTGCTCATTCAAGAAATACGTGATTGTCTCCTCTTTGCCAGGTACCGAGGAAACAGATGTGCACAAGGCAAGCACGTTCTTGAGCCACCCTTTTGGTGGGGATATCAACTGAATAAACTCAGGCAACTACATGAACAGGTTCAATCCACCCAGAGGTGCTTCAAAAGGAAGGCCTGGTGAACTGTTTCTGGAAAACCAGCCACTAAAAACCCTAAGGTACACATTTCTACTCTGACATGCATGGGTGTCATAAGTAGGATTGGATTCAATGGCAAATGGTGTTTTTTTTAAACTACATAAAATAATAAATAAATTAGATAAAATGTCTGAGGGGAAGAGATAAGAATATGGTGATGGGGTGGAGGCTACATTAGATGAAGTAGCCAGGGAAGGGTGCCAGAGAAGTCTTGGAAAGCTTTGTAATAACTCAGTGAGGTAATACAGGTAAGCACTTAGTATGGTACCTGACACAGGGTTAAGTGCTGTCAAGTCGGTCCTGACTCACAGCGACCCTGTGTAGGATTTCCAAGGAGCGCATGGTGGGTTTGAACTGTAGGATCAACACAGCACCACAGATGGACAATAAAATGTCAGCCATTATCATTCACTTATTCACTCATCACACATTTTCTGAGGGTTAATTGTTACACCCATACACACGGACATTGGCGTTGTCTGTATCAATAGAGAATTATCAGGTCTCTGAAGCCCATTAGTGTTCTTGGTTTTGCCCTTCAGATAAGTACACCAAATAATCCATACCCAAAGTTGGAATTAGTTTTGTTTTGTTTTCTAAGCGCCACAAAAGATAAACATCTCAGAGGCCCTGTGAATGAAGTCCATTCTTTCTCTCTTTGGTCTTATCTCGAGCACCATGTCTCCACATGCCTTCTCCTACAGACCCTCTGAGAGAGTTTTCACTGCGTAGTTGGCCCGAGGTGGCCCTCTTGCTCTGAATGTGGGGAGGGCTGACACAGACAGCTCTGATTTTGGATAAGACAGGCCTCTGTGCCCACGTCTCCCTAACTGACAAACACTTCTGTCTTCTGAATCCACATCTCAGCATCTTCATTGGACATTGCCTTGTTCTGGAGAGTGACTGGAGAATTCCGGATCATGTGTCCTGGCATCCTAATTAAAACAAACAACGGAAATGAAGAGGAAAATAGATTCACGAGTATCTTGAGGCAAGACAAAACTCACATCCCCCCACATGTAGGGAATGAAGTGGCATTTGAAGGGGAGCCGAGAATTCCTATAAGATTGCGTGAGAGTTGACATTTCAGAAACCGGGTCCCCCACTCTCCCCACCCCACCCTCCTCAGCGTTGGACTCTGCTTTAATGTGCAGCCTCTCATGACGTCACCCCAAAGCTTATGTTGGCAGGATTGGGAAGAGGGCAGTGCTGGTGACCCTGTGGTAACAGATTAGAGAAGCTCACATTGTCTGATCCTAGACTTCTCCTCGGGGACCCTAATTCCTTCTCATTGGCATTTGGCAAGTTTTGCTTACCTTGGACTTTTGGGAAGTTATCCGTAAGCTATGTCTTGTATATGTTGGCCGTTAGTTATTGAAGCCCATTAAAATATTGCTAGTCCTTGAGAAATGATTTGTTGTTGTTAGCTGCTGTTGGCCTCGGTCTCAATGGTGACCTCATGCACAATGGAACAAAACACAGCCTGGACCTGTGCCCTCCCCATGATAGGTTGGGAATTAGACCGTTGTGGTCCATAGGGGGTTCACAGGCTGGATTTCAGAAGCAGATCACAGACCTTTCTTCCTAATCCATCTTAGTCTGGAACTTCGGCTGAAAGTTGTTCAGCATCATAGCAACCACTGTCTCCGCTGATAGAAGGTGGCTGTGTATGATCACAGGGGCTAGGAATCAAACCCGGGTCCCCTGGGTGGACGGTGAGAATTCCTCCAGTCAGCAGCCAGAGCCAGGCCCCATGATGGTAGTGGAGGATACAGAGATAAAGAACACTGTCCCTGCCCATGAGATGCTCCTGATGAGGCATGAGGTAGGGCCATGGTGACTGACCAGAAAGGATTATCAAGGATGCCTTCTTGGGCGTGGTGGCATCTGAGCTGAGTCCTGAAGGACAGTTCTCAGAGTCTTGCCATTTGACTCCCCGTATCCTTCCCTGGCTGAGTACCCCAAGATGAGAAAACTCCATGGCCCTACAAAACCCATGATGGCAGCAGCCTCATTCTTCTCCTCGTCCATCATGTGCCACGTCCAGCACCATGCCTGGCAGTTAGGAGTTCTAGTCAGTCTTTGTTGAGCAAATTTGTTGAGTGAATGAATAAGTGAGTGTATGCAGGAATAGATGAACAGGAAAGCCATCCTATCAGAGCTGGACCAGAGAACTACAAGAAGTGGGTTTCAGTGCTCAGAGCCATGGTGGCAGATGTGGAGCTGAGCCATTTCTTGCAATAAAATTGATTCAGATTCCCATCAACAGGTAAAGGATAATTGAAATATGGCATATTCATTCAATGGAATGCTATTCAGCCACAAAGAGAAATGAAGTTCTGCATGCTACTTCATGGAGGAACCTTGAGGATATTATGTGACTGAGAAAATCACACACAAAAGGACAAATATGAGAGGGCTTCAAAAAGTTCATGGAAAAGTGGCATTTTAAAAGATAGTGAACATTTTGAAATCCACTCATATTGCCTAACCCCACTTATATGAAATATCTAGAATTGGCAAATGCTTAGAGACCAATTGTTTATTGGTGGTTACTAGAGGCTTGGGGAGGGAAGAAAGAAAAAGGGGTTATTGCTTAGGGGACATGGAGTTTCTGTTGTATTATTGTTGTTGTTAAGTGCTGTCAAGTTGGTTCAGACTCAAAGCGACCCTGTCTAGGGTTTTTGAGGAGCGGCTGGTGGATTTGAATCACCCACTTTGCAGTTAGCAGTCCAGTGCTAATCCTACAGCACCAGACTAGGCCTCCAATTGTCTGTTTAGGGGAATAGAAAATGTTTGGAAACAGATAATGGTGAAGGTTGCAACATGGAGAATATTATTAATGTTAAAGAATTACATTAAAAAAATGGTTAAAATTCAAATGTTTGATTTTCATTATGATTAGGGTTGTGTGCCAACTTGATTCTCAGTGATGTGGCAGATGTATGTGATCATCTGCATTTTGTGATCTGATTTGAGTGGACAATCAGTTGAAAGGGAAGTGTCCTGGGGGTGTGGCCTGTATCTAATATACACGGATGCTCTGGCAAAGCTCACCTGCTCTCAATCCTTTATCTGGCACATCATCCTCTGACCTCTGGTTCTTCAGACAGGAATTAGCAGCCTGCTGTCTGACCTGTAGATTTGGGATACCCCAGCTCCTACAGCCCTGTGAGCCAGCAGCCTGCTAACTGACTTGCTGATTTTGGATTTGTCAGCACTTGTAACTATGTGAGTCAGGAGAAGCCTCTAGCCTAATGTCTAATGCACAGATTTTGGACTTGCCAGATTTCACACCACCACTGAAAGATCAGTTTGAACCACAAGGTCAGTAGTTCAAAGTCACCAGCTGCTCCTTGGAATCTCTACACAGGGTCAGTATGAGTCAGTACAGACACGAGGGCATTTAACAACAACTTACACATCAGTTTGTCGTACTGGGTGGCTTGCATGTTGCTGCAATGCTGGAAGCTATGATAATGGTCTTTTAAATCCCAGCAGGAACACCTGTAATGGACAAGTGTCAGCTGAGCTTCCAACCTAAGACAGACTAGGAAGTAGGAAAGGCAGACTACTTCTGAATGTTTGTTGTTGGCAGCCACTGAAAACTTGATGAATAGCAGTGGGACATTGTTGGATATAGTGCCAGGAGATGAAAATATTATGGATAGCAGTAGAATATTGTCAGATATAGTGCTGCAAGATCATAGACTTCCAACTTGGGTTGGAAGGCACTCAAAATACGACAGAGGTAGAACTGCCTCCTCAAAGTAGAGTTGATCGTGATGATACAAATGAAGTAAAGCTTTCAGGACCTTCATTTGTTGATGAAACACAACTCAAAATGAGGAGAAACAGCTAAAATGGAACACATAAAGATAGATATCTTAGGTATTCATGAGATGAAATGAACTGGTATTGATAATTTTGAATCTGACAATCATATGGTTTACTATGCTGGAAATGACAAATTGAAGAGGAAGGGCATTGCATTCATCATTAAAAAGAACATTTCAAGATCTTGAAATATAATGCTGTGATAGGATAATATCCAGATGCCCACAATAAAGACCAGTTAATACCACTATTATTCACATTTACACACTAACCCCTGAAGCTAGTGATGATGAAATTGAAGAATTCTTTCAATGTCTCCAGTCTGAAAATGATCAAACATGCAATCAAGATGTATTGATAATTGTTGGTGATTGGAATGCAAAGGTTGGAAACAAAGAGGAAGGATCAGTAGTTGGAAAATATGGCCTTGGTGATAGAAACACTGGAGATCACTTAATAGAATTTTACAAGACTTATGACTTAATTATTATAAATACGTTTTTTTAAACAACATAAAATGCATCTATACAACTGGATCTCACCAGATGGAATACACAGGACTCAAATTGACTACAGCTGTGGGAAGAGACGGTGGAAAAGTTCAATATCATCAGCCAAAACAAGGACAGGGCAGACTGTGGAACAGACCATCAATTGCTCATATGCAAATTCAGACTGAAGCTGAAAAAAAATTAAAATAAATACCATGAGAGTCAAAACATGACCTTGAACATATCCCACTTGAATTTAGAAACCATCTCAAGAACAGATTTATTGCATTAGATCCTAATGACTGGAGACAAGAGTGCTGTGGAATGACATCAAGAACATCATCCATGAAGAAAGCAAAAGGTCACGAGAAAGAAAAGACCCAATGGATGTCAGATGAGACCCTGATATTTACCCTTCAGTGTATAAATGGTAAAGTGAATGGAAGAAATAAGGAAGTGTAAGAGCTGAACAGAAAATTTCAAAGGGCAGCTTGAGAAGATAAAGTTGAGTATTATAATGAGATGTACAAAGACCTGGAGTTAGAAAACCAAAAGGGAAGGACACACTGGGCAGATTAGCTGGTAACAAATAGAGGGACAGAGGAGGGGGACATACTGTGGTCATTGCTCACTGTTTGTCAGACAGGCTGCTGAGTATCTTTGTGTCTATTATCTTTCTTGTACTTGCTGCTGCTGTCTGCCAAGGAGTCAGTTCTGACTCATAGTTTCCGAGGCTGTAAATATTTACAGCAGCAGAAAGCCTCATCTTACTCCCTTGGAGTGGTTGGTGGATTCGAACTGCTGACCTTGATTAGCAGCCCAACACGCAATCCACTATGTGACTCGGGCTCCTTATTGGCGTCTTCAATTGGCCACACGTAGAAACAGGCTCAGAGAGGTGGCGTAAGTTGTCTGAAGTTAAACTGCCAGTAAGTGAAAGAGCTGTAACCCAAGTGCACACCTCTGCTCTTGGTTTGTGTTCTTTGTACGACAACTTGCTGTTTCCATGCAGGGAAAAGTGTTGGGAAGGGAAAGAAGGTCACTGTGGCTGAAAAAGGCTTAATGTTTTCCACATCCAGATAGCGGAGGAGACCATGGTCTGAAAAATGACCCAGAAGGCGGCTGCTAGAGCTCTAGGATTTGGACCACCTGAAGGCTGGCAGGTGAGCTTCGTTGGCTGGTTGTGGGTGGGGCCTCAGTGTAAACATTTCTCTTCTTCCCAGCATTTCCTAGTACTCCAGTCTACGAGGTCTACATTGTTCTCAGACAGATTGGCAATAATGATAGTTTTTAAAAGTTGTTAAGTACCGTGGAGTCGATTCTGACTCATAGTGAGGATTTATCCTGCACAGGGTTTCTGAGGCTGTAAATCTTTACGAGAGCAGAATGCCTTCTCTTTCTCCTGCGGAACAGCTTGTGGTTTTGAACTGCTGATGTTGAGGTTGACAGCCTGACTCGTAACCACTATGCTACCAGAGCTCCTTTTTAAAAGTTTGTTGCTGTTGTTAAGTGCCTTCGAGTCGGTTCCGACCCATAGCGACCCTGTACAGGGTTTCCGAGGGTGTAAATCCTTACGGGAGTAGAAAGCCTCATCTTTCTCCCGCGGAGCAGCTGGTAGTTTCGAACTGCTGACCTTATGGTTCGCAGCCCGATTCGTAACCACTACGCTACCATCAAACAAACAAACAAACAAACAAACAAACAAACAAACAAACAAACAAACAAAAGAGCTAAAGTGAATAGAGAGAAACACTGTTAACTGATGGTACATGGAGGGGATTATAATCATTGTAATGAAACAAGGTGTATCATTTGTTGAATGTAAAACTGGTGACCTGCCCTGGAAATTTTCATTCAATCCACAATAAAAGCTTAAGGAAAAAAAAAAAAAAAAAGAAAGTTAGGTACCATCTTGTTGCCTACTTGATTTAAACAAGTCATTGTTTTCCCCAAGAGTAGCCTTAAGTCTCCAATGGCTCCTAGGGTCAATGCGTCCTCTCCCCCATTCTAATTACTATAGTAATAACAAGTTATCGATGGCTGTGTGCCAAGGACTGAGCTGGACTGGGGGTTCAAAGGACACCAAGACTCTGTCTCTGCTTCTTAAAGAGCTTCTTTTCCAGCTGATGAAACAAGCCCCTTGGGTGCTATGGGTGGTACAGATGGATAATCCATCTGACTGCTAAATGAAAGGTTGGAAGTTCAAGTCCATGCAGAGGTGCCTAGGAAGAAAGACCTGGTGATCTACTTCCCCCAAACCAGCCAGTGAAAACCTTATGGAGTACAGTTCTACTCAGACACACATGGGGGTGCCATGTATTGGAATCTACTTGACAATACTTCTTTTTTTTTTTTAAATGGTGTTCTGATATGAAAGGTCATGGAGTACACAGAGCAGAGGGGTGGAAAGGTTGGAGACATTTTCACAGAGGAGGTGAAGGCCAAGTAAAAATTTACTAGAGAGGGTAGGGAATGGCATCACAGCAGAGGGAAGAGCATGTGCAAAGCTCAGAGGACCAGGAGTGTATGGTTTCTTGAAGACTGGGGAAGGGTCAGATATCCTAAGAAGGATAAAGAGTTTGAATGACACCTGTCCTAGTCATTGCTCTCTGGGCTCTTATAGATTTTCGGTATAGGTGGTGAAGGTAAATTCAGTCTCCTTTGGGACTTTGGTTGTAAGGTATGGATACTCAGACATTTCTGTTGTTTAACAGTAGATGTGGGGAAGACCAAGGGAGAACATATGGAGGGGACCATATCTGAAAGGGAAAGTGGGAGTCCCAGACCATGGTTTGCCTTTGGAGCCACCAATGCTTATGGGGAGAAAGCCAGGGAAAATCTGAATGAGTTGGGGCCAGGATGCCAGCGACTCCACCTTGCTGGGGTCATGTTGCTCTGCCCAGCGCAGTGTCTGACCTGGCGTGTCCTGGTCAGTGTTTGCTCTGACAGTGGCCTCTGCAGATCCAGGCCTTCCTTCAAGATGCCCACTGTGCGTTGGGGCTGGTCTGGGGTTTTCCAGTGCTGGTGCCTAACGGCCTCCGCTCTGCTGCCTGCTCCCCTCTTCCAGTTCTCCCTGCTCCTCCTTTGCTGTGTTCTCTGCTGGCTCCTCCTTCCTGTTCATTGTGGGGATGGGGTGCTAGCTATTTTCTTAGTGGTTCATTGCTTAGCCCTTGCTCCAGTTCATGCTTTCCCTGCCTTGCTGCCTGTTGAGAACACCAGTCAGACGATTTCACAGTTTTTACTTAAAACTCTTCAGTTTAAGTGCTGCTGGCTCTGGATATTTTAACCTCAGCAGAGGACTGTGACTCCCTAGTCAGCCAAGGAGGCCAAGGAAACCTTATGCCAAAACTACCCCTCTCTTTTTGGACTAGGGTTATCCTAAGCAAGTTGGAAAGGAGCCCTCATATTCTGGGGGTTGTTTGCAATCTTATAAAGGTATGGGCTTTGGCCAGGGGTGCATCCAGGTGTGTGGATCCATCTGCCAAAGAGGCATTTCATTCCACACACAGATCTGGTCTGTGAGATGTTTCTAAATGTACTTGGCCCTGGTGCCATCTTTCTTCATAAATCCCAAGGGACAAATTTACATGGTTCTGTGCCTCCAGGGAGACTTGGACAAATTCTGAGCAGCCACAAACCCTGGCAGGTTTATCAATTATGGGACTGGGAGGAAAGGAAAAGAAAGTTAGGGCATTAACTCGTCTAGGACACAAGGGTTTTTGGAGGCCACAGGAGTTTATAGATGGCAAATCTTCTACTTCTAATTCCAAGCAAATTGAGATCTCTAGACAAAGCTCTCCACCCTTGAGGCTTGACCTCAATACACTGTGCCACTTGCTACGCTGCTCATACTTTCACACTCTGTTCAGGGCAGGAAAGAGGGAGGGAGATGACCGGAAGGTGTCTTTCAAGATGGAGAAGCCTATGGGAAGGGTAGTTTGATGAGTTGAAGAGAGATTTAATGTTTTGTTTTTTTTTTAATTTTAGAAATTGAATTTTATTGACTATACAATTTGCAAATCGGGGCAACCTTTCCAACTAAAGAGTTAAAAATATTCCCAAAGAGAGATTTTGAACTTGCTTAGTTTGAGGTATAATTTTAACCTCAAAGTGAAGATGGAGAGCAAGCAGTTGGAAATAAAAGTCTGGAATCAGAGAAAATTTGACATTCATCAATATTTTGATAGTATTTAGAGTAGGGATTCAAATTGGATCAAAATGTCTCAGTAATTGGCATACTAACCACAAGCCACATATGTGTTGCATAGCAACCAAGTCTGTCCCATAGTATTTTGACCTGAGTGGACTCCTGGGGTGGCACTGGACTGTGAACCAAAAGGTCAGTGGTTCAAACCCATCAGCTGCTCCTTGGAAACCTTATACAGGGCCGCTTTGACTCAACGGCACTTAACAACAACAACAGGAGTCCTGGCGGCACTGTAGGACAAGCACAGGGCTGCTAACCACAAGGTTGTTAGTTCAAACTCATCACGGAAAAAAGAGGAGACTTTCTGCTCCCATAAAGATTGACAGTCTCGGAAACCCTAAACAGGGCTACTGTGAGTTAGAATCTACTCAATGGCAGTTGGTTGTTCGGTGTAGGAGACAAACAGCCGTGTTCTGTTTAAGGATGGCGGCTAACTGCTCTTCTTTGAGTGTGTGTTGCTCTCCAGTGTTCTGTCAGAAATCCAGTCTCCTGCATCAGGCTCCTGAAACTTTCAGGAGGAAGGACCACAGCAGGACTTTTGCAGAGCAACACACGTTCAAAGCAGAGCAGTTGGCTGCCATCCTTGAAAGGGCGCAACTCTGTCCTACTGGGGTCAAAATACCAATGGCACCAGATCTGGTTGCTGTACGACATGTGTATAGCCCTTGTCCTTGTACAATGGTAATTACCAAACCATTCTGAACTGCTTCAAAGTCCTATTTAAAGCAATGGGGATGGATGAGCTCATTCACCTAGAGAGTAAGAGGAGATTCAAACAAGACTCAAGGAGAGAACCTGGGGCTCACCAGCCAGGAAAACGAGCAGACAGGAATACATTCCAGGGAGTCAGGAGGAGAACCAAGAGGTGTGGTATTTCAGAGACTGAGCGTGGAAGATATTTCCAGATGGAGGAGGAATTGCTGGGTTATGCGCTCCCTCCATGAGATGGACTGACACAGTGGCAGGAACAATGAACAGTGATTGTGAGGACGGGCTAAATCAGGACTGGGCCGTGTTTTACTCTGTTGTATACAGGGTCACTGTGAGTCAGAATCAACTTGACGGCACCGAACAACAGCAAATGCTGTGGATTTGTTAAGGAAAATCAGAAATATAAATTTACTGCCAATTTTGGCCAATTTTGAGTCATTGTTTACATTTACTAATATAGTTTCACGGAGAGGTGGGATCAGAGCTGGAAGAGAGAGACTCAAAGAGAAAAGATTGGAGTAAGATGCTGGCCAACAGCTGAGGGGATCGAGTTCAGGCCCAGAAGGAGGGGCCAACAATCTGGGCAATGTCCCTGGACCACAGTCCCAACCTGGGAAGCAGGGTAGAGATTCAGACTCCAACAGGAGAAATGAAGTATGAAAAATATGAATTCAGCAGAAAGGAAACATCGAGAACCAGGACTTGCAGAGCCACATGCAGAAGAAGGCTGTCCCACCCAGCGGCACTCTGGTGCCAGGAACCATGGAAGAAAGCCTTATTCCAGAAGCTTCCATTTGTGGGGAGAGGACTTTGTATACACTGTTGGGCTTGGATGGAACTGACCCAGGACCGTTAGAACCGAAACATATAGGTCTTCAGTGCCCATTATTGAGTAGGCAGGAGTGGGAAGAGAATGAGTGCAAAGTCTTCAGACAGATGCTGCTCAACTCGGCACATGATAGCCTTTGCAGAAATTTCTCAGAAATAGAGTTCTGGGTCCCATCTCTGAAAACCCCATCAGTCTTTTTGGAATGGGACTCAGTCCCATGGTTTTTGTTTTTAGCATCTTCCTAGGTGATTTTCACTGCTCCATACTTCAGTTTATTCCTGAGCTTGGGACTGAGCCAAGATGGGAGGTACTTTGAGATAAAGGGGGCTATAGGAACTGTCAAGGCTGAAATCTCAAGGACAACAATGGTGCTAATCTCTAAAGGAATTCCTTGGCTGCCCCCCAAAAGCTATTCTCATAACATTTACCAAAATGAGAATCCTAAATCATTCTGCAGGTTTAAAGCTTCTCAGAAGCTGGAGAAAAACACTGTTGGCACCAGAAACAAACTTTATTCTGGCAGTGCAGGGTAGTTTTCAAACACTAGTTACAGAATTACATGTTGTGTTAGGTGCTGTCAAGTTGGTTCCAACCTACATAGAGACCCTCTGCTCCACAGAACAAGCGGACCCGGTCCTGCGCCACCCTCACAGTTGTTGTGTTCGAGCCCATTGCTGCATGTTCTTTTCTGGAATTTCAGTGCACCCTCCCACCAGTACAGAGAGGTTCAGTAATGGCTCATTTCTGCTGCTTCCACCTGGTCAGGAGCTCCCAGGGAGCCTTCTGAGTTTCTCAGTCATCTCATTCTGATTCCAGTAGTGTCCTGGACAGATGTGGGTTTTGTCAGCCCAGCATTTCTCCCTTCGGGGAACTGTTTCTGTTCTGTTATGTGCTGTTCGATGAGCTGCAATCACAATACTTAACTCCATCCCAGATGTATCTGCAGGATACGGGACTACGCAGTTATAGTAATCCTGTCTGTGACTATATAGGTCCTGAGAGATGCAAATGCTTAATGTGCTTGGCTACTAGCTGAAAGGTGGGAGGTTTAGTCTACCCAGAGGTACCCTGGGAAAAAAGGTGATTCCTTCCCCCAAACCAATCACTGAAAACCCTGTGGGGTCTCTGTGAGTCTCAGTGGAATTGATGGCTACTGCTCCCTGGAAACAGTGGGTAGGCATGTGATCAGAAAGAACCAATCAACATCCATTCTTGGGATTCAAATCTGTACACTGGTTGAGAAAGCTGATTGCTGAAGATGAAAAGCTGGGAGAGCGGGAATCTGGGTTCATCAGTTGCCATTGAGAGGGTTTTTTTGTTTTTTGTTTTTTGGTAGAATGAAGTAGATGAGGTAGAAGTCTGGAAGAGAGAGAGTGAGAAAGAAAAAGATTTTGGCAACAATACGCCAGTTCCAGGCCTCCAGGCTTTGGCTCTCCCTGAATCCTTTTAGGTCTGTTATTTGGAGTTGGGGTTCTGTCACTTAAGGTCCCTGGGACGTGTAAATGGTTTGCTCTTGGCTACAAACCAATGGTTGGCAGTTTGAACTCACTCAGTGGCACTACAGAAGAAAGTCCTGAAAATCTGCTTCTGTAACGATTGTTGTTGTTGTTGTTGTTGTGTGCCATGGAGTCGGTTCCGAATCATAGCAACCCTGTACAGGGTTTCCAAAGCTGTAAATCTTTATGGGAGCAGAAAGCCTCATCTTTCTCCCATGGAACAGCTGGTAGTTACGAACTGCTGACCTTGCGGTTCGCAGCCTGATTCGTAACCACTACGCTACCAGAGCCCAGAAAACCCTCTGGGGTACAGTCCTCCTATAATGGACGGGGTCTCCGTGACTCAGTTGGCTTGATGCCAGTGGGTTTGCTTGCTTGTTTGGGGTTTTCTGCCACATGCCACAACAAACCTTTTAACTAAGACAAAAGGGCTTGTGTCCAGCTCAGGGGAAGTTGGCTATGTGGGGTATGCACTGCAGAGTGAGGCAGGCATGGTCAAAGAGTTTGTGAGGCAGCTGTCCCAGGGATGTCCATGTGTCCGTCTCGGGGTCATAGCAGTCAAAGGAGTCTGAGTCCTCGATGCTGCAGTCCACGGTCAGTCGCCGCCCACCTGTCACGTACAGCTTTTTCCCAATCACTGCGGCCCCGTGGTGCATCCTCCGGTCTTTCATGTCTGCACACTTGACGAACTTGTTGGACTGAGGGTCGTAAGCGAGAATTCTCCGGGTGTAACCTGGAAATCAAGTAGCATATGGACAGGCTGAATGTTGCTCATTGGGGACTAGAAGTCAGTGGTCCTGGGTATGTGTCTCAGTCTGTCATTGCCTAATGCTGAGCCTGGAACTTGGAGGAAATGAAAGCTCACAGTAACTTGTCCCAGGTCACACAGCCAGTACTTGGCAGAACTGGGTTTGGAACCCAGATTGTGTGACTCTGACTCTGCATTCTGAACCCAAATGAAGGCAGATCCTGATTACATTAGCTTTCTTAGCCTCTTAAGCTTTATCATCTCTCTCATCACCTATCTAAGAACTATACCAACCCAAAGAAAGGGTCTTTGGGAGTGGAGCTCAACTTTCTAAACAGCCCAAACTGATAGGTACCTCTATGACTCCTACTTTACGTATGAGGAAACTGAAGCATACAGAGATTAAGAACTTGTTGGAGTATACAGTCAGTTAGTAGTAGAGCCAGGATTTGAACCCAGGTCTAAATGAACCTCCAAACCAGTCCTCTTAACTTTGACACCAGATTACTATTAGAGAGAAATGATCCACTAATAATTAATACTATTAACAGTTGCTGTTGTTGTTGTGAAATGCCGCCGAGTTGGTTCCGACTCATAATGACCCTATATAGGGTTTCCAAGGAGTGACTAGTGAGCTTGAACTGCTGACCTTGCAGTTCAAACGGCTTTGCAGTCTGGCTCATTAGCCCAGAGCGCCACACCAGGACTCCATTATTAACAGTAGCAACTATTTTATTAACATTAGCAAATACTTCATGAGCATTTACCATGTGTCTGGGATAGTGCTAAGTACTTTAAATATCCAAGTGTGTTGAATGATCACAACACCTCTTAGAAACAGGTATTATTTTATCCCTTGTTTAAATAAAGATAGAGGCACGCAGAAACTTCTGGGTAAGCAAAGGGCCTGCCAACTTGTTCACACTCCCCTGGTTCGATGTGTGTGCTTTTGAAACGACCAACTTGTAGAAAAACATCTGTCTGAGTGACCCGTTTTCCACAGGGGATGCCAAGTTTGTGTCCAGCCCAGGGTTACTCTGTTTAAACTTACCTCCCACGATGACAATCCACTCCCCCAGCACCACTGCAGGGGCACACACATTCTTGATCATCCTCGTCTCCATCTTGAACCACGTGTTTCTGGAAATGTGATAAACCTGAGGGGGAAACATCACACCCATGGCACTGCATGTTAATGTTAGATAGATCAATTGTTGTTGTTAAGTACCGTCGAGTCAGTTCCAACTCATAGGTTTGGACTACCAACTGTGAGTGAGAATGGGTGTCTAGGCTCATGAGTGGCCGCTGAGATTATGTTTTTGGTAGAACAAAATCTAATAGAGATGAAGTAGAAGGAGGGAGGAGAGACAAAGTGAAGCAGAGAGCAACTGGTAGGTTTGAACTACCATCCTTGTGGTTAGCAGTCCCGTGCTTATCCTAGAGCACTACACCAGGATAGATAGTAGTAATAATTAGAATGGTAAAATGGGAGTGGTTATTTTTTCCAAGAAGTTTTACCATTTTTAATATGCAACTAGATTAGTTTCAATAAATAAAATATGTTTCAAGAGCAGGAAGGAGAATATGGTTAGACATCTCTCTTTTTATGACTTATTCTCTGAAATCGGTGGCTGGGTTTCTACAAAATGAATCAATTTCTGTGTTGTAGAACATCCTATTTTTTTCTTGCGTGGGACTTTTTTTTATTTTAATGAGAAAGGGAGCAATTGGATATTCATATGACGTGACTCTTCAGTCATTTGGATCTCTAAGCTCATGTCTTAATGTAACTTGGGGTTGAGAGTGGCTTAGAGTCATGGATTCATTGCAGGCTCGGTGGAATGGGTTTTGAACAGTTCATTCCTGACAGTCATCGGTGATAGTGATGGTGTGATGTGCTGTGGAGGCAGTTCTGACTCATAGTGACCTTGTATAGGGTTTCCGAGGCTGTAAATGTTTATGGGAGTAGAAAACCTCATCTCTCTTCTGTGGAACAGCTGGTAGTTTCAAACTGATGAACTTGTGGTTAGAAGCCAGATTCATAACCACTACGCTACCAGAGTTCCTTCCCAAAGGAAGATGAAGATGGCAGGGAGACATCAGTGCGCTGGTGATTATATGCCATGGAGTTAGTTCTGACTCGTAGTGACCCTGTACAGGGTTTCCAAAGTTGTAAATCTTTACAGGAGCAGAAAGCCTCATCTTTCTCCTGCAGAACAGCTGGTAGATGTGAATTGCTGACCTTGGGATTAGCTTGCCCAACTCGTCACCCACTACACTACCAGAGCAGTCAGTAGAGTCCTAGAAAGAAGGAAGAATGGTAAAAACAAGTAAGAAGAAAGAGGAAGGGACAGGATGGGGAGGGGCTTCTATTCCCAGGCTCTGAAAACTGTGAATCAAATCCTGAACCCCTACAATCATTCCCTCAGCTTAAAAGCCAAATATCAAATTTTAATTGGTTTCTGTCAAGGGAATTTTACTACAAGTTATTCAAAGATGGACTTCATAGATAGAAAGGAAAGAATGAAAACAGTACAGAGGGAGATGGTATGGTCCCCTTCACTGGGAACCACAGGTTTTTCAGTATAGAATAGAGTTGTCAGCACTATGAAAGGCTTTACTCTGATCCATTTATTGAAGTGAATCACACAACCATTCTCTCAGGTAGGTACTATTACTTCCCCCAGTTTCCAGATTAGACCCTTGAGGTTTAGAGCAGTTGCATG
Organism: Chrysochloris asiatica; assembly: GCF_000296735.1. Classification (NCBI taxonomy): domain Eukaryota; kingdom Metazoa; phylum Chordata; class Mammalia; order Afrosoricida; family Chrysochloridae; genus Chrysochloris; species Chrysochloris asiatica. The sequence goes on from NW_006408519.1 coordinate 30,218,740, forward strand.
CAAAGCCATAGTCCCACAGGTAGAGTGTGGAAAAGCTGGTCTGGTCAATCCCAGAATTCACACTCTCAGCTGTCACACCCGTGGCTCTGCCTGGGACGGTGGAAGGGTGTCCCTTCCTGATGGAGGGTTTTGAGATTGGAGACCACTTGAGGTCTCTTTTGTGACTCACTCACATCAGGAAAACACTTGGAGGAGGCCAAAGGGGAACCAGAGAGCTATGAAGTCTCATGGTTTCATCTGAAAATATGTTGGTAGCAAAACTCTTTGGAAAGAGCAGTGAGCTGTTTGGAGAAAAGCAAACACTGGTTGCATTTTACTTGAGTGAGTGATTGTCATTTGCCCTCTGTTTCCCATCAGTTTTGGGTATGGTTTCAAAAAATAGATTAAACATTTGTTCACAATCCTCATCATAACCCAGAGAGGTTGGGGCCAGGATCACAAAGGATGATCTTTGACCAATGAAGCAAAGGACATTATGTTATGGTAAAATATTTGCTTGCTGTCATTCAGAGATGGAGGTAGTGAGAAGGCCAGGTAGCTAGACCCAGGGGCACACATAATTTGGATAGTAAATCCACTGCAGTGTAAGGACTTGAAAGAATGAAAACAGATGAAACATCCTAAGAAGAAAACCCAGAGCCCTTATCAAAAAATTCAAGGAACTCTAAGCATTCATCTTAAACTCTATATGAATGAGTGAAATTTCCTCGTCAAAGCTAGCGCTACTTGGCTAAGAAGACCACTCAAATTAATGCTTTTATTTACTCATCCCCCATGGCTGTAATGTTAAGAGTCACCTACCTGTTTAGAGTTTGTGTGTGTGGGTTGGGGGTGGGGGGTGGATGGCTCTGCAAGGACCTTAGTTGGTTGCACTAACTCTACATTTCTTGATCTATGCATTTAAAATGTTTGTGAGTTTTGCGTTTTGGTCTTAAGAAGTCCATGACATGGGAGGGTCTCTTGTTTTACATAGAGACCCCATCACTCTCAGGCCTGATTCTTTGAAAAGGTCTACAAAACCCTGCCAGACAAGCCTCATCTCCCAACCCACTCACTTCCTTCTAGACGTTCTACAGAGGACGGGCTTAGGGGAAGCAGTCTTGGTAGAGGGGATTGCTTAGGTACCTTGGGAAGGGAGTGGGTACAGATAATGTGGTGAATTAATACCCCTGTCATGGTTGATGCAAAAGGTTAATGCACTTGGTTGCTAAACAAAAGATTGGAGGCTCATGTTCACCCAGAGGCACCTCTGAAAAAAAGGTCTGGGGATCTCCTTTCAAAAAGCCGGTCATTGAAAAGCGTACGGAGCACAGTTCTACGATGACACACATGGGGTTGCCATGAGTCAGAATTGACTTGATGGCCACTGGCTGCTTACGGGTAACAGGCCCAAACCAGCTCTTTGGTACCCCATCTTCCTCCTTGCTCTCTCTCTTGCAGCCACACTGTGCATTCTTTCAGTTCTTCAAGGCAAAAGGCTGTGCTCTATTCTGCTTCAGGACCTTTGGAGAAATGGTTCATTTACCCAGGAACACTCTTCCTTCCTCACTATATAACTCTACTCCTTCAGATGGCACATTCAACAACATCTGCTCTAGAAACTTCCTTAAATGCCTCCAATGCCAGATCCTTCTATTCTGTGCTCTCTTGGCATCCACTCCTCAAGTCTGCCTCCTCTTTTGCCCTTCATTCTCCTCTGCCTCTCTGTTTAAGTCAGTGTAAGCCAACCTCACAGGTTCCTTCCAAAGTTCCTGGGACCCTAAGCCCCATTGATTCCCTCTAGACTGGTTTTGGGCACCCATTCATACTCTTAGCATACCCCTCTCTTGCAGCATCTGACTGTAATGATCTTGTAAGCTCCCTGAGGGCAACCGCACCTCTCTGCTCACAATGTATCCTCAGTGGGCGGTGCTTCTGTGGGAGAAGTGGGCAACCAGCATGGGTGCCCCCAGCATAACTCTTTCTTAGAAAGGACAAAGCACATTGCATGTGATCTCGTTGAGGATCTTGAGATATAGGATTGTTGCTAGCATTTTCCACATCATGAGATGAGCTGCAAAGGATGTGAAGTTTGTATCAAATTGGAAAACATTTTAATATTGTGGAAATTTTGACTTTTATAAATTCTACTTCTCTGAGCCAGAGTGCTCCTTGGAGACCAGGATGGCCAAACTTCATCTCTCATACTTCAGACCAATTGTCAGGAGGGACCAGTCGTTGAAGAAGGAGAAAGTGGAGGGTCAGAGAAAAAGAGGAAGACCCTCAATGAGATAGATTGGCACAGTGGTGGTAGTAATTGGCTCAGAAGTAGCAATTGTGAGGTTGGCCCAGGACCAGGCAGTGTTTCATTCTGTTGTGCATACGGTCACTATGAGTTGGTACCTACTGGATGACACCTAACAACAACTTCTCTGAGAGTTTGTGAGTAAAATTAATAACTACCTGTCATTTAAGACAAGGGTTTCCCAACCTGACTGCCCCTCATAATCTTCTGGAAAGCATAAATGTCAGGTCAGAACCCTATAAAAAGAGATTTTGATTCCATAGTTCTGAGGTGGAGTTGAGGGAATTAGGTAGTCTTTGAAACACTACCTGGGAAGCTTCTTTTAAGACAAGACTTATTTGGGTTAAAAGCATCTGCTAAATCTTTATGAAGTTTTATTATCTGATATTAAATATGTTTTAGCTTGAATTGTTAGATTTTCCCCCTCACATAAAGATTAACTTATTATAGAAATTTTATCTGATGAAAATATTCCTTCCTTCGTTTTCTTCCTTCCTGAGCCAGTGAGAAATGGGTGTGTGAGTGTGTAGAGTGGGTCACATGGGTGCACTTACAAGATGTCAGGACCTGTCATTTACCTGGATTAGGCGCACAGGGTTCTGCATGATGTCCTCTCCCCCAAAGAGGTAGAGTCTTTGGTCTTTCACAGCAACTGCAGGGTGGAGAACACCCACCGGCATGCTGGCCATATTTTCCCAGACATTGCAGATGCTGTCATATCTCTCCATGGAGCCCATGCCTTCCTGCTTGTCTCCAAGTCCCCCAATGGAGAAGATGAAGTTCTTGTGGGCGGTGCTTCTGTGGGAGTAGCGGGCCACCAGCATGGGTTCCCCCAGACGCCATTGATTGAGTTTCAGGGAGAAGATATAAACATTGGGACTGACCAGACTCTTACCTGCTCTGACAGCCTTACCCCCAATAACATAGACACTGCGGTGCAAGGTGACGGCTGAGGCCTTGTACAGCCGGGTCGGGAGTTTGGCAAGGTCCTGCCATTGGCCAGTCTGTTCGTTGTAGAGCAGAACATCCCTGGTGGTCTGTTGGTTGTCCTTCCTTCCACCCAAGAGAATGAGGAAGTCTTGGTAAGAGTTTCTTGGAGGGATGTGACATAGAGGTTTGAGGTCTGGGACACTGGTATTATAGAAAGAAAACATCTGCCTTTTGGCTGTCTCCAAGATGGCCTGACATGCAGGTGAGGTTTGAAGGAGGGTGTCGCTGGCGATGAAATGGTAGAAGAAGGCTGGGTGGACATATTGAAGCCTGACCTGCTTCAACAGTTCTTGCATGTGCCGTTTCCGGGTCTCTACATCATGCTTGACCCAAACCATGAGAGCCTCAAATACCTTTTCCTCCTCCCCACAGAGTTCATCATCTCCTAGGTAGTCTGTCAACTCCAAGACACAAAGTTCCTTCAGGTCGGCCGATGAGGCCACCTCTGGGAAATACTTCAGGGCCACCTCCCTGGCTTTCTTCTTCAGAGTCTCACAACTTAAGATGTCTGAGAGTCTCAGCAGGCCCAGGCAGTTACTGGGGGTCAGCTGGCTCTGGAGGTATGAAGAGCAGGCTTCAAAGAGCTTGGGGTACTGCAACATGGAAGCTGCTTCCATCAGAGGCAGGACCCGCTCAGCTGTGATGCGTACCTCCCCCGTATACACATATAGGACAATCTGCTCCAGAGCGGCGGCGTCAATACCTTTCAGGTGGACTTTGGCCTCACCACTCTCCCTGAAGTTGTTGCAGAACATGGCCCTGAAGTAGAGGCTGCTGGAGGCCAGGACGTTTCGGTGGCAGGGCACCTCCCAGGCACTGGCACAGAGGCTAACATCTGTCAGGATCTTGTTTTGCCTTAAGCCATTAAGCTGCTTCAATAAGTCAGAGGAGAAGTCACAGTCTTTGAAGAGCAGCTCATCTACCGACTCCTCATCCATCCTACAAACACAGGAAGAAGCCCCAAGAGGGAGTGAGATCAAGCCTGAGAATGTAGTGGGGGGTTAGTTATGGGGACTCAGGGACTTGTAGCATTGATGTCTGTTTCTCTAACTCAAGGATGGGGACGATCCAGTCAGAGGGCTGTATAAGGCCCACGAAATCATTTGGTCTGCTCCTTCCAAGGCAACTGAAGTTCCAGTCATCACATTATTACAGGCTAATTTTTAAGTTGATAATTTTGTATGGCCCACAAATGATGTTATAAATACTCAAAAAGCCCTCGGCAGATCAAAGCTTCCCCACCCCTGCCCTAGACGCTTGCCTGTGTGACCAAGAATATCACTTAGTGAAGATCGAAGAAGGAGGCCACCTCAGCCCAGACCTCAAAGCAGACACCTCCCTTTTTGGTGTTGATTATTCTCAAAGGAGCTCTGGTAGCGTAGTGGTTACGAATCAGCCTGCTAACCTCAAGGTCGGCAGTTCGAAACTACCAGTGGTTCCATGGGAGAAAGATGAGGCGTTCTGCTCCCATAAAGATTTACAGCCTCGGAAACCCTGTGTAGGGTCACTATGAGTCAGAACCGACTCCACGGTACTTAACAACAACAATTCTCAAAGGTAGCATGCAAATGAAATCTTTGATTAATCAGATAGGAGGGGGGAAAGTTGTTGAAAATTACTTGACCTTCAGCAGTTTGAAGCAAGATAATAGTCAATATCTTTGACCAGCAGAATTATGTGAATCTTTCTCTAGATTCTCGACAGATCTGTTGTTTAGTAAAGGCATCTAAACATCTCTTTCTGGGAATTTGTCCTTTCCCAAGGATGTCATCCTAGGGGTGTGGCCCTCTGGTAACTAGGCAGAAACTAACCACGAAAATGGACCTTTGCTATTTTTTTTTTTTTGAATCATAACTGTACTGAGTCTTTTTTGGTTTCGTTTTAAAAATGGTATAAATAGAAAGCAGACACCAAACGACATCCTGGCTGGACACGTTTTGTTGGGTGACATCTGGCAGTCTCCCGGCAGAAGAAATCCAGCCTTAGGGCTATTTACCTTGTTTGGCTGCAGTGACATCCACCGATGCCTGGTCCGACTCGTCCCTCCGGAGAGTTTCCACCTCTGGCTGCGAGTGAAACCATAAACCCAGGCCTGTCCTTCAGTGGGCAGATGGTTTGTCCTGGGAGATTCCTAGATTTGTTTATGCTGAAGGCACTTTCACAGTTTTCTAGAGCTTTGTGAAAGAGCTGCTAGGCAGGAGACAGTGTATACATTCCAGGGCTAAGAATAGTTGCATGTGTACTTTCCACTGTTAGGACTTGTGACTTTCCAGTTGCCTTTTGCAGCCACCCCAGGGCCTACAGGGCCGGCGCATGCCCACATGCCTTGTTTCCTTGGCCCGTGTTCACAGCAGCATAAATAGACCCAGAGGAACTGCTTCTCTTGGAGAAGACCTTACTGCCCAGTTGGGAACATACCAAGTCCCTTGTCCTAAAAGTGCCTTGGAATTCTAAATGTCTGTAAACAGGTCGCTGTGACCTATGGAGAGTCACTGAAGAGAACTCTGGGCCTTAGTGAAGGGGGCAGGTGGTTACCAACAAAGACAGAACTTGGGCTCGTGGGCACAGTTCACTGGGTGTCTGCCCGGGTAGGGTTACTAGAGAGGGTTTGACTTCTTCCTCTAGGTTCTAACGTGACAAGGCATCTGGGATAAAATTTGCTTTTTAATAGTTGTCAACTACCCTGGAGTTTCCAGACTCAGTAGAGAGTAAATCTTTGTTGGGTCTCTTTACCTGGAAACTTTAGTTAAAGTGGCAAGATCTCTGCAATTGCCCATCAAAACTCCTCTCCCAGATCCCAGACATACACCACTGATTCGTCAGTTAGGTATTTATAGTTCAGGCTTGCTTTTTTGGTTTGCTTTCCATTTTCTACCATTGAGTAGGCTGGAGCTATATAGGCCAGGAGGCAAGGCATATTGTTCCAGGATTAAGGATATACCAGAAAGAGAGAGAGAGAGAGAAGAGGGGAAGGGTGGGAAGGGAAGAGAAGAGGAGGAATCCCGAGGACCAAGGTTAGGGGCCAATGGGCCAATGGTCAATTGAACAGAACAGTAGAGATCCATGAAGGTAGAAGCAAGGAGCTGGGAAGGGAAGCTGTTTGTACAGAGACAACAGAGTTGGTAGCTTTGTCCAATCTTCTGAGAAATGCTGGTGATGTAAAAGGGAAGTAGGTAAATAGTTAGGTATAAAGGGCATTTCATAGGAGAATGGAATGAAAAGAGAAAGGATTTTATCCACTCACTTTATAAAGCTCCTTTGTAGATAGATAATGGATAGACAGGTAGATAGCTGGCTGGCTGGTTAGACGGCTGCCATTGAGCCAACTCTAACTCGTTGGTGACCTAATGAAGAACTGAATGCTTTTTGGCTTTGCTTTTCCATTTTCTCCCATTGGTTAGGCAGAGTGTTAAGGCATATTGTTCCAGGATAATCATATACCAGAAAGAGAAGGTGTGGGGGTGGGGGGCTGGGGAGGAAAGGGAAAGGAAGAAAAGTGAACCGGATCTTTGTGGGCCTCAGGATCCCCAGAATGTTTGAGTTCATCACTGAGCGTCTCTCTCACCCTTGCTGACTCTCTCTTTCACCCCCTCAGGGACGTATCCCTCCTGATGATGCATCCAAGGTGAGTGACTCAGACAGCGTGCTGTGGTGATCCGTTGGCAAATATTTGAAAGCAGATTACCAGGCCTTTCTAGAGTGGTAGCATAGCAGCCAGAGTCCCAACAACAAGCAATCCTTCACAGTATGACAAACTGACAGATGGGTGGCAATTAAAGGGCCTAACGTCCTTTCTGCTTCTGAGTCTTTGCATGGGCTCCTCTACTTCCATGGTTGAGCTCCTGTTCATCTTTAAAAACTGACTTGTAAACTTGCCCTATACTTATGGATGTAGTAGCTCAAAGTACCAACTGAGATGGAAGGAGTCTTCACATCAAGGATCAAACATATCCCCTCTGTACACAGGGTTGATAGAAATGAGCAACTTAGATATTGGCTGCCTAAAATGGGGGGCTATAAAGACATGGAGTGGCTGGCATAAAGTTTTCAAGAGGGAATTTAGTTTCAGAGTGTGTGGGGGAATGTAAGATGCCCACTGAATAGTTTTCATCTTGTCTAAATGGGTCTGGTGAAAGGAAATGGGGATAAGATTCTTATGATTCAATACTGAGTAATTGTTAGCATGGCTAATTGTGACCATCACAACTATAAAGGTAGAAGTTTTGTAACATAAAGCAGGGAGTAGTTAATCTTACATTTCAGGAATAGAGGATCCTAGGACTATCAAGGGAGAAGAGCATGAGCGGAATGTGGGACCCTATCCAGAGAAGCAGCGACACCAGAGATGGAGGCAGAGATGAGGGCACGGAGAGAGAGCAGCTGAGAACTCTAGACTCATGGAAAGAGAAAGGCTGAGTGCTGGTGGCTAGGAGGTAGGCTTGCAGAATGTGCCCTTTGGTTGTTTAAATGATTATATATTTCTGAGTGTTTTTGTATACATCAACAAAACAACACAGACGGAATAGAAGCAAATACTGTTGAATGGTGATATATGGAAGGGATTGCAATCATTGCAATGATACAAAATACGATAGGATGAGTGCAAAACTGATGTTCTCCCATGTAAACAGTCACTCAATGCACAATAAAAGCTTTAAAAAAAAACAACAAAAAAGCAAACTTAGTTGTATATCAGCTTCTCTGCAACTTTCCCTTGATTGTCTCAGCCAATCCATTTCTTACTTCTCTGTACTCTTGCCATTCCCTCTACATCTTCCTGGAGTCTTGGTGTGGTGCTGTAAGATAATCACTGGACCACAAGGTCAGTTTGAATCATAAGGTGGCTGTTCAAACCCACCTGTTGCTCCTTGGAAACCCTATACAGTGTTGCTATGAGTCTGAAGCAACTCAGTGGCAATTAATAACACCAACAGCATCAACTATCTCTTCCTGATATTGCAAATTATGTTCCCGCACCTGTGTCTCTCCTATTTAGATGGCAGGAGCCTTAACTTAATTGACTATCTCTAGTGCCAATACGGTGCCTGGCACTAGTTTCTGAATTGAGCTGTAATAGAATGGAGAACTGAAAATGAAGAAAGAGCTTTGTTGAATGGTCTTCATTTTCCTTCTTGCTGAGTTGGTTTAACAGGGCTGCCAAGTACAGCTCATGTGTTGATTGTAATATAAATGGTGCCCTGGAAAGACCCTAGGTGTCCCTCATTTTAATCAAATTGAATACGGTGATGAAATGAAAAGTAAAGCATTTGCTTTGTATGGTATGTAAGAGTTGATGGTCGGAAGGTGAACTGAAGTTTTCTTAATGCCAAAGCTGGTACTGTGGTCATTGGTCTTCGAGTCAGCACATAGAAAAAGAAGTGCCTTAGTGCTCTGTCCTGGTGTGGTGCTGTGAGATAAGCACTGGACTGCAAGGTAGGTTTGAACCTCACAGTCGCCGGTTCAAACTCACCCACCACTCCTTGGAAGCCCTATACAGGGCAGCTGTAAGTCAGAAGAACTTACCAACAACAAGTGCTCTGGAACGCCTGTCTGACTTCTCTTCCAGCTGGTAGGCATGCTCAGGGTTTGCTCTGAGAGTCACAGACAGGGATTCCTGAGGCAAATGTATAGCACGCCGTCCACTGGCAGTGTTCCTGTGGTTTCCCATGCTGTTGTTAGGCTCCAACTCATAACAACCCTAAGTACAACAGACCAAAACAGTGCCCAGTCACACGCCATCCCTGCAATCGTTGCTATATTTGAGCCCCTTGTCACAGTTGCTGTATGAATCCATCTCATTGAGGGTCTTCCTCTTTTCACTGACCCCCTGCTTTACCAGGGACTGATTCCTCCTGATAACATGTCCAAAGTACGTGAGACAAATTCTCGCCATCTTGGTTTCTAAGGAACATTCTAACTATACTTTCTTCCAAGACAGATTTGTTCTTCTGGCAGTCCACAGTCTATTTAGTATTCGTGGTACATTCAATACTGTTTCCTATGTTCCCCTAATTGTGGCTGTTAGAACCCAGCTCTGTCCAGTGTTCCAATGAACCCCAATGTGTCAAGTCAACTTCTGGCTGGCTTTAACAAATGCTCTGGATTTTAAAGTCTAGAAAGACCAGGCTCCCTTTTGTTGGCCTGGCTGACTAGGAGAATTCTGGCTCTACATTAAATGTCAGAAAAGATGCAAAGAGAATCTTGGTGTTTAACTTGTAGTAAACATGTACAGACTAGAACCCCAAGCTAAAGGCTTCTCCAACCACCCAAGTGTGACTTCAGTCTGTGTGTATTCATGGTTTTAGGTCTCTTGGAGGGCTTTGTGGTCTTTGTCCTAACTTTAATCTAAAAGATGTCTTAATTTCCACCATCACCACCAGCTGCCCTTGAATTCACTCTGACTCATGCAGACCCCACATGTGTCAGAGTAGAACTGTGCTCTGTAGGTTTGTTTTTCTTTCCTTCCTTCTTCCTTCCTTTCTTTTCTGAAATTAATACATGAAAGAAAACAATGTAGTACAGTTTAACACCAATTGACGTTTTCCCATTTCTTCTAAGAAAATTCAAGACTTTAAACATAAATGGAATGAAATAAATTGACTCACCTTTATGACACAATTGTAACACGTAACACAAGAGAAAACAATGATTTCAAGTGACATTATAGCTTAGTCCTTTGACTATAGACCGATAGTGGAATATATATATATATATATATTTTTTTTTTTTTCTGCTTGAGCTGCCCTTTGAACTTTTCTGTTCTGCTCTGTTACTTCATTCTTTCTTTTTTTCTTCTTTCTGATTTTCCAGAAGCAGAGCGCCAGGCCTTTCCTCTGAGGGATGTATGAGTCTCCATCTTTTCCTTTAGCTGTTAAGCACAGTAGGCATTTGCACCGTCCAGGAACTCCATGTCTTAGTTTAAACCAAAACCCAAACCAAACCCATAGCCATTAACTCAATTCCGACTCATAGCAACCCTGTTTAGGGTTTCTGAGACTGTAAATCTTTTTTCTTCTTTTTTAAAGTTTTTATTGTGAATTGAGTGATAGTTCACATGGGAGAATGTTGGCTCTACACTCGTCATTTCATGGCAATGATTACAATCCCCTCCGTACATCATCATTCAACAGTATTTGCTTCCATTCCTTGTGGTTTGTTTTGGATGTACACAAAAACACTCAGGAATATATAATCATTTAAACAACAAAAGGGCACGTTCTGCAAGTCTGCCTCCACCAGCATGCAACCTTTCTCTTTCCATGAGTTTAGAGTCCTCAGCTGCTCTCTCTCTCCATGTCATCATTTCTGCCTTTTTGTTACAAAACTTTTACCTTTACAATTGTAACAGTCACAATTAGTCATGCTAACAATTACTCAGTATTAAATCATAAGAATCTTATCCCCATCTGTTTTCACCAGACTCATCTAGATCAGATGAAAATTATTCAGTGGGGAGTCTACCTTCCCTGCACACTCTGAAACTAAATTCCTTCTTGAAACTTGTAAGCCAGTCACTGGTGTCTTTATAGTCCTCCCATTTTAGGTAGTCAGTGTCTAAGTTGCCCTTCCCTATCAACCCTGCATACAGAGGGGATAGGATTGATCCTTGATGTGATGACTCCTTCCCTCTCAGTTGGTATTTTGAGCTACTACATCTATAAGTATAGGTCAAGTTCATCAAATTGTAGCAATTTACACTTGTTTGCTTTATCAAAAATTGTTTTTTTTATCTTCCTCTAGTTGAGTTCTGATTATCAAGCCATCAAGGCTAGGTCAGATGGGTACTATCTGCAAGTTTGGGTGTTCTTGTGTATCTCCCATCACTTCATATCAGCTGGATGCTTCACCCTCAGCTCTAGCCCTCCATGACTATGTCCTTGTCCATGAGCTCAGGTGTCCCCAAGTCTCACCACACTTCAGACCAACCAGCCCTTCCTCTTCTCTCTCTCATCTCCAGGTCAATAGGAATCCATGGAATGTGGTTGAACTCAGCCCATTTCTTCATTGCTGGTTTCCCCCCTCTTCTACTAACCAATAGACCACTGTGGTTGCCAGCAAGCTTACATGCCTGCTCGTGTGTTCCCTTTGAGATTCAGTCTTGGGGGGGCGGGGGGTTGTTCTGAAGGAACTTGATTGCTTGCCTTGATGGCTTCCCAGTGAACAACTTGCTTGTTTAGAGACTGTAAATCTTTACTGGAGCAGAAATCCTCATTTTTCTCCCACAGAGAGTATGGTGGGTGTGAATTGCCAACCTTGTGGTTAGCAGTCCAGTGCTTAGCCTACAGCGCCACTAGGGCTCCTTTATCTTAGTTTGTTGTTGTTGTTATTATGGGCCATCTTGTCTATTCCGACTCATAACAACCCTGTGTAGGGTTTCTAAGAGTGGCCGGTGGGTTAGAACTGCTGCCCTTGTGGTTACCAGTTCTGTGCTTATGGGGACTCCTTGTCTCTCCTTGTCCAGGTTTGGGGGGCAGAGAGACCTGGGAAAATCTTGTCCTTTCCCTCAATATCTTTGTGGTCTTGGCACGTGAATTATAGTCTTCCCGCCTCATTTCTCTGTCTGTGAAATGGAAATCACGTCCTTTGTTTCAGAGCAATCATGGATGTGAAGAGTTCCAGGAACACTGCTGGCTCACAGACCATTACGATAATATTATATGAATACTCCGAAAATCGGCAAATTCGATCCCACAAGCCAGAGTGTTCCTTGGAGGCCAGGATAGCCAAACTTCGTCTCTCATACTTTGTACATATTGTCAGGAGGGACCAGTCGCTGGAAAAGGATATCATGTTTGGTAAGGTGGAGGGACAGAGAAAAAGAAGAAGACCCCCCCAGAGAGATGGATTGGCAAAGTGGCAGCATCAATGGGCTCAAGCATGGCAACAATTTTGAGACTGGCCCAGGACTGGGCAGTGTTTCATTTTGTTGTGCATAAGGTCACTATGAGTCAGTACCAACTGGATGGCACCTGAAAACAATAAAAGTCTCAATGCCAGTTTAATTTGACCTTTCACTCACTCTAGATAATCCCTTTGTCTTGAGAATTACTGTCTTCTTCACTATCCACTTTGATCCAAGAGTCCTGTATTCAACTCTGGACTTGCCAGGGACTGGCTGTATACCTTTGGATTTGACCTCTCTGTACTTGACTGGCTTACCTGGTAACCTCTGAACCCAGCCCTTTCCAGCTCACCCTTCTGTTATATGTGTCCTGTGGTGTTCTCTGCAGCCTGTGGCCCAGAGAAAGGCCTGCAGGAGGTTGTGGCATCAGCGAGGAGACCTCCTCAGTTCATGTCCAGCCTGAAGACGTGCACAGAGCAGAAATGCCAGGCAAGCTGCCAGCTGGGGCTGTTTCACATTTTGTTCTTTTAAGTGAATTCAGAAAGCCTTCATTTTCCTCACAGAATTTTTGGTTGGCATTGGATTGGCTCATAGGGCCTCCATGCCTTTCCTGTTTGTGTGTGCAGGGCTCAGATTCCAGGAAAGAGCTGGCTGGTTGAGGTCAGCGGAAGATTGACAGCTGCAGGCAGGAGAGGCAAGCAACCTGCTCCTCAGCACATGTTCATCATCTTGTGCTCACGCTTCCATCTGCACCAAGTACCATCCACACTCACAGCAAACTGCGGCTGTGAACCAGGATGTACAAACTGCGGCTGTGAACCAGATGCACAAACTGCGGCTGTGAACCAGGATGCACAAACTGCAGGCAGAATTCCTAGGCAGGTTCCCTTCTTACCGGAGCTCCACTGTCTCCTCGCATTGAATTGTAGCTGTTCCCGCAGTAGGAGGCGGAGAACCACCTGACACCACCAGATGAGGCTTCAGTTCACTGAATCATTCAAAGCTGTAGAGAGGAACCTGTTCAGGATTCTTTTTTCATTGCTGTGGAGTTAATTTCCACTCATGGCAACCCTCTGTGCGCAAATTCCAACTGCTCCATAGTGTTTTCAAGGCTGTGACCCTTTGGAAGTGGACCTCTATGAGTTTGTTTTCCTGATGTGTCTGTGAGTGGGTTCGAACCACCAACCTTTTCATTGATAGTCAAGTGCTTAACGTTTTGTGATTTGATAGATGATTTACAGTTGTCTCTCTGCATGTGAGTGCTTGCTGGTCTGGGTCTGTATCAAGCAGCTGAGTGGATTTAAAAAAAAACAACAAAAAAACTCAGCTTGTGCAAGCTGAACCAGGGCTTGGTATTCGAGACAATACTGGAAGGCAGCCTGCTCCTGGAGCCTAGGGGGTTGCCATGACTACCTTCCCTGGGGAGCTAAGAACCCAAGGCCACTTTTACTAGGTCAGTAGTAGGAAGGACTGCATTCCAAAGTTTTTCTGCATTCTGTGCCCCTACCAGAAAATATCTTCATTATCTCCCTCCCTTCATATTCGCCCCCCCCCCCCCCGCAAGGTTGGATAAGGAGAAAGAATGGCCAACAGAGATGATGTTAGGACTGTTAGTGGATTGTTGGTATAACCCAACTGCCCAGTTCCCCCTCTTCCCCCACAAACTGAAGTCTGACTTCATACTTCATTTATGCCACCGATGAGCTCTCTGGGACCTGAATCAAACTGGGGAGGAAAGGAAGAATCTGATGCAGAATGCTTTCGTACTCTGCTATTTTAGTGTTGTGAGTCAGTAAGAATAACACACTGCTCCGGTCTGGTCTCTCTGTTCTCCAGGGACCAGGCACTCCCTGATGGTAAGGTAGTCACCAACCCTTCAGGGCACTCACTAACAGTGCAGCAAGTGGCTGCTCTGGTGTGGAAGGAGGGGGATCTACAGAGAGTGACTGAACTTCATTACCTCAGAAGAGGGATTGACGAGAATCCCTGCAGGAAATGGGAAATGAGCAAGGAGTAGCTAAGGTTCTTGACTGCTAACTGAAAGTTTAGTAGTTCAAGTCTACCCAGATGTATCTCAGGAGAAAGGCCTAGTGATATGTTTCTGACAAATCAACCATTGAAAACCCAATGGACCATGTGGGGTGGTCATGCGTTGGAACCCACTCCAGGGGTTGGTTTGTTTAAAGATATGATTAACTAAGATCCAGCCATTGAGTAAGACACTGGAGATACAGACAAAGACTTGGTTTTCATGGAGTGTACAGTCTAGCAGCAAAGACAAACAGTGCCACGATGAAAGAATTCAGAAGGGAAATTTCTCTCTTCTTCCCTCTACTTTGCCTGACTATGAATCCTGGGCCCCAGTAGATAAAGAATGGTATACACACATCTTTGTAAAGTTCTCATGGGGCTGAATGGTAGTCATGTGCTTTCATCTCTTGCTCCTGTTTTAGACTGTGAGCTCCTTGAGGGCAGGGAGAAGTTTCAGCCATGGCCCACCATGTTTAGGAAGATAGAAGAATCTCAATGGAATTTGTTCACAGAACAGACATTAGAGATGGCTTGTTTTTGCCTTTTGACATATGTTTCTCTAATGATAAAAAATAAAAGTGAGAGAATATCATTTGACTCCCTGCAAAGGAATCTGGAGCACTTGGACTCTCTTCTCCCCATTTTCTGGCCTTTGTAAAGATAACCTGGAGTTTGTTGTTGTTGTTACATGCCATCGATTCATGGCCTACATTGTTGTTGTTGTTGTCAGGTGTCATGGAGTCGGAACCGACTCATAGCGACCCCATGCACAGCAGAACAAAACAATGTTCGATCCTGGGCCAACCTCACTACCGCTGCCACACTTGAGTCCATCAATGATGCCACCTGGACAGTCCATCTCGTTAGGGGTCTTCTTCTTTTTCTCTGACCCTCCACCTTACCCAGCATGACATCCTTCTCCAGCGACTGTTTCCTCTGGACAATATGTCCAAAGTAGGAGAGATGAAGCTTAGCCATCCGGGTCTCCAAGGAGCAATCTGGCTGCACTTCTTCCAAAACAGATCTATTGGTTCTTTTGGCAGTCCATGGCACTTTCAGTATTCTCCTCCAACACCACAACTCAAAGGCATCAATTCTTCTATGATCTTCCTTATTCACTGTCCAGCTTTTGCATCCATATGAGGTTATTGAAAATACCATGGCTTGGGTTAGGCGCACCTTAGTCCTCAAGCTGACATCTCTGTTCTTCAATACTTTAAAAAGTTCCTGTGCAGCAGATTTGCCCAATGCAATACGTCGTCTGATCTCTTGACTTATGCTTCCATGAGTGTTGATAGTTGATCCAAGAAGAATGAAGTCCTTGACAACTTCAGTCTTTTCTCCATTGATAAGAATGTTGTTTATTGGTCCAGTGGTGAGGATTTTTGTTTTCTTGAGATTGAGATATAATCCATATCGAAGGCTGTGCTCCTTGATCTTCATAAGTAAATGTTTCAAGTCCTCTTCACTTTCAGCAAGCAAGGTTGTATCATCTGCATATCGCAGGTTGTTAATGAGTCTTCCTTCAATCCTGATGCCACATTTTTCTTTGTAGAACCCAACTTCTCGTATTATTTGTTCAGCATACAGGTTGAATAAATATGGTGAAAGAATACAACCCTGTCTCACACCTTTCCCAATTTTAAAACATTCAGTGTTCCCATGTTCTGTTCGAACAACTGCTTCTTGGTCTAGGTACAGATTTCTCAGAAGTACAATTAAGTGTTCTGGAATACTCATACTTCTCAATGTTGTCCATAGCTTGTCATGATCCACACAATCGAAAGCCTTTGCGTAGTCAATAAAGCACAGGTAAACATCCTTCTGGTATGCTCTGCTTTCAGCCAAGAGCCATTGGACATCAGCAATGATATCTCTCGTTCCACGGCCTCTTCTGAATCCAGCTTGAACCTCTGGAAGTTCTCTGTCAATGTATGATTGTAGCCGTTTCTGTATTACCTTTAGCAAAACTTTACTCACCTGAAATATCAAAGAGATTATCTGATGATTTCTGCATTCTGTTGGCCCACATTATTGTCACTCAATTATCTCACTTAATATATATCGTATCTTTTAAGAATCCCTATGCTGCTCCTGGAAGCAGCAGTCAAGAAATCAAATGGCATAGCGCATTGGGCAAATTTGCTGCACAAGACCTCTTTAAAGTGTTGAAGAACCAAGATGTCAGTTTGAGGACTAAGGTGCCTCTGATGCAAGCCATGATACTTTCAATAACCTCATATGCATGTGAAAGTTGGACAGTGAATAAGGAAGACCGTAGAAAATTTGATGCATTTGAGTTATGGTGTTGGAGGAGAATATTGAACGTACCATGGGCTGCCAAAAGAACCAAGAGATCTGTGTTGGCAGAAGTACAGTCAGAGTGCTCCTTGGAGGCCAGGATGGCCATACTTGGTCTTTCATACTTTGGACATATTGTCAGGAGGGATTAGTCACTGGAGAAGGATATCATGTTTGGTAAGGTGGAGGGTCAGAGAAAAAGAGGAAGACCCCAATAGGATGGATTGGCACAGTGGCAGCATCAATGGGCTCAAAGGTAACAACAGTTATGAGGTTGGCCCAGGATCAGGCAGTGTTTCATTAAGTTGTGCATAGGGTTGCTATGATTTGGTACTGACTCGAGGGCGCCTAACAACAACATGCTAGTTTCAGTATTTATCAATATTTACAACTATGTGTACTTTTCGGAGTCCTGGTGTGGCACTGAAAAATAAGCACTGGACTGTGAACCACACGGTCAGCAGTTCAAACCCACCAGGTACTCAGGTCTTAACAACAACCATGTGTACTTAAAGGAACCCTGGTGGTACAATGGTTAAGCACTTGGCTGCTTACTGGAAGGTCTGTAGTTCAAGTTCACCAATTGCTCCACAGGAAATAGATGGGGCAGTCTGCTTCCACAAAGATAGATTGTTGTGGTTGTTAAGTGCTGTTGAGTCAGTACTGACTCATAGCAACCTTGTATAGAGTGTCCGAGGAGTGGCTGGTGAGTTTGAACCAACGATCCTTAAAGATTACAGCCTTGGAAACACTATGATGCCCTTCTGCTTTGTCATGTAGGCTCTCTGTGCCATGGAATTGACTCGGTGGCAGTGGACTTGGGCTGTGCATTTTGTTCTGTATTTGTCTGACTTACATTCTCACTGTCAGTTCGTTTCGTTTTAAAGCTTTTATTGTGAATTGAGTGAAGGTTGACAGGGCAGATCATCAATTTTAGATCCAACAAATCATTGCAATGACTACAATCCCTTTAATGTACCATCGGCTAACAGTATTTACCTCTGTTACCTTTTTTTTTTAATAATTATGTGCACATACCACATTGTAAATATATATTCATTTAAATGTCCAAAGGGCACATTTAGTAAGCCAGTGTCCTGCCCACAGGCAGACTGCCTTACTCAGTCCTTGGGCCTAGAGTCCTATGCATACTGTCCCTCTGTGCCATTGCCTCTGCCACCATCTTTGTTGTCGCTGCTTTTCTGGTTCGGATCCCTCACTCCTCTCATGCTCTTCCTTCTTGATAGTCCTAGGGTCCTTTATTCCTGAAATTCCACTGTCAGCTCTTTTATGCTGCACCTTCCCCACTCTTCAATGCTTACTTATAACTCATCTTTTGATTAGCTGGAATTCATTACTTGCAATACTTTTCAGGAAGAATTTGGAAAAGATGTGTTGTCTGATGCCTTTCATAGCTAAGATTATTTTTCTGTTTCCACCCATCAAGCAATTTAGTTGAGAAGAATAGTTTGAGGTCAAAATTGTTTTCTCCACAATTTTGTGGAAACCCTCCATTTTTTTTTCCTGAAAAAAATTATAGTGCCGCTGAGTCAAAGTTTGAGAATTGACTGATTTATATCATTTTTGTTTGTTAAATTCCTATTTCTTCTTCTTCTTTTTAATTATAATACTTATAAATATTGCTAGGATGTGTCCAGGTTTATATTCTTTTTAATGAATTTTGCCTGTAAACCAGAGCTGCTGTTGTTAGGTGCACAACGGAAGGTTACTCCACTGGTCTTGTACCAATCTCACAATGGGTGCTACAATTCAGCCCATTGCTGCCGCCACTGTTCCAATCCAGCTCGGTGGTGGTCTTCCTGTTTTTCGAGGACTCTCCACTTTACCAAGCATGATGTCCTTCTCCAGGGTTGGTCTCTCTAACAATATGTCTGAAGTATGAGAGACAAAGTCTCTCATCCTGGCCTCCAAGGAGCATTCTGGCTGTACTTCTAACACAGATCTATTTGTTCTTTTGACAGTCCGTGGTATTTCTAATATTCCCCTCCAACACCATAACTCAAATGCATCAGTTCTTTTAAGGTCTTCCTTATTCATTGTCCAACTTCCACATGCATATGAAGCTATTGAAAATATCATAGCTTGGTTTAGGTACATCTTAATCCTCAAACTAATATCTTTGCTCTTGAACACTTAAGGGGTCTTGTGCACCACATTTTCCTAATGAAATATGATGTTTGATTTCCTGACTGTTGCTTCTATGAGTGTTGATGGTTGATCCAAGAAAAATGAAGTCTTCAGCAACTTCAATCTTTTCTCCATTTATCTTGGTGTTCTTTATAGGTCAATGGTAAGGAATTTTGTTTTATTTACACTGAGTTGCAACCCATACTGAAGGCTGTGGTCTTTGATCTTCATCAGTATTTTAAGTCCTCTTTGCTTTCAGCAAGCATGAAAGTGAATCATCCAGCTTCTTGAATTATTTGCTCAGTGTATAGATTGAATAAGTATAGTGAAAGAATACAACCCTGGCACACACCCTTTCTAATTTTAAACCATTCATTGTCTCCTTGTTCTGTTCGAATGACTGCCTTTTGGTCTATGTATAGGTTCCTAATGAGCACAGTTAAATGTTCCAGAATACTCGTCTGAAATGTTGCACATTGCTTGTCATGATCCACACAATCGAAAGCCTTTGCGTAGTCAATAAAGCGCAGGTAAACATCTTTCTGGTATGCTCTGCTTTCAGACAAGATCCATCTGACATCACTGATATCCTTAATAAACCAGGGCTGCTGATGGGTGTGTTTTGACCTTTTCACAGGCCTGGAATTTTATTTTTGATTATTAGTTCATGTACAGTTTTTTCCTTCTTCTTCATGAATAATACCTATAATTTTTGACCTGGCCTTCAGATTTAACCCTTTCAAGACCAAATTATTTTCTACTTTTTGTTGTTGTTGTTGTTGAAATTGTGTTTTCAGTAATGGGAGGCATTTTGAATGAAAATTTTAAAAAGTGTTTTGAGGTAATATTGATGTTTTATATAGTTATCTATATGTTGAACAAATAATAAGAGAAGAATAGCATGGCATTCGGATTGAAGGAAGACTTATTAGCAACCTGTGATGTGTGAATGATACAACCTTGCTTGCTGGAAGCGAAGAGGACTTAAAATGCTTACTGATAAAGATCAAAGACCATAATTTCAGTATGGATTATACCTCAATGTAAAGAAACCAAAAAAATCTTCATAACTGGACCAATAAATAACATCATGCTAAATCGAGAAAAGATTGAAGCTGTCAGAGGCTTCATTTTGCTTGGATACACAATCATCACTGGAGTCCTGATGTGACACTATAGGATAAGAACTGGTTGTTCAAACCCACCAGTTGCTCTTTGGAAATCCTATATAGGGTTGCTTTGAGTCGGAACCGTCTACACGACATTTAATAGCAATAGCACAATCAACACTAATGGAAGTATTGCATTACGCAAATCTTCTGCACAAGACCTCTTTAAAGTGTTCAAGAGCAAAGAGCAGTTTGAAGTAATAAGCATGGTGTGGGTCAGGAGCACTTTAGTCCTCAAATTGACATTTTTTACAACTCCAATCTTTTCTCCATTTATATAGATGTTATTTACTAGTCCAGTAGTAAGGATTTTTGTTTTCTTTACGTTGATGTGAAACCCATACTGAAGGCTGTGGTCTTTGATCTTCGTCATTTTGCTCAGATCAACCATTAACACTCATGGAAGCAGCAGTCAAGAAATCAAATGACGTATTGCATTAGGCAAATCTGCTGCACTAGACCTCTTTAAACTGTTGAAGAGCAAAGATGTCTGGATATTTTCAGTAACTTCATAAGCATATGAAAATTAGACATTGAATAAGGAAGACCATAGGAGAATTGATGCATTTGAATTATGGTGTTAGAGGAGAATATTAAAAGTACCATGTGTTGCCAAGGAGACAAACCAATCTGTGTTGGAAGAAGTACAGCCAGAATGCTCTTTGGAAACCAGGGGAGCCAGACTTCTTCTCTCATACTTCGGACATGTTATTTAAAGGGACTAGTCCCTGGAGAAGGATATCATGTTTGGTAAGATGGAGGGTTGGATAACAAGAGGAAGACCCCCAACGAGATGGCCTGGCACAGTGACAACAGCAATGGGTACAAGCATAGAGGTTGGCGCTGGACTGGGCAGTGTTTTGTTCTGTTATGCATAGGGTCACTATGGATCTGTACCGGCTTGATGGCACCTAACAACAACAACAACTTGAAATAGTTGAACTTTTTCCATTTCTTTTTGGTACAGTGATTGTGTATTCCTTCCATCCTTTTTCAATGCTTTCTGAATCATTCAATATTTTACCCATAGAACGCTTCAGTTTTCCAAGTTGAGGCTTTAATTTTTTCTTTGGTTCCCTTAGCTTGAACAACACTGAGTGTATTCTTCCCTTTTGGTTTTCTAACTCTAGGACTTTGCCCATTTCATTACAGTATTTGTCTTCTCAAGCTGCCCTTGGAAAATTTCTATTCAGCTCCTTTACCTCCTCATTTCTTCCATTTGCTTTAGCATCTCGACACTGCAACGCAGGTTTCAGAGCCTCTTCTGACATACATTTTGGTCTTTTCCTTCTTTCTTGCCTTCTTAATGACCTATTGCTTTCTTCCTGTATGATGTTTTTAATGTCATCCCCAAACTCTTCTGGTCTTCGGTCTTCACTGTGCAATGCATCAAATCTGTTCATCAGATGATCTCTAAATTCAGGTGGGATATAGTCCTGGTAGCGTAGTGGTTACGAATCTGGTTGTGAACCACAAGGTCAGCAGTTTGAAACTACCAGCTGTTCCGCAGGAGAAAGATGAGGCTTTCTGCTCCTGTAAAGATTTACAGCCTTGGAAACCCTGTTCAGGGTCTCTATGAGTCGGAACCGACTCCACGGCACATAACAACAATAGTCAAGATCATATTGTGGCTCTCATGGACTGGTTTTAATTTTCTATAGCTTCAGCTTGAACTTGCATATGAACAATTGATGGTCTGTTCCACAACCTGCTCCTGGCTTTGTTTTGGCTGATGGTATGAAGCTTTTCCACTGTCTCTTTCCACAGATGTAGTCAATTTGATTTCTGTGTATTCCATCGATGAGGTCCATGTGTGTAGTCGTCTTTTATGTTGTTATAAAGGTATTTGCAACAAAGAAGCCATTCCACCATGAGACCTCCAGCATTGTTTCTGTCACCAAGGCCATATTTTCCAAGTACAGATCCTTCCTCTTTGTTTCCAACCTTTGTATTCCAATCGCCAATAATGATCAATACATCTTGATTGCATGTTTGATCAATTTCAGATGGAAGAAGTTGGTAGAAGTCTTCAATTTCATCATTGGTTTTAGTGGTTGATGCATAAATTTGAATAATAGTGGGATTAACTGGTCTTCCTTATGTTGTTGTTGTTAAGTGCCATCAAGTCGGTTCCGACCCATAGCGACCCTGTACAGGGTTTCCGAGGGTGTAAATCTTTACGGGAGTAGAAAGCCTCATCTTTCTACCGCGGAGCGGCTGGTAGTTTCGAACCCCTGACCTTAAGGTTCGCAGCCCGATTCGTAACCACTACGATCTTCCTTATAGGTGTATGGATATTATCCTATCACAGACAGCATTGCACTTCAAGACAGATCTTGATAAGCTCTTTTTGATGATGAATATGATACCATTTCTCTTCAGTTTGTCATTCCCAGCATAGAATTCTAGATTGTTGTCAAATTCAGAATGACCAATCTCAGTCCATTTCAGCCCATTAAAACCTAGGCTATCAATGCTTATGTATTCCATTTTATTTATGACAATTTCCATTTTTTTTAGATTCCTACTTCATTCATCCCATGTCCCGATTATTAATGGATGTTTACAGCTGTTTCTCTTCTTTATGAGTTGTGCCTCATCAACAAATGAAGGTCCTGAAGTCTTTATTCCATTTGTGTCATCACGTTCAACTCTAAGGAGGCAGCTCCTTTGCAGTTGTATTTTGAGTACCTTCCATCTTGAGGGGCTCATCTTCTGACACTGTATCTGACAGTATTTTTCAATATTTAATATTCTGGTCTATCTAACAGTGTCTCACTGCCATGTATAAGGTTTTCAGTGACTAAATATTCAGAAGTAGTTCACCTCTCCTTCTTCCTAGTCTGTCTTTGTCTGGAACCTCAGTTGAAACCTGCCCACCATGGTTGACCCTTTTGGTATTTAAAATACCCGTGGCATAACTTTCAGAATCACAGCAACACAGAAGCCACCACAGTAGGACAAACTGACAGACAAGTGGTGGGTTGGCTCAGGAACTGGTAGTATTTTGTTCTGTCATGCATAAGGCTGTTATGAGTTGGAGCTGACTCAACAGCATGAATCAATAACAGTAGTGGGACACATATGTCCCAAGGGATCTCAGGTGCTGGAAAACACTGGATTGTGGCCTATTTCTTCAGATTCATGCAGTTATACAGGCTTCCACTAGATGACAGCACACACTGAAAGTGGGGTAACAGCTTCCCACTAAACTTCAGGCATGGAAAGTGTAGGTGGGTATTATATGTCCCACAAGTCAAAATGCAGTTATATCATTATGTTTTTATTACTATTTACTTGTTTCTCCATACATTTCAGAATACCATTCTATATTTACCCTGTACACAACGGATCTATTCTTTTGTAAGGTCAGTGTGGCACTGTGGGTTAATGTGCTGGACTACTAAATTGGTTTGAACTGCACGTTCAGTGGTTCAAGCTCACTAGTTGCTCCTTGGAAACCCTATACAGGGTTGCTATGGGTTGGAACCTACTAGATGGCATTTAACAATGCAATTTAAAATCTGTTCTTGTATTTTTATTAACCAATAATCCCTTAGCACATCTAGTTCTTTCTGGTGCAGTTTGAGTTCTAAGAATTGCTGCCTGTTTCTCAAGAGGGATGTTTTTCTTTCTTTCTATTGATATAGACATTTTTGATAAAATTTCTGAAGACTCAGGAGTCTTCAGAATGATCTTCCCTTTCCTTGTCCTGCATTTTTTCCAGAGTCTATCCTTCCTCGCCTTTATTTTTTCAGCTTTAAATGAGAAGATTTACCCAGAACCAGCAATGGCCTAGCAGCTTGCTATCTGTCACTCACTGTCCTCTTGGGCACTAGTTTGCATAGCCTTCTTTTTCTCTTTTTAACTATTATTGTAGTCTGGGTGACAGCAGCTTACAGAGAAAGTTAGTTTTCATTTCAGCAATTCACACACGTTTTGTTTTGTGACTGTTTGCCATCCCCTCAGTGTTAACCCCACTCTTTCTACTTTCTCTCTGGGTTCCCCATATTTCCATGCGTCCTTCTCTCCTGCCCCTTCCAGTTCTGAGTTTTCCTGTCCTTTTGGTCTCACATGACTGATTGTATTGAGGAGCACATTTTTCCCTGGGGCGATTCATCACATTATAGGTTTGACTGAAAGTTGATTCCCAGGGATGGGCTCTGCTCCTGGTTTGAAGTGTGTCTAAGGTTCTACCAGCCTTGGGTTCTACCAATCTCTGTCACACTAATGTTGTTGTTGTTAAGTGCTGTTGAGTCAGTTCGGACTCATAGCAACCCTGTATAGGGTTTCCAAGGAGCAGCTGGTGAGCTTGAACTGCTGACGCCCTTGTGATTCAAACCAATATTGCAGTCCAGTGCATTAACCCACACAAGTCTAGCCTTTTCATGATTTTGAACTTTGCTTTACATTTTCCCCCTTCTCTGTCCAAGGCTTTCTATTGTGATCCTGATCAAAGTGTTGGAGGAATGGCTGCTTGTTGCCCCCAATGCCTAGCTCCATTCTCAGGGTCCCATCTGGTATTCAGGTAGTTTGATCTTGCTGGATTGAGATGTGTTTTTCTTCAAGCCCAATGGTTGAAAAGCTTTAACCCCTAATTGTTCAACCACAGCTTCTAACAGCCTCTTTTTGTCTTCCTCCCAGATTTCAAAAGGTTACTTATGATGAATTCACATTCCAGGGTACACCTAGGCTCTGTCCAGAGCACACTCTTCCCATCAGCTTGCCCTGTTGCTTGCTTGAGAGTTCCAGCCTCTAGAAGGGTATGGAACGATATTGTGTAGGGGTGCATGTGTGTGTTTATATATAAAATTATACTCTGGCTGTCTCAAAAGGTATCACCTATGCAGTAGAAGAATAATTGGCCAGTTTGAAGATGGGTCTATTCTCTGGGTCTCTGAGTCAGAGAGCAGGAATGTGGGAGACATGAACTTTTCTTTTCTCACTTTCAGAGAATGGGATCTCCTGACTTTCATGAGGCAATGAATGCATGAGTGGCCCCTCATGATTTCTCTCCAGCCAAATACATCTGCTTTGTCATTATTCAAACAAGCTCTAGACTCTACTCCTATTGTTATTGTTGTTAAGTGCTGGTGAGTTGATTCCTACTCATAGTCACCTTGAATAGGGGTTCTGAGGAGCGGCTGGTAAGTTTCAACTACAGAACTTGTGGTTTAAATCAACCATGTAGTCCAGTGCTTATCCTACAGCACCACACCAGTTTGTTTATCAGTCCTAATTTTTCTGGAGGAGTAGTGAGTGTTCACCATTGCTTATAAATCGTTTTGGTGGGCAGTGGTGGTTTAGTGATAGAATTCTCATCCTCCACGTGAAAGACACAGGGCACTTCTCAGCCAATGCACCTCATGCATAACCTCCTTCCATCTGACCGTGGCAGCTTGTGTGTTGCTTTCATGCTGAACAGACTAAGGCAGATAGGAAGAACAGCCTGGCAATCTATTTAAAAAACAACAACACAACCAATAAAAGCCCTATGGATCAAGGCCGTTCAGTCCACAGGAGATCCTGGGGATGGTACAAGACCAGGCAGGCAGCCTGTGGTTCACTTGTACATGGATGGAGTCACTATGAATTATGGCCGGCAAAATGGCAGCTACCAACAATAAGCGAGATGCTGTTTTGTCTGAGAACACCAGCTTCACATACTGTTGAGGTTCAGGCTTCAGGACCTATCATAAGTTCAGGAACTCCAAGGATAAAAGTGTCCTTGTCATTGCTTTACTTTCTCTTACACCTGAATAATCAAAATGTAGAAAATAGAATGGGCCTAAGGCACACATAGTTGATTTGGTAAGCCCAATTCCTTGGAAACCTGGCCAAAGTCCCCAGGCCTTTGGGTAAGGAAGTAGGGAGTATCTTCTCGTGTTTTCCATTCCAATGGGCAGGCCAGCACAGGTCATGGAGTTGCACCCAGGAGCTAGAGGTCGAAAAGTCTGCTATTGAAACTCTTCATGACACTCAGGGCATTGTTCACTGCCCAAAGGTGTTGAGCAATGTTGGTAGCAATCATAGAATCAGGGATCTACCATTCCACAGGGATACAGTCTTCTCATTGTCATCCAGAATGATGCGCCTCACAAATGTCTCAAGGGGGACTTTCTTGGGGGTTTCCAAGTAGAACCCAAGGGGCGGGGAGAAGGTAACTGATGACATGTATGAACTTCCCAGTGTTCCCAATAATGGATGTCCCTCCAGAAACGATTGACAGATAAGACAACACTTTGGAATTAACAGAGCCGAAGATGAATAATATGAAATTATTAAGCATCTCCTACATACCTAGACCACTGCCCATTTGCCAGTTTGTCATACCGTGGTGGCTTGTCTGTTGTTATGGTACTGTAAGGTTGTTGTTGCTGTTGTTGTTAAGTACCATGGATTCAGTTCTGACCCATAGTGACCCTTCACAGGGTTTCCAAGGCTGTAAATATTTACGGGAGCAGAAAGCCTCATTTTTCTCCCACAGAACAGTTGGTAGTTTCAAACTGCTGACCTTGAGGTTAGCAGCCTGATTTGTAACCACTACGCTACCAGAGCTCCTTATGGTACTGCAAGGTAGGCCACTGGTATTTCAAATACCAACAGGGTCAATTACGGTGTGTAGGTTTCAGAGAACTTCCAGAGTAAGATAGACAAAGAAAAAAGACTCGTCAATTACTTCCAAACAGCAGCCAATGAAACCCTCTGAATCACAACAGATGAGTGTCCAGTGTAGCGCTGGAAGATGAGTCCCTAGAACAGAAGGCATTCGAAACATGTAGTAGCCACACAACAAGGGACAAAGCCTACTCAGAATTGTGAAGATGGTGCCGGGCGGCAACTAACAGCAACACACACCTTTGTTGAAACACCAAAGGTCCCCTTTTTACCAGGCTTCACACCAGTATGTCTTTTTACCTGGAAAGGACCCTTACCCCAGTTAGAACAGGTAGCGATGGGTAGCAAAGGAAAGGAAAGGGACTGTTTCCAGGAAATGCTACTAAATGGGAATTATTCCTACTCCTCTAATTCATTGGTCAGATGAGCTGGTGGGTCTCAGAGGGTCAGCTTGGACAGGTAAATAGAACACTACCAAGCCTGGTGTGGTGGTGGGACATTGGAGGGGTAGTACGTCTCTGATGGTTGGGAAGAGGAGGACAGGGAGTGTAGTCCATGTTTCCCCAGAAAGGGCAGAAGAAACGGTGTCTTAGACCAACTTGCCTGCTTCACCACTCAGCCTGAGGTTGTCCAGGGACCTTTGAAGACTTCCTTCTTCACGGTCCCTCCCGCCAAGTGCCCAGTTGTTTGGATTTAAGTGGAACAGACCTTTCCCACTTGACATTTTCCCACAGATGTTTTCATGTGGTTTCTTCCTGGGCCCTGTTTCCCCACTATCTCCTCATCTCATTTGCTTCTCTTGCTTAGCCAAATTATTTTTGTTTGCAAAACCGCTATCCAGTTATCTCTTCTATTATCACTTCTTGTGAGGAGCTTTTCTGGACCTGACCTCCTGGGTTGGCTAGATTCCACCCTCTCTTCTCTTCTTGGGTACACTGACACCTCCCAGTTGGGTGGCTTTGTGGCAGAGACCACTTGCTCCAGTTAGAGGTCCTGCATGGAAGCTGCCTCTGGCCAAGGCAAGACATCTCCAAAAAGAACACAGGATTCGCAACAGAGAGAAAACATCGTCTGAGGATAAGGCAAAAGCACAGAGCTTCATGTAACAAGGATGGGTGTCCATATTGTCTTAAGGAAGTACTCTTACTAAACTGTGAAGGAAAATTCTATGAAGGTCGTTTTTCTGGCCTCTATGAGAGTCTCTCATTTTACACTGTTATATAAAGGAAGAAAACCAGTCTTAGAGTCAACCAAGGAGGCCTGGTGGCACAGTGGGATAAGCATTGGAGTGCTAACCAAAATGTTGGTGGTTTGAACCTACCAGTCACTCCATTGGAGAAAGATGAGAAAGCCTGCTTCCATAAAGATTTATGGCCTCGGAAACCCTTTGGAACAGTTCTCCTTTTATGTATAAGTTTATTTTTTATGTATAAGTTCTCCTTTTATGTATACGTTCTCCTTTTATGTATAAGGTCATGAGTCAGAATTGACTTGAAGGCAGTGGTCTTTACAGTTTAGTTTCAGCTAAACACTGCCACTTTCTAGCCAGGAAACCATGAACACTTTACATTTAAAATGTTGTTAATCCTCATGATAATCTTGTAGAAAAGATTACATTAATCTAGGATTTTTCATGTAAGCATGTCCTAAATATGGCATGGGGGAATACTTACCTGAAATTAGAAGTAAACGGTGTATCCTGTATTATTTTTTGCTAACTCTGGCAACTTTGTATTATGCCCATACTGCAGACAAGGGAAGGAAACTTTCTCAGAATGCTTGCTAACTATTATCTTCTAGTTCTTACCCTTCTCTGCCCCTAACATGCAAGTAACCAGGGAATGTTGTTAGTTACCTTTTGCTGCTGTAACATACATATCACAAATGGTTGGCTTTAAAGAACAGAGCTGTATTTTCTTTGTTCAGGAGGCTAGAAGTCTGACTTCAGGGCATGGTTCTAGCAGGAGGGCTTTCCTGGTCTAGTTCAGGTTCTAGTAGCTGCCAGCAGTCCTTGTCATACATCTGTCTCTGTTGTCTGTCTGTCTCTTTTCCCTGTGTATCTGTTCTGTTCTTTTTATAACTCAGAGGTGATTAGATTTAGAACTTATTCGGATAAAGCAAAACAACAAAAAAGTCAAATCCATTGTCATCGAGTTCATTTTGACTCATAGTGACCCTCTAGGACCAAATAGAAGTTCCCTGTTTCTAAGGCTGTAGTCTTTATAAAAGTAGGCGGCCACATTTTCCTTCTGAGGAATGGCTGGTGGGTTCCAAATCATCAACTTCTACAGGTTGTCAAGGAGCTCTGGTAGCTTACTGGTTATGAGTCGGGCTGTTAATCTCGTGGTCAGCAGTTCGAAACTACCAGCTGTTCCGCAGGAGAAAGATGAGGCTTTCTGCTCCCATAAAGATTTATAGCCTCAGAAACCCCATGCAGGGTTACTATGAGTCGAAACCAACTCCACAACATATAACCACCACCACCACTGGTAGTGTAGTGGTTATGAATCTGGCTGCTAACTTCAGGGTAAGCAGTTCGAAACTACCAGCTGTTCCATGGAAAAAAGATGAGGCTTTTTGCTCCGGTAAAGATTTACAGTCTCGGAAACCCTATGCAGGGTCTCTAGTCGGGATTAACTCCATAGCACACAACCGCAAGCCACCACCACCTTAGGTTAGCAGATAAACATTTTACCTGAAAATTAGCATAACAAAGATAATTCTATTTCCAAATAGGAACATATTTATTGGTATAGGGATCAGGATTTCAGTACATATTTGGGGGTACACAATTCAAGCCATAATAGAGAGGAAGGGAGAAAGAAAACGAGAGAAAGCATTATCTGAAGTGAATGAAATGCTATGGCTATCTGCCCATCTGCTGTTTCATTAGATATCCACTGTTAGGTGTCCTCTGGCAGAACTTAAATTCAGCAGAGGCCCAGTGGTTGCTTGATCTTTTGGGTGAACCCTAAGTAGAAGTTTGACTTTTCTAAAAAGGGAGATGGCAAAGTGAATAGCTCAGAGGCCTGGACAGCACAGCTGGAGTGCCGCTGTGGCCTGGACCCCAACTCAATTCACAAGCGAGGCTACCTCTCAACACGTTGTGAGTGTTAGTTTCTTTACTGAAAAATTGAGAATGGGAATACTGATTTCCATTCTTAGTGGGGCCATGTTACACAATGTGGGGAGCCATCTGAGACAAGGTGTAAGTCCCAGCTCTGTCACTTACCAGCTGTGTGACCTTGGGCACATTACCTAATCTCTCTGTGTCAGCGTTTCCTCCTTCAAAATGAAGATAATGACAATGCAGGGCAGGGTGAAGGCTGTGTGGTTTGAGGGTAGGGCTTACTAATGAATTCTTTTATTCAAATGAGAACTTACTGGAAACCTAATCAACTGCTATTCTCCACTAAAGGCTGGGAATAAATACACCCAGCTCTGTTCTAGGAACACTATGGTAGATCAGGAAAGCAGACCCACAATCCCACAGGAGATCTGTTATATCAGGTGAAACAACATGGCAACAAAATCAGGGGTGTGATGATGTGAAATAAATTCAGATCTGATGCTGAATTCAGGGAGAAATAATAGTGGTCATGGCTTATGGTATTTTTGTTGTTAGGTGCTGTCTAGTCAGTTCAGATTCCTAGTGACCCCTTGCATAACAGAACAAAACACTGCCTGGTCCTGAGCCAACTTCACTAGTACTATGTTTGAGTTCATTGGTGTTTCCACTGTGTCAGACCATCTCATTGAGGGGCTTCCTCTTTTTTGTTGACTCTCCACTTTACCAAGTATGATGTTCTCCTCCAGGGACCGGTCCCATCTGACAACATGTCCAAAGCAGAGATGAACTCTCACCATCCTCATTTCTAGGGAGCATGCTGACTGGACTTCTTCTAAAACAGATTCCTTTGTTCTTCTGTCTGTCCATGGTACTTTCAATAATATTCTTCGCCAACACCTTCATTCAAATGCATTTGAATTCAAGCCCATTTAAATTGACTAAGGCATTCACAGATATGTGACCTTCCTCAGTCTGAGGTAAAGAGTGATCAGAATAAGGGAGGGCTGTCCATAGGAAGCTTCTTAAAGGAGGCTGTCCTTTTAAAAATTGTTTTATTTGTATTGCTGTTGTTATAATATGCTCAGTAAACATACACCAATTCAACGTGTACCATTTTATGACACTAATTACATTCTTTGACTTGGGTAACCATTCTCAGCCTTCCTTTCTGAGTTGCCCTCCCCCACCCCACCCCCATTGACATAAATTCACTGCCCTCTAAGGTTTCTATTAAGGAGCTCTGGCAGCGTAGTGGTTACGAGTTGGGCTGCTAAACTCAAGGTTAGCAATTTGAAACTACCAGCTGTTCCACGGGAGAAAGATGAGGCTTTCTGCTCCTGTAAAGATTTGCAGCCTTGGAAACCCTGTACAGGGTCACTATGAGTCGGAACCGACTCCATGGCATGTAACAACAACAACAAGGTTTCTATTAAACATTTTAGCTTGCTGATGTCAATTTAACCCCATAT
Organism: Chrysochloris asiatica; assembly: GCF_000296735.1. Lineage (NCBI taxonomy): Eukaryota > Metazoa > Chordata > Mammalia > Afrosoricida > Chrysochloridae > Chrysochloris > Chrysochloris asiatica. The sequence continues at coordinate 30,249,662 of NW_006408519.1, forward strand.
GTTGTTGTTGTTAGGTGCCATCGACTTGGTACCGACCCATAGCGACCTTATGCACAGAACGAAACACTGCCCAATCCTGGGCCAACCTCACTACTGTTGCCACGCTTGAGCCCATTGATGCTGTCACTTGGCCAATCCATCTCATTGGGGGTCTTCCTCTTTTTCTCTGACCCTCCACCTTACCAAACATAATATCCTTCTCCAGTGACTGGTCCCTCCTGACAATATGTCTGAAGTATGAGAGACAAAGTTTGGCCATCTTGGCCTCCAAGGAGCACTCTGGCTGCACTTCTTCCAAAATGGATCTATTGGTTCTTTTGGCAGCCCATGGCACTTTCAATATCTTAAAAGAGTATAATAATCCTCAAGGCAGACTTTTTTTTACTAGGAGTCCTGGTATGACACTGTACAATAAGTTTTGAACTTCTAACCACAAAGTAGATAGGTCAAACCCACCAGTTGCTCCTTGAAAACCTTATCCAGGGGTGCTGTGAGTCAGAACTGACTCCATGGCACTTAACAACAACAAGCTAAACTATTATTTGGAGTCCTAGTGAGACACTGTAGGATAAGCACTGGACTGCTAACCACAAGGTAAGCAGTTTAAACCTACCAGCTGCTTCTCAGAAACCCTATACCAGATCATTATGAGTCAGAACCAACTTGACAGCACTTAACAACAACAATATTGATGGGTTTTAAGATGAATTCAGGGGATATTTTTGGATTATACTTAAAAGATGATCCCAGGCCCTCCATACACAGAGTAGACAGGGATGGGCAACTTGGACATTGGCTACCCAAAAGGGGGGGGGGGGGGTACAAAGGCAAGATGTGACTGGCTTACAAGCTTTCAAGAGGGAACCTAGATCCAGAGGGTGTGAAAGAAGGTAGAATCTCCACTGAGTAGTATCCAATCTGTCTAGGCGGGGCTGATGAAAGGAAATGCGGATAGGTCTCTTATGATACAATAGTGAATAATTGTCATCAGGACTGATTGTGAGGGTTGGAAATTTAAAGGTAGATGTTTTGTAGCAAGGAGGGGAGTGATTAACTTTGTAGTCTAGGAGCGGAGGTCCCTGGGACCATGAAGGGAGGAGAGCAGAGAGTGGAACCCTACCCAGAGAAGCAGTGATGCCTGAGATGGAGGCAGAGACGATGACATGGAGAAATGGAGCAACTGGGGACTTTAGAGACAGAGAGGGAGAGGGGCTGTGTGCTGATGACCGGGAGGCAGGCTTGTAGTGTATGCCCTTTGTTTGGTTGATGATGCATGGAGGGGATTGTAACCATGGCAATGAAATGATATAAGATAGGATGAATGTAAAACTAATGTTCTCCTATGTAAACTATCACATAATTCACAATAAAACATGAAAAAAAAAAAGAATCGCATAGGGAGATAGAGCAGCTGAAGACTATGGAATGAGAAAGACTGTGCTTGTAGGCAAGAGACTGGCTTGCAAAATGTACCCTTTGGACCTTTAAATGAATATATATTTCCTGTGTGTTTTGTATGTATAAAAAAAGGGGAGGGGGGAACTAGAGGTAAATGCTGTTAACTGATGGTGCACGGAGGGGATTACAATCATGGCAATGAAACAGTATATGATTTGTTTAATGTAAAACTGATCATCTGCCCTATAAAGTATCACTCAATTCACAATAAAAGTTTTATTTTAGGAAAGAAAGAAAAAAAAAAAAAAGATGATCTCAGAGCAATAGTTTCAGAGGTCCATCCACCCTCCATGGCTCCAGAAAGTCTAAAGTCCATGAGAACTTGTAATTTTGTTTTACATTTCCCCCCTTTTGATCAGAATTCTTCTGTAGACTCTTTGATCAAAATATTTAGTAATGGTAGCCAAGGAGGAGGCTCTTGAAGAAAGTGTTGGATTTGGATTGGAAGATGACATCTCAGATGGAACAAATCCAAACTGCAACGACAGATGAACTTCCCATGGATGGTCCTTCCTCATTCTGACCACACTTTACATCAGATTGAGGAAGGTCACGTATCTGTAAATACTGTAGGTCAATTTCAGTGAGTTTGAGTTGAAATGCATTTGCATTATGTTATTGGCAAAGAATATTATTGAAAGTAACATAGACTTCCAGAAGAAAAAACCTATCTGTTTTGGAAGAAATACACTCAGAATACTCCAGTGGGACAGCTAAAGTGGGTCTTCAAGGAGTCTTAGGCTTGAGTATTTGCCTTTGCTGTTCCCTCCGCTGGAATACTCGTCCCTCAGATATTCCTGTGGCTGGCTTCTCCACTTTCAGAACTTAGTGCAGATGTTATTTCATCAAACATACTTTCCCTGTTGCCCTAAAGTTGTGCATTCTCCTGCCTCCACACCCGTCTATGTCCCATCACACCATTTTATTTTTTTCATGGCACATTTCATTTGTGAAATTATTCTATTACTAATGTCTTGTTTGATTTTGATCTCCCCTAATAGAATAAAAGATTCTTGAGAATAAAAACATTGGCTCATTGTCGGTGCTGAATGAGTATTTGTTGGATGACTATATAAGCAGATAGCTAGAAGACTCAGAATGCTAACCTAAGGGATTCGGATGTCATAGCAAATTAGGAGAGCTCAGTAAAACCATAGAAGAAAACTGTAGTATGCTTGTCACGCTGGTTACAAGAATCTCTTAGTGCCCTTCGTTTCCCTTTTCTCTTTAAAATGAGTCTTGAGGGTGATAAGAGACCAGGAGTGTTGTTGGGTAAAGATGGAGTCTGGGTTTTAGAGCTTCCTCTGAGTTGTTCTTAACCCTCACTTCATATTAAAGTCTCCTGGGAGATTTCAAAATTCCCTTTCCCAGACAGAAACTCTATCCAAATCCAATTAAATCCAATTCTCCAGGGATGAGGCCCAGAGATCAGTTTCCTGGGTGATTCTACTATGTAGCTAAAGGCAGGGTCCACTGTGCTAGATGCCACCAATGTCTCTTACAGACATTGGGCATGATGAATTGGCCTGAGCTACTCAAAGTACAAGATAAAAGAAAAAGAAAAGCCAACAAGTCTCATCTGGTCTTCTTCCCAGAGTCCCTGCTCAAGGATAAAGTGTAGCCAGCTAAGTTCTCAAGCACTCCGCTACATGTGATAAACTTTTTGGAATTAACCCCAAGTTTCCCTCAACTGGGGTGGACCTGTCCTAGGCAGGCCTCATATGGCACCCTAAACACACATTATTTGGGGGCTGGCTGCTGTTCTATTGGCCCCTATTGGCCCCACCAGCCTGGCCCAGTCTCAGTCCCCACTTTCACTTGGAGCTGCCCAACTTCTATTTTATCATGTCTTCAGCTGTGACTTAAGGTGGTTGATCTTATTTACATGCCACACGGGCGATGCCAACCCAATGTCTCTAGCGAATCTCACTCCCCACTGCCCATCTGACCCAGGCTGAGGGGTCTGTAGAAGGAAGGTGACTTGAAGTCTCCCTCTTGGAAAGGAGCTGTTGACTCACCTTCTACCCTTCTTGGAATTTGTCCCCTCCCTTCACCCCGACTCTGCACACATCAATATCCACCTTCATCTTCTGGGGCTGTGTATACAGTTTGACCTCTGATGAAATTGAACATCTGGACAATTATCTGTAGACCTGTTTCTAATTGGACTAATTGGAACTGAATTATTAGAGCTGTAATAACCTACAGTTCTGTCTGGGTTCTCAGTGACAAACAAAAGCAGCAGCTAGTCAGTAACTCAGGCATTTGATGCCTAGAGCAGTCACGACACGTTTTGCTCATTAGCCAAATCTCCCATCCAAGCACTAACCACTCCCAATCCTGCTTCACTTCTGAGATGAGATGAGATTGGACTCGTTCAGGGTGATATGGCTGTAGATTCATTAGTCACATCTCTACTTCTCTACTTGCCCTCTTCCTCCCCCAACATTTGCTTCAGAATGTGATTTTCATGAATCATGCCCATGCCTCTTGTTTTGGAAACCATGAGTCAGTGCTGTAAACACAACACTAAATCTCCAGCTTTTTCAGATAACCTGAGATTTGTAGCGCTCATGGTGGCCAATTAATGATTGTGCACTAAATGCATTGAGTGAGTTATTTATAAATAAATCTTTAGTGAGCACCTACTATGTCTCATCCACTGCTCTAGGCACTAGGAAAGAGTGGGGAGATTGATAGTATATGAGAAGAGACATTAGTAGAGATAATATGACTTGGAATGATGGTAAGCATTCCAATGGTGGCACTATGATACAGAAGGGGCCAAGGATGGTGAGGTGATCAGTGATGTAGAGAACTTTTGTGTATGTCGGGCCTGGAAGGCTGAGTAAGATGTAGTCCTTGGCCTCACACAGCTCCCAGTCTAGTGAGAGATCTGGATAAAGAGAATGATGACAATGAGGAGATGCCCTGGTGAAATTATGTAGAAGGGAGAAGCCAGAGGGAATGGTCAAGTATATAGGGTGAGGGGCAGTCAAGACTTGGCTTGTAAGAAATTGTGAGGCTTGAGCTACAATTGATAGGAAAAGTGGAAGTCAAGGGACAAAATTGTTTGGAGAAAGGGAGGAAGGGCTTGGTGTTAGGTGTTCACCCATTCTACCAGCCAACCAACTTTTACTGAGCATATTTTACTATGTGCCAGACAATCTTCTGGGTGCTGGGGTTACATAGGTGAACAAGAGCGAACAAATCTCTGACCTCCTAGGACTTACAATGCAAAGGTGAAGTGGGAGTAGATAGGCGGTGAATAAGTAAAGAATAAGATACTTTAGATGGCAAAGGGAGAGTGTGGGTGTGTTCTGAGGGCAGTGGCAGGTAGATGGGAATTCATCTGGTGGCCAGGGTAAACCTCTGCTGGAGGTGTGCTGAGACTGGGTGATGGGTAGCCTGGGAGGAGGAGAGTTCTAGGCAGAGGGAATTGCAAGTGTCATAGTCTTGAGGCAGAAACTCTTGATGTGTCTGAGGAACATACCTGCGTGTAGTGAATGGGGGGAAAGTGGTTCCCGAGAAATCAGGAAGTTAAGTATGGCCTCACTGACCAAAGGATGGAACCTGGTTCTTCATTTTGAACATTACAGAACACCACTAGAGGGCGTTAGGGCTTCTGAGAGAACAGAAAAAACTATGGAAACAGGGACCTGTGCATGACAGGGGTCCAGGTGCAAGGACGGTGGCTTGGCTTGAGTGGTGGCTGTTGAGAAGATGAATCGTGGAACTGATAGGACTCCTGGTACAGTGAGGCTTGAGGGATGACAAGAATCTAAGATGAAGCCCATGCGTTTGACTAGACCAACTGGATGGATGAGGCTGGTTAATCAGATAGGGAAAACCTGGAAAAGGGTTGGATGTAGGGAAAATCTTTGTTGTGTTGTTGGTTATCATGAAGTCAATTCAAGGCGACCCCATGTGTTAAGGGGTAGAACTGCTCTGTAGGGTTTTCAAGGCTATAATCCTTTTGGACATGTTTAGATGTTAATTGAACATTCCAGTACAGAGGATGTGGCTCTTATAAAAAGACCGTGGATGTAATGATGTCCTCACAGGTGCCTGGGTCGGTGTGGGAAAGAGCTCAGCTGGGAAAAGCTCTGCTGGCAGGAGGATGGGAAATAACCTGAGGAGGCAGGTAACAGATGGGGAAACCACACTGACTAGTCAGATTTGACCAGGTTGGAAGTGGGGAGGGCCTGACTCCTTGTGGCATCTGAGCCTCAGATTCACCTCCTTGTGGGGACGCTGCTTTATGCTTCCACTTCAGGGATGGTCACCTGCACAGTGGATGGGGTGACTTGGTTAGATAGTGATGTCATCAACACACAGGGGATGTTTCGTCTGGGCCCATCACAGGGATAAATGCTTCGAATACTTTGTTGTGTTGTTGGTTATCATGAAGTCAATTCAAGGCGACCCCATGTGTTAAGGGGTACAACTGCTCTGTAGGGTTTTCAAGGCTATAATCCTTTTGGAAATTGATCAACAGGCCTTTTCTTCCGCAGTGCTACTGGGTGGGTTAGAAAAGCCTTTAGATTAGTAGTTGTTGCTAAGTGCCATAGAGTTGGTCCGACTCATAGCGACTCTGTATAGGATTTCTGAGGAGCGACTGGTGGGTTTGAACCACCAACCTTGCAGTTCAAACCGACCTTGTAGTCTAGTGCATTATCCTGCCGTACCACAACAGGACTCCTGTGGATCAGTATTGAAATGCAAACCATTTGCACCACTTAGCCCCTTTTCAGATACATCATCTCCTTTACTCTTCACTAAGGACTCCCGGTGTGGCAGCGCTATTGTATAAGCACTGGACTGCTAACTACACCTTTCTTGGTTCAAACCCACAGCTGCTCTCTGGAAACCCTATACAGGGTCACTATGAGTTGAAACTGACTCAACAGCACTTAACAACAATATATATATGTGTATATGTGTCTATACATACATGTATTGTTTCTAAATGCAACAACCTTTCATCTACTTGTTCAAAGCATTCAGTTATGTTTCCGTAGAAACAAGAAGCTGTTCTTCTTGCATTTATTGTTGCTTACCTTATTTAATGGTGAATTAAGTTGTGTCATTACAGTAGCAAGTACAACAGGTTTGGGAACAAACACAGGATCTGCTAGAAGAGAAGCGCTTCCTCCCTGGTATCCCACCAGCCACCAGGCTTCAGAGTGCCCAGGGCATCCACCAATAGGTATTCAGATAAAAGGAGGCACGTGATTAAATGAGATTTGATTAAGAGTGCCCCCACTGATAGAAATACCCAGACAGCACCTATGTGCTGGAGTCAAACACTGGAAGTGAATGAAATTCTTATGTGGATAGGAACTTGCTTTTCTGATTTTTTTTTTTTTTTTTCCTTCTGGCTCAACCTTTTCCAAAGACTGGCTCTAATTTGAAGTGGTTCACTAGGAGTTTAAAAACAACAACTTTGATTTTGTTTTCAGTCAAGTAAAAAATTAATGCTTGGGTTGGGTTCAGAGTTCAGCCAATTAGTGTAGTCCAGTTTGGTCTGTAATTCTTATTCTCTGGGTCCTCATTATTCACAGTGAGGAAGGCTTCAAAACCATTGCTTTGGTTTTCTCCCCCTTCTGGCTCAGAGTCTAAAAGTACCTCAGGCCTCTTTTGTCCTGAGCCACTCTGTTCTAACCAATCCTGAAGGGACACTTACCGTGTGACCAAGAACCCTTGACATGAAGACACAAACATAAAAACCTTCTGGAGTCTGATGTTAAAGATGGTCCTTCGCATTACTAGTGGGCAGTCTGCATAAATTTGTAACTCTTTCCCCTCAACCCCTCACAGAACAGGGTTGTTCCTTACAGGGGGGTCCTGTTTGCTAGGGAAAGGCCCAATTACATTATGGACGCTGAGTGAATTCTCCCTAGGACTTAAGAGGCACTAGATACCTTCACTTCCCCAGTTTGAACTTTGATTTCTCACATTTTTGTTTGTTCGCCTTCCCTTGTTTGGTCTCAGTATCAGCTGAACGCATTCTGAACTCCTAAAAAGTCAGTCAGCTTAGGAACAGTTGTTGTTGTTGTTAAGTGCCATAGAGTCGGTTCTGACCCATAGCGACCCTGTACAGGGTTTCCGAGGCTGTAAATCTTTACGGGTGCAGAAAGTCTCATTTCCTCTCACAGAGCGGCTGATAGTTTCGAACTGCCGACCTTAAGGTTCGCAGCCTGATTCGTAACCACTACACTACCAGAGCTCCTTTTAGGAACAGTAGATGTCAGTATTTCTGGTTGAGCCACAAAGAAGCCAGAGAGCACTCTCTCCAAAGCCAGAAGCCAACTCCTTGAGCCCCTGGTAGTGGGTGATCTGAGGACCAACTCCGATGGCCTGTTCTCTCCCTGGTCCCTGAACACACACTTTCCCCCACTAGAAGGAAGCATACACCCACTAAGGCTGCTCACTTTGAGTTGATTACACCCAAGGCACCAACTATCAACATGGCCTTATGGTCTTTTGTGACTTTCAAGATTCCAGCCTTCTGGGGAAGGTTAGAATGAACCATGAGGTAATAGAAGAAAGGTGAGGAAGTCAGTATAAACTCATGTTTTACTTAATATAGATCCAGATGGATCTCTGTCTCAGTCTTCCTGTCAAAGATTGAATTGGGTTCCCCTACAATATGTGGGAACAACATTGCGAAGTATGAGTATTCCAGAACACTAAATTGTGCTCATGAGGAATCTGTACATGAACTAAGAGGCAGTTGTTTGAACAGAACATGGGAACACTGAATGGTTTAAAATTAAGAAAGGTGTGCGACAGGGGTGTATTCTTTCACCATACCTATTCGACCTGTATGCTGAGCAAATCATCTGAGAAGCTGGATTATATGAAGAAAAACGTGGCATCAGGATTGGAGGAAGACTCATTAACAACCTGCGATATGCAGATGATACAACCTTGCTTGCTGAAAGTGAAGAGGACTTAAAACATTTACTGATGAAGATCAAAGAGCACAGCCTTCAGTACATTGCATCTCAATGTAAAGAAAACAAAAATTCTCACCACTGGACCAATAAACAACATTCTTATCAACGGAGAAAAGATTGAAGTTGTCAAGGACTTCACCCTTCTTGGATCAACTATCAACACTCATGGAAGCAGCAGTCAAGAAATCAAACGACGTATTGCATTAGGCAAATCTGCTGCACAAGACCTTTTTAAAGTGTTGAAGAGCAAAGATGTCAGCTTGAGGACTAAGGTGCACCTGACCCAAGCCATGGTATTTTCAATAACCTCATATGCATGCAAAAGCTGGACAGTGAATAAGGAAGACTGTAGAAGTATTGATGCTTTTGAGTTATGGTGTTGGAGGAGAATATTGAACATGCCATGGGCTGCCAAAAGAACCAACAGATCTGTGTTGGAAGAATTGCATCCAGAGTGCTCCTTGGAGGCCAGGATGGCCAAACTTAGTCTTTCATACTTCGGACATATTTTCAGGAGGGACCAGTCACTGGAGAAGGATATCATGTTTGGTAGGGTGTAGGGTCAGAGAAAAAGAGGAAGACCCCCAGTGAGATGGATTGACAAGGTGGCAGCATCAATGGGCTCAAGTGTGGCAACAATTGTGAAGTTGGCCCAGGATCAGGCAGTGTTTCGTTCTGTTGTGCATAGGGTTGCTATGAGTCAGTACCGACTTGATGGCACCTAACAACAACAACAACATGTGTTAACTTGACTGGGTCAAGATTCTCAGGGGTTTGGCAGTTTGGTGATGATGTCAGGTGGCATCTTGATCCCTCATAATGTGATCTAATGTGATTAACCAATAAGAGGATTAAGGGTGGGTTGCAATTCCCTTAATCCCTTCACCACCATGTAAGGAAATTTCCCAGGGGTGTGACCTGCAACACATTTGGTCTTAACAAGAGATGAAAGGAGAGAGAAGTAAGCAGAGAGGAGGGACCTGCTCCATCAAGGTATAAAGGCAGGGAATGGAGTGTGTCCTTTGAACTTGGAACCCCTGCACTGTGAAGCTCCTGAATTCAAAGGAAGATTGATGCCAAGGTGCATGGAGATCTCCAAGGGATACTGGACCTCCAGATGCTGAAAGGAGAGAAGAACCTTTTCCCTGAGTCAGCAAAGAGAGAAAATCGGCACTCTGAATTTGGACATCTAACCTCTTCATTGTTAAAGAATACATTGCTGTCCTAGCAGCACAAATTACGAAGACAATCTCCATCTCTACCTGTGGTTGTTAGTCACCTGGAGACCTGGTGCTCTGGACTGCCAGCTGCAAGGTCGATGGTTGGAACCCACCAGCTACTCCTGGAAAACCCGATACAGGGTATCTATGAGTTGGAACCCACTTGAAGACACTTAACAACAACAATAAAGGTAATAAAATTTTCTACATCTCCATGTTCTGCAGTCAGCCCTGACTCATAGCCCAAGTCCTGTGCCCTGGTTGTACAAGACATTGCAGTACCATCTCTGCATTAGACATGGCAGCCCTTCCTTGTTGGCACCGGGAGCTGAATACTATTTCTGGCTCCTGGCACTCTTATTCCTGTGGCTGATCTAACTGCTGAGGGCTTATTTTTAGTGGCTGTAATGAGGTTGGAGACATAGTTGGCTTGCAATATGAAGAAGTCCCAGGCCTTCTGCAGCTGGAGGGGCCAGACCCCACCCTGCTGGACAAGGGACCCACTGCACTGCCTCCCAGGGTGAGGACAACAGGCTCTCCTGACCATAACATCTGCCTCTCAAGGTGGCCATCTCTTCTTCATCCCGGAGTTCTAGAATGTGGTTCAGCCTCTGCCTCATTTTCTAGACACTCGTTTCATCTTCTTCCTTCTCGTCTTTATGTTCACGTTCAGACTCTCTCCTAGGAATAGATTGACAAGGCTTGGCTCTATGGTTATGCTGGCTGCCTAGAGGGGCAGAGTAGTGGGGGATGCAAATGGTTAATGAGCTTGGCTGCTAATCACAAGTTTGGAGGTCTAAATCCTCTCAGAGATACCTTGGAAGAAAGGCCTAGCAACCTACTTCTAAAAAACCAGCCATTGAAAATCCTATGGAGTTCTACTATGTGCAGTTCTACTCTGATGCATATGGGGTTGTCATGAGTCGGAGTTCATTCCATAACAACCGATAATTTAAAAAAAGAAAGAAAGAGGCAGAACTTAAAATGTTTAGAAGCAGCAGCTAAGTAACAAGGCATTTTGTTCAGGGAAAAGTCACTTGATTGCTCCCTCATAGGTAAAATAGATTACTCACAGTAACAGCCAGCCCACTGCCAGCCCACATGACAGACACCTCTGGGCAAATTAGCAGAAGGCACCCTCTCTAGGCAAGTTGCAGCCCTGCAGGCAAAGTCATGGGGTAATTAAGGCTGAATCAGGCTGCTAATCTCACCGTCAGTGTTTCGAAACTACCATCCGCTGGAGAAAGATGAGGCTTCCTGCTCCCGTAAAGATTTACAGCCTCAGAAACCCTGTACAGGGTCGCTATGAGTCAGAACTGACTCCACGGCACATCACAACAACAAGGGGTCCTGGCGCTGTGGGCTAATGTGTCAGACTGCAAAGTCGTTTGAACTGCAAGGTCAGCAAGTTCAAACTCACCAGTTTCTCCTTGGAAACCCTATACAGGGTCGCTATGGGTCAGAATCGACTCAGTGGCACTTAACAACAACAAGGGGTCCTGGTGTGGGACTGTAGTATCGATAAGCACTGGACTGCTAGATGGGATTGGTGGTTCCAACTCATCAGCCACTCCTCAGAAACTGTATATAGGGTCACTATGAGTCAGAACCAACGTGACAGCACATGACAACAACAACAGCTGCAGCAACAACAGCAGGAGTACTGGGGTGGCACTGTAGGATAAGCACAGGATGGCTAATTACAAGGTTGATGGTTCAAACCCACCAGCTGCTCCTTGGAAATCCTATACAGGGTTGCTAAGAGTCAGAAGTGACTCAACAGCACTTAACAACAACAATCAGGCCCCAAACATCCACTCAGCTACGCAGCCTTCTGCAGATGACAACCTATACAACCATTCACTGTGACCTCAAAATGTCTGACTCGCAACTGACACATGTCTGTGTCAACGCTCAAATGAAGACAACTGTTAGGGGACAGTATGGTGAAGACACACATTAGCTAAGCTGTTTAATCTGCCCATCAGTGTTTGAGAACCACTAAAGAGTCACCCTAACATAGATTCTTATGCTGTGTTGAGCTGTTTGCAACATGTTGATTGTGTTCCCAGAGTGATTTCCCAAGGCCCAAATCTGATCACATTCCTCACGCCCTTAAAAAATCTCCAGTGACTGTCACTGCCCAGAGGACCAAGCCCAAGCCTGACAAGCAAAACCATTGCTAATATGATCCAAACAGATGTTTCAACAGTCTCACGGCTTGCCTCCCAAACTCCCCTTCTTTTTACCACTATTGTGCCCCAGGAGAATCGACTTTACCACTTCCTAAACATGTACTGCTAGGAGCTCTGGTAGCGAAGTGGTTATGAATTGGGCTGCGAACCTCAAGGCCAGCAGTTTGAAACTACCAGCTGTTCTGTGGGAGAAAGATGAAGCTTTCTGCTCCCGTAATGATCTGCAGCCTCGGAAATCCTGTACAGGGTCACTATGAGTCAGAACCGACTCCATGGCACATAACAACAACAACAAACATTGACTGCTAGTTCAGTCTTCTGAACCTCTGCCCATGCCCTTCTACCTTTGTTTCTCTAAAGGGTTTCTACCCTTTCTCCAAAACCCCAGCACAAATGCATCTCTGTGAGTTGTCCCTCAGTTCTCCCAGGTAAAATGGTGAGTTCTCTCTTTTTGCTCATCAGTAGAGCCCTTAACAAGTCTTTGTTAATGTACTTAACTGCGTTCTGTTGAATAAGAGATATCTGTCTCTGTTACTTGCCTGGAAATAACTATCCGAGGTATAGTCCATGATCTGCTTATCTTTGTGTCCTCAGACTGCAGCACAGTGCTTGGTAGACAGTAGGGAGTTAAAGCAGGTGAATGACTATAGACCCCAAACCTGTTGCCATTGAGTTCATTCTGACTCATGGCAACCCCCTTACCATGTATTTGAGCTATTTTGCCAGGACAGGTGGTTAATAGCATGATCCCTGGAGTCAGCCAGTCCTTGTTTCAAATCCCAACTCTATCACTTGCAGATGAGTTTAACTATCTTACTTCATGTCTATTTCCTCAAAGGACAGACAGGAGGAATAGTAACCTTACAGGGCTGCTGGGAGGATTAAATAAGAAGTTATGTTGCAGTATCAGATACAAATAAGCATCCTATGAATGGTAACAATAATTATTGGACCCAAATGTTCATGTTCTCTCAACAGACCCCTATATGTTTACCAACATATGGCTTTGAGACAAACATCTTGGAATAGATTTATTGGTGTGGGATCAATCCACTCATGAGCTAGATTGTTGACCTTGATCCTATTGGCACTGTGCTCATTGCAATTGTGTTGGAAGATCAGATGGAAGACTCAAATGGGTCAGATGTCTACAGGTAGCAGATGAATAATTCTCCCTAGTTACATTTCACATACACAAATCAATAGTCTCCTGGTTGCTGGCTTTGACGATTACTAAAAATACAACTGTGCTTCCCATGTATCTTTGAAATTCACAAGTCATGTATTTCCAGCCCAAGAGTCAAAACCAATCAATCCAGTCTTTGAAAAAGCAGTTGATAGGGGCTTTTTCACAACCTCCGTCAACATTTAATTTAGATAATTGCCATGTTTAATTAACATAATCCACAACTTTCATTAACATTTAGACTTGGAAGTTGAACACACAGAAGGAAAATTAATGAATTGTTTATTTGTCTTTTCCATGACGTAACCCTTCAATCTTTATCTAGAACACTCCTGTGAGGTGCATATTCTAAAAATTGTATTACAAATGTGTAGAGTTTTTGTTTTTATTTTGAAAGTTCATTTCTGATTCCATTTGTGTTAGAAGATATTCAGTTATCACACTAAAGGAAAGGTAAGGGACAGCCCAGACACAGGTACTTGCTAAGCCAGCAAGCTATTCTCTGGGCATAGTGAGGATTCTGTCCTTAACCTAGAGACCCTGGCATGACCACTAGTCAGACTGCCAATGTAATCAACCACGAATCTTAGACTCCCATTTGCGAGTCTGGTTTGGAAAGTGCTCTTGACCACGGAGGTTCCTCCCTCTGCTCCTGCTTGTCTGGCTTGACTCAGTGCAAGAGGGCCACCAGAAGTTTCCGGAAGTCCCCAGAGGTGTCAGACTGAACCATGTCGGACAGAGACTTCTGGTATTTCTCTTGGAACTTTGCTTTTATTCCCCGAAGGTCAACCTATAGGAGAGAAAACAGCAGCAAGGGGGCCAACATTTATGGGGTGTACACCATCAACCAAAGGCACTATCGAAGCCCGGGACCCTCATGTGTGCCTTGAAACAACAGCCCTTTGAAGAAGGAGCCATTGTTCTCCCTGTTTTGTGGATGAGAAAAAGGAAGCTGAGGCCAGGTCTTCCAAGGCAACAGAGCTGTCTGTGTGTGCGCATGTGCGTACCTGCACCTGTTCGTGTTCCAGTGCAGCTTTCAGATAGGCACTCAAATTTGAATTTCATATTGTTTTATGTGTTACAAAAGATTATTCTTCACTTGAGCTTTTTTCCTGCCAACTATTTAAAAATTAGGAGTCTCTAGGTAGCATAAATGCTTGAAACCAGTTGACCATTAGCCAAACCCATTCTGCTAGAAGTTCAAACCCACCTAGAGGCACCTCAGAAGACAGGCTTAGCGATCTGCTTCCAAAAGCTCACAGTCTTGACAACGTTACGGAGTAGCTCTGTTCTGCATGCATGGGGTTGCCCACGAGTCAGAATTGACTTGACAGAAACTAACAAAAACCAACATTTAAAAAAGATCCAAGTTCTTAGGTAGTAGAGCTCACCAAGTTCAGGCTGTACAGGTCATGGTTTACTGAGGATCCTTTGTGTCAAGTTAAGAGAGCTGTCAAAATTCCATTCCAAAGAAAGGCGGCCCAATGGAATGCAGAAGTCACTAATACCATATGCAAGTAAAATTTTGCTGAAGATACTTTTAAAAATGATTGCAGCAGTACATTGACAGGGAGCTGCTGGAAATTCAAGCGGAATTTCTACGAGGATGTTGAATGAGGGATATTATTGCTGACATTAAATGGATCTTGGATAAAAGCAGAGAATACCAGAAAGATGTTTGCCTGCGCTTTATTGCTTATGCAAAAGCCTTAGACTTTGTGGATCATAATAATTTGGATTACACTGAGAAGAATGAGTATTCCAGAATACTCATATATAAATAAAGAGGCAGTTGTTTCAACAGAACAAGGAGATACTGTCGTCGTTCGTCCTTAAGTGCTGTTGAGTCAGTTCTGACCCATAGCGACCCTGAACGGGGTTTCTGAGGCTGTAAATCTTTATGGGAGCAGAAAGCCTCATCTTTCTCCCACGGAGCAGCTGGTAGTTTCTAACTGCTGATCTTGTGGTTCGCAGCCCGATTTGTAACCACTATGCTACCAGAGAGATACTAAATGATTTAAAATCAGGAGCGATGTGGGCCAGGGTTGTATCTTTTTTGCCATACTTATTTAATCTGTATGATGAGCAAATAATCCAATAAACTAGATTATATGAAGACAAATCTGACGTCAGAGTTGGAAGAAGACTCATTAACAACAAGAGATGTGCAGATAACACAACCTTGCTTGTTGGAAGCAAAAGGACTTGAAATACTTGCTGATGAAGGTCAACGACTACAGCCTTCAGTATGGATTGAACTTCAACATAAAGAAAACAAAAATCCTCACCACTGGACCAATAAATAATATCATGATAAACAGAGACAAGATTGAAGTTATCTAAGATTTCATTTTGCTTGGATCCACAACCAATGCTCATGGAAGCAGCAGTAAATAAATTAAAGGACATATTGTATAAAGGCAAATCTGCTGCAAAAAGACCTCTTTAAAGTGCTCAAGACCATTGGGTGCCTAAAATCATGGGACGATAAAGGCACTAAGTAACTGGCTTACAAGTTTTCAAGAGGGAGTTTAGTTTCAGAGTGTGTCGGGGTGGGGGAAGGTAGAGTACCCACTGATTGATTTTCATCTTGTCTAGATGGGTCTGGTGAAAAGAGACTGGGATAAGATTCTTATGATTCAATAATGAGTAATTGTTATCATGACTAATTGCAACTGTCATAACTATAAAGGCAGAAGTTTTGTAACAAAAAGGGGAGAGTAATTAATCTTACAGTCCAAAAAATAGAGGACCCTAGAACCATCAAGGGAGAAGAGCACAAGCGGAATGCGGGACCCCCAGAGAAGCAGCAACACTAGAAATGGAGCTAGAGATGAGGACATGGAGAGAGGGAGCAGCTGAAGATTCTGTACTTGTGGAAAGAGAGGGACTGGGTGCTGGCAACCAGGAGGCAGGCTTGTAGAATGTACCCTTTGGTTATTTAAATTATTATGTATTTCTGAGTGTTTTGGTTCCCCCACCTCTAAAAAAAAAACAGAAAACCCAGAGGGAATGGAAGCAAATACGGTTGAATGATGATGCATGGAGGAGATTGTAGTCATTGCAATGCAACGATTGTGTAAGACCGATGTTCTCTCATGTAAACTATCACTCAGTTCACAATGAAAGCTTATAAAAACAACAACCAAGAATAAATGCATGAGCCACACAAAATTAACATGTTTTCTTGCATATACTGATACTAATAAATATTGTATCATTAAAAAAAAAAAAAAAAAAAAAGCGCTCAAAACCAAAGATGTAACTTTGAAGACTAAGGTTCACCTGACCCAAGCCATGGTATTTTTGGTTGCTTCATATGCATGTTCAGGTACAAGAGCTGAACAGAAAATTTCAAAGGTCAACTCAAGAAGGCAAAGTCAAATATTACAACGAAACGTGCAAAGATCTAGAGTCAGAAAACCAAAAGGGAAGAACACGGTCAGCATTTCTCAAGCTGGGGGAACTGAAGAAAAAATTCAAGCCTCAACTTTCATTATTGAAGGTTTCTCTGGGCAAATTATTGAAAGATGCGGAAAGCATCAAAAGAAGATGGAAAGAATACACAGAGTTACTGTACCAAAAGGAAATGGTTGAGAGAGAAATACTGTTAACTGATGACGGCACATGGAGGAGATTATAATCATTGTAATGAAACAAGGTGTAAAGCTGATGATCTGCCCTGTAAACTTTCACTCAATCCACAATAAAAATCTTAAAAAAAAAAAAAAAAAAAAGGAAATGGTTGATATTCAACCGTTTCAAGAGGTAGCATATAATCAAGAGCCAAAGATACTGAAGGAAAAAGTCCAAGATACATTGAAGGAATTGGCAAAAAACAAGGCACCAGGAATTGATGGAATAAAAATTGAAATCTTTCAAGAAAGAGAGGCGGCACTGGAGGCACTCACTCATCTATGTCAAATCTGGCCAACTGATTGGAAGAGATTCATATCTGTGCCCATTCCAAAGAGAAGTGACCAAACAGAATGTATAAATCATCGGACAATATCTTTGATATCCCATGTGAGTAAAGTTTTACTAAAGGTAATACAAAAACAGCTGCAAGCATACTTTGACAGAGAACTTCCAGAGGTTCAAGCCGGATTCAGAAGAGGACGTGGAACAAGAGATATAATTGATGATGTCCAATGGATCTTGGCTGAAAGCAGAGAATATCAGAAAGACATTTACCTGTGCTTTATTGACTACACAAAGGATTTTGTTTGTGGATCATGACAAACTATGGACAACATTGCAAAGTATGAGTATTCCAGAACACTTAATTGTGCTCATGAGTAATCTGTACATTGACCAAGAGGCAGTTGTTCAAACAGAACACGGGAACACTGAATGGTTTAAAATTAAGAAAGGTGTGCCACAGGGGTGTATTCTTTCACCATACTTATTTAACATGTATGCTCAGCAAATAATCCAATAAGATGGATTATATGAAGAAAAACGTGGCATCAGGATTGGAGGAAGACTCATAACAACCTGCAAAATGCAGATGATACAACCTTGCTTGCTGAAAGTGAAGAGGACTTAAAATATTTACTGATGATGATCAAACAGCACAGCTTTCCGTATGGATTGCATGTCAATGTCAAGAAAACAAAAATACTCACCACTGGACCAATAAACAACATTCTTACCAATGGAGTAAAGATTGAAATTGTCAAGAACTTCATTCTTCTTGGATCAACTATCAACACTCGTGGAAGCAACAGTCAAGAAATCAAATGATGTATTGCATTAGGCAAATCTGCTACACAAGACCTTTTTAAAGTGTTGAAGAGCAAAGACGTCAGCTTGAAGACTAAAGTGTGCCTGACCCAAGCCATGGTATTTTCAATAACCTCATATGCATGCGAAAGCTGGACAGTGAATAAGGAAGACTGTAGACGAATTGATGCTTTTGAGTTATGGTGTTGGAGGAGAGTATTGAAAGTGCCATGGGCTGCCAAAAAAAACAAGAGATCTGTGTTGGAAGAAGTGCAGCCAGAGTGCTCCTTGGAGGCCAGGATGACCAAACTTAGTCTCTCATACTTTGGACATATTTTCAGGAGGAACCAGTCACTGAAAGGGATATCATGTTTGGTAAGGTGGTCAGAGAAAAAGAGGAAGACCTCCATGGAGATGGATTGGCAAAGTGGCAGCATAGCATCAATGGGCTCAAGCATGGCAACAATTATGAGGTTGGCCCAGGACTGGGCAGTGCTTCGTTCTGTTGTGCATAGGGTCGGTACCGACTCTATGGCACCTAACAACAACAACATATGCATGTGAAAGTTGGACAATGACAAAAGAAGATTATAAAAGAATCAATGTATTTGAATTATGATATTTGAGAAGAGTACTGAAAGTACCATGGACAACCAAAAGAACAAACAAAATGTCTTTGAGGAAGTACAGCCAAAATGCTGACTATTCCTTGGAAACCAGCATGGCGTGACTTTGTGTCTCAGAATTTGAACACTCTACAGCCTCGGAAACCCTTTACAGGGTCGCTACGAGTCAGAACTGATTCCACGGCATATAACCACCTCCACCACCATAATGACCCAGTCCCAGAGAAGGACATCATGCTTAGTAAAGTGGAGAGTCAGTGAAAAAGAGGAAGACCCCCAAGGAGGTGAACTGGCACAGACAGGGGCAGCAAAAATGGGTTTGAACATGACAATTGTAAGAGTAACCCAGGACTGTTCTTTTGTGTATAGGGTTGTTATGAGTTGGAACTGATTTGATGGCATCGAACAACAAATTCATTGGAAGCTCTGAAGACCTAGGTGTTAGAGGTGGGGAAATGATTCAGAAGGAAAGCAAATAAGAAGCGTTCTTTTCCCCTCAGCATCTTACACCTAGTGAGGGAGTCCTGTGCACACCAGAAAAGTCAGAGTTCCACATGGCAATTAAACCAGTTGTGGTCAAGTAGATTCTGGCTCATGATGACCTGGAACTGAACAACCATTCACACTAACAAGCAGGAGCCCTGGTGTGGCACTGTGGGATAAGCATTGGACTGCAAGGTCAGTTGAACTGCAAGGTTGATGGTTCAAACTCACCAGCTGCTCTTCGGAAACCCTATAATGGATCACTATGAGTCAGAATCCACTTGATCGAACCCTAGTGGCATAGTGGGTTATATACATTGGGCTTCTAACTACAAGGTCAGCAGTTCAATTCTACCAGCCACTCCTCAGTAGAATTTATGGAGTCCTGGTATGGTGCTGTTGGATAAAGCACTGGACCATAAGGTCAGTTTGAACCACAAGGTCAGTGGTTCAAATTCACCAGTCACTCCTTAGAAACCCTATACAGGACCACCATGAGTCAAAAATGACTCTATAGCACTTAACAGCAACCACCACCACCCAGGGGATCCACAGTCCCTAGGAGAACATGAGGAATTGCTAAAGAATCACAGAGCTGTCTGTAAGCAGGAGTGTTTGGGTTTAGAGTCTACCTTGCACTCCAGACCCAGAAACTGTGCTTCAAGTATCTGGTTCTTTTTCCTCTCTCCTGCTCCAGTTGGAGGCTGAACTGAGAGAGGAGGAGGGTGGGTGGTGTGTGGAGAGAGATGAGAAGAGGAGAAGGCAGGTGAGTGGGGAATTGTTAAAAGTAGATGTTGATGAGAAAGAGAGAAGCTACAAGAGAAGCTAGTCTGACAAGTCCCCTGCTCCCTGGCTTGTACCTGCTTACCCTTGCCCAAGGTTGGGGAAAAGGCAGGACAGTGGGGTCAGTATGAGGACTCTATTCTATTATCATTTGGTTTTGCTGGATTAGGAGAATCAGCCAAACTAGATCTGTCTGGGATTCCCTGGACGATGCAAACAGTTGGGTTTAGCTACACAAGGTTAGAAGTTTAAGTCCTCCCAGAGGCACCTCAGAAGTAAGGGCTGGCGATCTGCTTCTGAAAAGCCTGCTGTTGAAAGCCTATGGGTCACAGTTCCACTCTGACAAGTATCAGGGTACCACGAGTCGGCATCAACTTGATGACAACTGGTATATCTGGCTGTGTCTGGAGTCTTCTGAGGGGATAGTCCCAATCTGAGGATGATCTATGCTCACTACTGAGATGGCTCAGAGAGTCTTGGAATAAGACATTCTATGGCCCATGTTGGTGTGAACATGGAATGCCAAAGTGCTCCAATCTCCCTAGAGGCTTTTTAAACACTTGGTTTGCTCTGTTGCCAGTCCGCCTCCTCAGGGGAGGGATCCCTCAAGACTTCTGGGTGAGTTTGGCTGATGGTTGAGTTGCTAAGAGACAGTAGAGACTGAAAGCCACAGATCTAGAGACAGGAAGGAGAGGAAGAAGGGAAACTGCAGATTTGCAGAGAGCCTGGGATAAGGAGAGAGAGAGGCTTTAAGAGAGCAAGAACGAGATGACTAGTGGAGGAAGAAGGGGAGGAGAAATTTCAGAAATCAGATGAAAAGAGCTGTCTTATTATTATTACTAAGTTACATTTTAAATCAGTGTCAGATATTAAGATGATCTAAAGAAATGGATCAGAATTTGGATTGGTATCTTTATCCTTTAAATAGTTTTTTTTGGAGGGGGGTGGGAGTAGGGGGGTGTGGTTTTCAAGTGTTAGTGTGCTTTGTTCTCCAAGACTTCTCCAACTGCCACCGAATGCCATTCACCCTTGTTCTGTGAGTCCTGTGGCTCTCTAGTCCCAAACACAAGCTGTGAACCTGGACACCTGCTTCCAAGCCTTTGGCTGTTCATCTCCCTGCCCCTTTCCTCTTACTATGCTCGAGTCTTCTCAACAGGGGCAACGTCATCCCCAGGAGGCAAACATTGGCTCTTGGGATGGGGGTGGGGAGCAAAAAATTTTAATCTTTTAAATGTATTATTATGGATTGAATTGGATACCCCCAAAATATGTATTAGGAGCTCTGGTAGTGTAGTGGTTATGAATCGGGCTGTGAACCGCAAGGTCAGTAGTTTGAAACCAGCTGGTTCCATGGAAGATAAGGCTTTCTACTCCCATAAAGATTTTTACAGCCTCAGAAACCCTGTACAGGGCCGCTATGAGTCAGAACCGACTCCGCGGCACATAACAACAACAACAACAAAATATGTGTTGGAGCCCTGCATCCTGCATGTGTGGATGTGATCCTGTTTGGAAGTAGGGGTTTCTGTTATGGTAACGAAGTCCTATCAGAGTAGTATGGGTCTTAACCCTCACTGCTTCTGAGTTATAAAAACAGCAGAAGACTCTAGAAGGGATCCCAGTAGAAGGTTCCGAATAGAGTGGGAGAAAATGGGAAACAGAACTCAAAATTGTACAAACAAAAAATGGGCTTTCTGGTCTGGAGAAACCCGACTATAGCCCTCAAGTACCCTTCAGGTCTGGAAAGAAACTCACCCTTGTGGCCCAATTTTCAGACAAGCAGTAGGTTGGTATATAGTGGGGGGTGGGGGTGGGGAGAGAGGAGACAACAGCATTAGTAAGGCATGCTCACCATGGGATGGTCAACCATTGAAAATCAAAAGGGCAGCATTTACCTAAGGGATGGGAAGGAGGGTGGACTGGAAATAAGAACCACAGGGAGGAAGTGGGATAGCTGTTGTTACATGGAGCGGAGTACAATCATTGAGATGAAACAAAGTGAATGATTTGTTGAAAGTAAAACTGATGATCTGCTCTGTAAACCTTCGCTCAACTCACAATAAAAAGTTAAAACAAAAAGAGAGAGAGAGAAGACGAAGAAACACAGAGACATCCACTGAGGAAGACAAATGGATGGGGTTAAGTATTTTTCTTTTGTAACCTGATCAGCAAGGATATTAGTACCAATCACCAAAATTAAAATCAATGTCATCTATAAGCTGAGGAATGCCAAGGGTTTTTGACAACACCAGAAACCAGGAGCGAGGGCCCTGGAAAATCAACACAGCTAAAGCCTGATTTGGACTTTCAGCCTCCAGGATGGTGAGAAAATAAATGGTTTCTGTTCTTTAAAGCCACCACTTGGGATATTTTTTGTTGTGGCATTAATACGTAACTAACACGCATACTCCATTACCATCGGGTGGATTGTGACTCCAGCTGACTTATTGTGAGGCAAATGTTTGAAAGGAACTGTCTTCATGCTGTTCTGTAATGGGATCTGGAAGGTTCTCCTGGGTACATAGAATAGAGTAGAATTGCCACATAAGGTTTTCGAGGCTGCCAATCTTTACAGAAGCAGACTGTCACATCTTTCTCCCTTAGAGCAGTTGGAGGATTTGAACCACTGACTTTTCGATTAGCAGCCAAACAATTAACCCATGTACCACCAGGGATCCAAATCATTCATAGACAGATAGTATATCTGTGGGGGTAAATTTTCTTCACAAGGGGGCAATTAGGAACAAGAAATTATAAAAAGACTCCATGGTGGGAGGTGATGATGAAAGAGGCTGAGAACCACTGATGTGTTTCTTGTACAAAGTTGAACCTCTGCCAGTGTTCAGCTAATTAAAGTGTTAGCTCAGGAGTCTCATGGTCTCTGATGTTGGGGACTTGTCTGTAGCCATCCCATCTGTTTTGTCTTCCTTAAAATGGGGGTCAAACATACCTGTACTATCTCACAATGGCTCCATAAGCTCTCCTCTGCACACTACCTTGGGCTCCAGAGCCAAAGGTGACAAAAATAGAAGCAGTTATGACTGCAATTTTATAAAAAGAGCTATTGAAGCATCACAACTTCTACAAATGTCAGGAAGGCAAGGGCTGTCTCTGTTTTACTTTCTCTATAAATGTTGTTATTGTAAAGGGCCATCCAGTCAGTTGAGGCTATAGTGACTCTGTAAAGATTTGCTGATGACACCCGTGATGGAGAAAAGAGAAGTTCCACCCCATCTCTTGGGAATCGAGAATGCCTTACCTCAGCTCTTGTCACGATGATACGGATTAGCGTCTCCTCATCGGTGCCCACACCCTTCATGGATTTGTACAGACACTCTGCAAAGTAGCCCTCTCGGTCTCGGGCACACCTTACTGGTCAGGACAGAGGAAAAAGAGGACATGAGACCTTCCTCCGAAGGAGTAAAGCTGGCTCAAGTGTCACCTGGTGACCCTAGAGCTGACTTCATTGTGAGGCAGATGTTTGTAAGGAACTGTCTTCATGTTGTTGTGTAATGGGATCTGGGAGGTTCTCCTGGGTCAAAACCACTATAGATAATTAAGACACTATCTTGTTCTTGAAGACCCTCTGAGGGACTAGAGCTGTGGTCACTGTTATGTCCTCCCTGTAAGTTCATGATTGTCAACAGCAGAAAAATCTACTGACAGGCTATCTCTGATGCTGGAGTTGGTTTCTGAGTGGAAACATAGATGAGCTGGTCAGCAACTTTACTGTAATGAAATGTCACAATCTTAAAGATTTACTTAGTTGGACTGTGGATGGCTTTTCTTCACTAAACAACCTTGCTAACCTTTGTTTTTCCTCATTGAGTTTGTTTTTGAGTTTCATTTCTAAATGTCTTTCATGTTCCCCATAATCTTCTTATTTTGTATTCTGGGATATGGGATGTTCAATCCTTTCTACAGATTGAGAGTCCCTGGGTGGTGCAAATAGTTAAGTGCTTAGGGGCTAACTGAAAGTCTGAGGGTTCAAAATATTACAGCCCACTGAAAACGCTATAGAGTGCAGCTCTATTCTGACTCACATGGGGTCACCAAGATGTGCAATCAACTCAGCAGCAACCTTGTCTTTGTTACTAGGTGTCATCAAGTTGGTTCCGACTCCTAGGGACTCTCTATAGTGTTTCTGAGGCTATAAATCTTTATGGGAGCAGAAAACCTCATCTCACTTCTAACAAGCGGCTGATGGGTTTGAACTGCTGACCTTATGGTTAGCTGTCTAGTGCTTATCCTACAGTTACCAAAACTCCCCAACAGCAATTGGTTTGTTGTTTTTATTTTTTCCTACACATCACCTTATGATGCTGGTACTTGCTCTTTTCGGACTCTCGCTTGGCTGGCCAGTTGAGTTCACAAATTAGTGAAACCTGTTTTCTACTCGTCATCCTGCTCAAAGATCCATCTCTAGTCTTGGAGATGAGCCAGGATCCCTCACTCCCCAGACTCATACGGATCCATCATGACTAACTTGGGGGAATAAAACCATTGATTCTTTACACTGTTGACAGTTCTCTCTAGAGTGCTTTAGATTATTTGATGCTGACGATTACTAACAAGCAATGAAGGGTCTACGTGTCCAGCATTAGTGTGGAACATGCATCCTTAATATGTCCTGTTTCCTAAGTAATTGCCTATGTGATGGACCCTCAGGAGCAAGAGAGAGTCAGGATTAGGAAAGCAGAGTCTAGGGTGGGTGTCAGCATCACAGACTCAAATGTACGACCTCTTTATCCTGAAAGCAATCCAAAAGCTGCTGTGTTGGGGGGACCATCAATGTGGGGAATAGAATATTTGAGACTCACTGTGATTCCCACTGGGCCAGTCCCTGGGCCATGCGAACAGTTAATGTTATTGACTGCTAACTGAAGGGCTGGAGGCTCAAGTCTGCCTAGAAGGGTCTTGGAAAAAAGGGGCTTGGTAATATGTTTCTGAGATAAATCAGACCATGAAAACCCTGTGGGTTGCAGCAGTCTGATCCCATTGTGCATGGGTTGCCAGGAGTCAGGAACCAACTCCTCGACAGCTACCATCATCAATAACAACCGGCAGTTGACTGGTGTGTACGCACCATGAACTTGAAGCTCTTTAAGATCAGGAATTGGGTCTTATTTGCCTGTGCTCCCCACAACTCGCACACCCCCTGGGTCCTGAGTGAAATGTAAGTGATTGCATTCTGGCGCTTTCTCTGATTCTCTTCCACTGGTGGTGGTGGTTATGTGCAGTGGAGTCGGTTCCAACTCATAGCGACTACAAGTACAGAATAGATTTGGAGCCTCAGAGTCAAGCCATGAGCAGGCCTTGCCATCTACTCAAGGTGTCCCTTGAGGCTCTAAGGTCAGTTTTCCATTCAAAGTCACACATGTTTACAGACTGGGTCAGAAGGCACACTAGGAAGACTCAGGTCTCTGTATGTCACTGTAGATGCAAAAAAAATCAATTCCTGGCATTGTTCTACACTCCCTCCCCACACCAAAAAAATTTGGCAATGGAAGCACATTTTTTACCTTCCAAGGCTGCTTTTTCCATTCTTTCTCTTTTTCTTGGGATATACCTCTCCATTTTTTGTGCCATTTGGGACAGTGCCCTGGACTCCTCGCCACAGGAGTGTGGACAATGGACAATACCTTTATTCCAAGGCTCAAAGAAAGAAGAAACAGAGCCTGCCAGACAGAGCCCTGTGCCCATGTCTCTGCTGTTTCCTGCCTGTAGGCAGAACCTGGAGAAAAGGGCCTGGTGTTTGCTTGGCACGGTTATGATCTGGTCTCCTTCCCCTCTCTTTTTAAACAGACATCATTCTTTCCAGGTGTTGAAAGAACCAAACAGAAAAGGAAGCCCTCAGGCCATGAGGCAAATGCAAAACCTTGTTCATGGAACCTGAGCTTGACTATTCCTGGGTACGTGTCATATGAACCTCATGCTGTTTGCAGAGACAAGACAATGGTCCCAGGCAGCTGACAGATGCTCACAGGCACCCAGGGTCTTAGTGGCATTCTAATGTCTGCTCTGGTGTACCACCCATGTGCCCTCCTGTGGGAGTTTCTCCCCAGGAATTGTCCCCTGTGGGAGGAAACGGTCTCACCCAAGTTACAAATGTTTCCTGGGTACAGTCAGTATCTACTTTGGTCACCTCAGCTTTAGAGTTCCTGGGGATCTCGCAAAGCCTTTTTCACAACTACATTCAACCTCTCCCTTGCCCCACGCTGACTAGAGGTGTTGGTTCGAAACCACTCCTTGAGTCTGTTGCTAGGAAGCCCAAGCCAAGACAGGGTTCGCTCATGTTTACTTTACCAAGAGTTAAGTAGGCTTTCTTCAGGTCCCCTGATGTTTCTTCTTCAATGGCCTTCTCGATGTCTTGGCCGATGAGCTACAAGACAACCAAAGTCCAACCATTAGCCCAGCTTTGACCTTTGGTCTTGGTGCTGTGAAAATCATTCCTCCATAGAAAGTCTGAGTTCATCGTAATTGAATCATGTGACTGTAGGGACTGCCTACCCTGCCTAGTACCTATGGACAGATGGGTCGTTGCCACCCATTAGGAAAGGGGGCTCTGGTCACTGAGGAGCAGTGTTGGATTACCCAACAAGCAAGGCAAGCACAGGCTTACTTGTGCTTACTTTCATGTAGTGAACAATTCTGCATGATTTCAAAGATTCTCCTTCTGAGTATGGTTGGCATCTTCTGTCTCTCTCCCAACTACACAGCACCTTCCTACAAAGAGTCAAGGGCGCTTTTCCAATGTTTAGTCCCTGGTAGGGACAGAGGACACAGAAAGCCAGGAAAACAGAGGATTACTTACTAATCTATAGTGGATTGGTTTGAAAAGCATGTGAAACCGTTCACTTACAGATTAGTAAATGGTGCTGGTGGTATGCTGGGGAGTCAGTTCCAACTCATAGCGACCCTACATAAGGTTTCCGAGGCTGTAAATCTTTGTTGTTGTTGTTATGTGCCGTGGGGTTGGTTCCAGCTCATAGCAACCCCGTACAGGTTTCTGAGGCTGTAGATCTTTACGGGAGAAGAAAGCCTCATCTATCTCTCTTGGAACAGCTGGTAGAACTGCTGACCTTGAGGCTAGCAGCCTGACTTGTAACCACAACACTACCAGAACTCCTTACAGATTACTAAGTAAGCACAATTTACTCTGTACTTACCTTGCATACTGGGTACCCACCCCTGCTGAGGAGTTAGTCTGGATTGGACCTTAAAGGACATAACCTTGGTCAGTACCACTCTCTAAGGCTCAGTGTCCTCATCTGTGAAACTGGGTGAGGAAGAGCTAGACACAGATGCCACACAATAGTCCTCTACATTTATATAGCACGTTCGTTTCCAACGACTTCTAGTGCGGTGTTGTAAAGATCAGCACTGGACTGCAAAACACAAGGTCAGCAGTTCAAACCTACCAGCTGCTCCTTGGAAACCCTATATAAGGTCGCTATGAATTGGAACCAACTCAGTGGTACTTTACATTTCCAAAGGGGCCCTGGTGGCACTGAAGGGTAAACACTGGACTGCCAACCTCAAGTCAGTGATTCAAACCCACCAACTTCTCCTTTGGAGAAAATGAGGCTG
Organism: Chrysochloris asiatica; assembly: GCF_000296735.1. NCBI lineage: Eukaryota > Metazoa > Chordata > Mammalia > Afrosoricida > Chrysochloridae > Chrysochloris > Chrysochloris asiatica. Next base: position 30,276,890 of record NW_006408519.1, read on the forward strand.
TTTCGTCTCATTAAAGATTTACAGTCTTGAAAACCCTCTAGAGGGTCGCTATGAGTCAGAATAGACTCTCTGGAAGTAAGTTTGTTTTGTTTCATTTTTCCATAGTGTTCTTCATCCCTGTCAGTTCCAATGTTCCAGGAAGCTATGGCTATTACAAGAGTTCCCGGATGGTGCAAACAGTTATGAGATCTAAAGTTTGGCTGTTCAACGACATCTCAGGAAAAAAGGCCCAATAATCTAAGATTTTAGCTATTGAAAATTCTGTGGCACACAGTTCTACTGGTGACATCTGTTGGTTATAACAGTCTTACCCTCCCCTTCCTTGTCCTGGCACTGGAGGACTCGGATGCTGGCCGTTTGGGTGAACTAAGTGCCATGAAGTGGTCTAGCTCTCCCCTTTCTTTCCCTGATAAGGTGAGATGGTGACGGCTGGGAGCTGGGAGGCTGAGCATGTCAAAAACACCACTTTTCTTCACTCTGGGTGATTCCAAATGGTCATATATCCACCACGGGTTCACAACTGGTTATCTACGGCATTGCAAATTCGGTTTCTTTCCAAATATTTACAAAAGCTGGAGTTCAGAGTAAATTGTGACTATGCTTAGCACAAATACTGGCTGGGACAACCTCAGGCCAGACAAATAAAGAGAAGACAGAAGGCTTTGCTTGGTTTGGAGAAATATAGGGTACTATTAGAAATGCTAAAACTTCTTTCTTAGAAACGATCTTTTGAGGATGTGGCAAATGCTTCTGTAAATAAATGGAGACTTTGAGTATACATCAGTGGAGTTCATGCAGTTTATTTTGAAAACATAAACAAATCATCCTTTGCAATGTATATGTGGGGTCGTGGTGGTGAAGCGTCTAGATTTCATGAACTTTGACCTCCTAGCAATATCTAGATATCTAAGTGTATGCTCAAGGAGCTCTGGTAGCTTAGTGGTTACGAATTGGGCTGCCAACCGCAAGGTCAGTAGTTTAAAACTACCAGTGGTTCCATGGGAGAAAGTTGAGGCGATCTGCTCCCATAAAGATTTATAGCCTCAGAAATCATGTGCAGGGTCAGTATGAGTCGGAACCGACTCCACGGTACTTAACAACAACAACAAAGTATATACTCAGGGAACCTAGAGTTGAAGGGACTTGGGGGATTTCAATATTTAACCACCCCTAGACTTTCTTGAGTTTGATGTGGGGAGTTAGGGACTCAGGAGAGCTGGGTATCACTTTCTGATAAACAGAATTCTTGGTCTGTAGAGTCAGATTCCATTTCAAGAGGACATCTTCACACATGTCTGCGTTTACCAAAAGTCCTCTATGAAACCACTTTCTGTTTCTATTGTTAATACTGGGCCCATGTTTTTCTTTTGTGTGTGTGTGTGGCATCTCAGCCTACAATACAGTTGAAAGCAGAAAAACAAAGCTGTCTGGGGAGGTGAGAGATGAGCTCCTAGTCAGATCCTAGGCATTCACGGCACGTGTCAGCCCTCTGCCATACAGCTCCAGGGGGCGCTGTTCACACAGTGCAATGGGACCTGTGTTTGTTGGAATTTGGCAACAGAGGGTACATTCTGTCTTCTTTATCAACTTCTTGAGCCCACCCCCTTCCTGGCAGCTACCAAGGCACCTCCCTGGGCCACATGGAACACGATTTGAAATCAATTGACTGGGCCGAGATCTTGTGAGGAGCAGAAAACAAATTTTCTGATCTCAGTACAAAACACATTGCCAGGGTAGATTCCAAACAAGGCTCAAAGGCCTCTAGCTAAACAGACAGCAGTGCCACCAGGCAGGTGGGAATTCCTGGGCAGTGCACATAGTGAAAGAGCTTGGTGGCTAGCCTAAAGGTTGGAGGTCTGAGTCTATCTCGAGATGCTTCCGAAGAAAGACCTGAAGATCTATTTCTGAAAACTCAGCCACTGAAAACCCTTAGGGAGCACAGCTTTACTCTGACACATATGAGGTCACCATGAGTGGGACGCTAGTTGGTGACAACTAGCAACTACAATAGGGCAGTTTAGAAGAACACCAGAGACGGTTCTATCTTTAAAAATAGCTTTTCCCGAGTTGGCAGAATGCTCACAATAGGGTCCTATGCCTTCTGACTTTGCCCACAAGCAAACGAGGCAGGACACTCTAGGATGGACTTGCTGTTTTCAAGTGCCATTGAGTTGGTTCTGACCCATAGTGACCCTGTATAGGGTTTCTGAGGAGCAGCTGGTGAGTTTGAACTGCCGACCTTGTGGTTTAAAGTGACTTTGCAGTCCAGCGCATTAGCCCACAGTGTCACACCAGGACTCCGATGTTAATTAGTACCTTGAATGGGCTTTGTTGTTGTTGTTAAGTACCGTGGGTGGAGTCGGTTCCAACTTGTAGTGACCCCCTACAGTGTTTCTGAGGCTGTAAATCTTTACGGGAGCAGAAAGCCTCATCTTTCTCCCATGGAACAGCTGGTAGTTTTGAACTGACAACCTCGAGGTTAGCAGCCCAATTCGTAACCACTATGCTTGTTGTTGTTAAGTGCCGTCAAGTCCATTCTGACCCATAGCGACCCTGTATAGGGTTTCCAAGGAGAAGCTGGTGAGCTTACAGTTCAAACAGCTTTGCAGTCTGGTGCATTACCCCACAGCGCCACACCAGGACTCCTATGCTTAGGAACACACAAATGGAAAGGGAGAAAGAAGTAATGAGGGGGCAGTGGGATCAGAGTGAGGTGGGTTGTGGGTCTGTGCACCTATGATTTATGGTAACACCTGTTTTGAGAACTTGCTTTAGGCTTACAAGAGTGACTTACACACTTTCATTATTGAAGCAGTTTGTTGTTGTTAGGGGCCATTGAAGCAGTTCTGGCTCACAGGGACCCTGCATAGGGTTTCTGGGGAGCGGCTGGTTTGAACTGCCCACCTTGTGGTTAGCAGTCCCATGCTTCTACAGTACCACACCAAGGCTCTGTTGGAACAATTTAGGAGTGTAGTCATCTGGCATGGAGTTGGAAAAGTTCTGTTGCCTGGGTTGGAATTACTGAGAGTCAGTAGTTAAGACTCAGACCAACATGGCAAATAAAGGTGAACACTTGAGCTTTTGTGCCAAAGATTCAAATTGTATCTGATGCCAGGGCAACCTGTATTACATAGCGTACCGTGGTGCTTCGAGTCAGAGGTCACCGGAGAATAAACAGAACCAGAGCCCACGAAGCAGGATGAACTCTAACATTCAATGGTAAAGACCAAGATGAACCACAGTAGATCACATGCTTTGGCAATGATCGGTAGCACTTCAGAGCATTCTCATCAGATTACCTTGTACATTTAGTCTTGAAGCTCCGAATTTTGGCATTGGTGGTTCACACAAGGAAATTCTAATACCCACAGTTAATGCTTACTAAAGGAGGCCTGATAGCGTTGTGGATCTAGAGCTGCGCTGCTAACCGCAAGGTCAGTAATCCAAGTCTACTGGTCATTACATGGGAGAAAGATGAGGCTTTCTGCTCTGGTACAGATTTACAGCCTCGGAAACTCTGTACAGCTTTGTTATGAGTTGGCTCATAGCCACTGCCGTCAATGGCCTACTGCGTGGCAACTCAAAGTGGCTAAGTGTTTCACAACTGTTAATTCATTCAATCATTATATTCATGCTATGAAGTTGTTGTTGTTATATGCTGTGGAGTCGGTTCCGACTCATAGTGACCCTGAACAGCGTTTCCGAGGCTGTAAATCTTTATGGGAGCAGAAAGCCTCATCTTTCTCCCGTGGAACAGCCGGTAGTTTCGAATTGCTGACTCTGAGGTTCGCAGCCCGATTTGTAACCACTACGCTACCAGAGCTCCTTGCTATGAAGTAGATACCATTATTATCTCTGTTTTGCGGTGGGGAAACTGAGGCACCAAACCCATTGCCATCAAGTTGATTCTGACTTAGAGCGAACCTTTATAGAATAGAATAGAACTGTCTTGTAGGGTTTCTAAGGCTATAAATCTTTACAGAAGCAAAATGCCTCATCTTTCTCTTACAGAGAGGTTGGTGGATTCAAACAGCCAACCTTTTGGTTAGCAGCTAAGCACTTGACCACTGTGTCACCAGGGCTCCTTTGTGCAGCACACAGAGCTCTTAAAGTGGTACCAAGATCATGCCACTAATAACCTAGAACATAACTTAGACTTTCATATACTTCAGGATCTCCTGCAGTACTTGTTAAATCACAGATAAACAAAAAGACAACACAAACAAAAAACCAGTTGCAATCAAGTAGTTCCTGGCTTATGATGACCTCATGTGTTATAGTGCTGCATAACGTTTACAGCAGCTGTGAACTTTCAGAAGTAGACAACCTGGCCATTCTTCCACGTCACCTCTAGTTGAACTTAAAGTTCTAACCTTTTGGTTCATCATTGCTAAGTGCTAGCTCACAGCTACCTACCCTGTATAGGGTCTCCACTGACCTTGCAGTTAGAACCCCCAGTGCTATACTACAGCACCACACCAGGACCTGGTTAACAGTCAAGCACTTAAACATTTGTGCCACCCAAGTGGTCTAAATCACAGAGAATAGGACCCCAAACCCTTGGAATCTGATTCTGTTGGTCTAGGCTGACAGTACTTAATAATGACAATGACAACTCATTCTCAAGTGATGCTGATGCTGTTTGGCAGGATCAGCTTTGAGAACTATTGAACTAGAAAGCGTGCGTGCACACACACATGCACCTGCCCACATACATGTGTGCTCTGTGTGCTTCCATGGTGATCACCTGTGATAGACATGCCCCAAGACTCTACATTCCAGCAGTGGCCCCGATCATGTGAGAGGAGAAGCTGGTCCCAGAGCAGGTCCTCCCATTTAGAGGCTCCACAGCCTCCGGCTCCGTGGCCAGGGGCCCAGCTGCCTTTGATCATGACTGTGGGCACGATTTGAAAGTGCAGGACCCTCAAGGCTTATATACAGTGATGATAAAATTCCACAGCATTATTGTCTTTTCATCTGTTGGCAACACACAGGGAACACTATTTTGAGTGAGGAGCGGCCAGCTGCGGCCGAAGTAGAAGCTTGGACTGGGGGGGATGTTGGAGTCTTCATCCACTTTCTGCTACCGACTTGCTGTGTGGTCCTGAGCAGTTACAGCTGGTTTCTCACTCGCCCAGATCGTCGTCATCAGAGCTGTTTGTCCTCCTTCCTGGTTATGGCAATGTTAGGAAGATTCAACGAGATACAGGACATAGAAGGGCTTCGCATAGTTAAAAGCACTCTACAAATAGAAAATTCCCACTGCCACCGAGTTGATTCTAATTCACAGTGAGCCTATAGCACAGAGGAGAGCTACGCCTGAGGCTTTCTGGGAAGGTAAATCTATACGGAAGCAGGCCGCCTCATCTTTCTCCTGTGGAGCAACTGGTGGGTTTGAACTTCTGACCATGAGGTTAGCAGCACAGTGCTTAACCTAGGAGTTTTGAAGGAATCCACAAGGACTCCTTCAAAAACATTATTAGATTAAAAAAAGATAATATACCCATCCTTCTAGGTGTGCGTCTGAGACATATCCGTCTTGAGAAACGTTTGTCCAATTGTAAAGTTTAAAGAAGAATGGTGGTGGGGTGGGGTGGGAGTATGTGCTGTGGAACTGGTACCAACTTACAGCGATACTGCATAGAGTTTCCAAGGCTGTAAACCTGTCTGGGAGCAGAAAGCCTCATCTTTCTCCCACAGAAGGAAGCTCCACAAACAATTGTTGTTTACCACGTGCCAGATACTGTTCTGAGCCTTTTACAGGTATCTTCTTTTCACTCTTAAAGTGACCCCCAACCCCCGGGCGTATGTGATGATGATCTTCATGGTCCCTGTCTCACAAACGGGGAAACTAAGGCACAGAGAGGTTGGGTCATTGACCAGGGGTAGAACCTGGCTCCTTTGACTCAGGGCTTTACTCCTACAAGACTGTCCTCTGCCTCGCCAGTCTGTGCCGTAAAGCAGGGTTCCTCACCCTTGGCAGCAGCACTGCTCTTTGTTCTGGGGGGCTGTCTCAGCACGACTGACATTTTGGAGGGCTCCTTCTTTGCTGTGGAGGCTTTCCTGTGTATTGTAGGATGTTTAGCAACATCCCTGGCCTCTCTCTACACACTTGATGGCAGCATCCCCCCACCTCAAGCCGCTTGTTGTTGTTAAGTGCCATCAAATTGGTTCAGACATACTGACCCTATATAGGTTTCCAAGGCTGTGTATCTTTGCCGGAGGGAAGCAGGGAGAGCAGAAAGCCTCATCTTTCTCCCTTGGAGTAGCTGATGGGCTTAAACCACCTACCTTATAGTTCACAGTCCAGTGCTTATCCTGCAAAGCTGCCATGCTCCTCACCCCACTAGATAAGATAATTTTTAAAAACCGTCTCTAGACATGACTGTTGCCCCAGTCTTTGGTTACTTACAACTTGATAAGCTTGAAAGGTGGCTCGTAGTTGCTTGAAGCTCCTCTTTGCCAGAACTTCATTGAAAGCAAGCTCATCGGTGCCCCAGCGGCCTTCCCCTGCCTGGAGGATCAAATGCAAGCATTTTAACAAAGCCTTTGGCACAAAGATTGTATATACAATGTTGTGTTTCCCAGCATGCCTTATATGCAGGAAAACCATAAAATGCATACTAAGTAGAAGTTAAATCCAGCCCACTGATCTATCGATTTATATTAATTATATCTTCCTGTGTTCCAAAAGGGATCTGAGTATAAAATTAGGAACAATTCTTCTAGGTTAATGAAGACCATATCTATGAAAAGGATTTTAAAGAGCTAAGCATATCTGTATTTCTTAAAGATCATCTTATTTCCCAAGGAGCTCCCATCTGCATGAAACAAGGAGACGTTTGATAAAAAATAATGTTTATAAAAGACTAACAATAAAAGTATTTTGTCACTGCTGTAAAAAGTTAAGAAAAGATTTTCTTGATCAAAGAAACATTCTGATGGTTGTGGGGTGGAGTAAGGGCATTATTCACGGGCTAGAGGGTAGACCCATGTTAACACCAGTAACAGGGCAGGCAGTATACAAGAGGGAGGCTGGCAGAGGAAAGCTGAAGGTAGCAGGAGACACAGGGGGGGGGGAATGCAAAAGTTACAGGACAGGCAAACACTGTTAACTGATGGCACATGGAGGGGATCGTAATTATTGTAATGAAGCAAAGTCTTGATTTGTCAGCTGTAAAACTGCTCATCTCCTCTGTAAACCTTTACTCAATTCACAGTAAAAAAAGCACTTCTGAGACTGGTCTGTCTTCACACTTACTTCGTACAGATCTTTGGCATCCTGGCCTGCTAGGTCTTTGTCAATGTCATCGCCTTCATCCCGGTTAGCCTAGAGAAACGGACACATTGTTATTAACTTGAGTTGCTGCCTGACCACAGAAAACATAAAGAGAAAGCTGTGGAATCTGGGGGTGATTTGAGAGTGGTGGCCAGCAGCTAGAGTCCACACTGCAAAGCCAATGCTTGCTCTTTGCTGCCATCTTTTGGGCACAACTGATACAGATGGCTTAGGTGGCAACATTTTCCTTCTGGTTTGGGTAGCCACCCGAGGCATTCTCAAACTCCATTAGTCGCTGAGTAGACTAGAAATGGCACTAGAGTGAACCTACTGGAAAGCAATGAATTTCCCTTACAAAATGTCAGAGTCTTCACCGAGGCTCCCAGCTCAGAGGAACCCTGAGAGTCAGCTGTGGAAAGCTTTCCTGGTATCAGCCCTATGGACCCACCCTTTTGTAAAATCACTTCCCCTTGAACACGGGAGAGAACTTTAAAAATGCTAGGCGACCACTCCTACAGTTATGTTATGCTATGTGGCAAAAGGGATTTTTGCAGCTGCAATTAAGGTCCCTGATCAGCTAAATTAATCAAAGGGGAGATTGTCCTGGGTGGGCCTGATCCAATCAGGTGATCTCTTGACAGAACTATGAAAGCCGTTAGAGCGATGAGCTTCTAGTTAGCCTGAAAGAAACCAAATATCTATGTGTGAACCGCCTGTTGGGGCCAGGTGGCCGGGAGCTTCAGATGGCTTTAAGGAGCTGACAGTGGTCTCAGTTGAGAACTAGCAAGACAGCAGGGACCTCAGTCATATGCCACAAGTAAATAAATATGTCAACAGCTGGTGAGCTTGGAAGAAGACCCTGATCCTCAGTTCAAAATGCCATCCCTGGCCAATACCTTGATTTCATCCTGGTGAAATCCAGCAGAAAACCTACCTAACCTGGACCCTGATCTGAATGCATGGAAACTGTGGGATAGGAAATCTGTGTTGGTTTAAGCCACCGAGTTTGTGGAAGTTGTTACGTAGCAGTGGAAGATGAATGCATATCTTGTGTTTCAGAGGAAGCGTGCGTTCTTCTGTTCTGTGCTGTCAGCCTGGCCACATTAGGAAAAACCAAGCAGAGGAAACACACTAAGTTCCTAAGGATGGTTGGTCCAGTGAGAATACAGGTGCTGTCTGGCTGGAATCCCAGGGCTGGGGTCCTAGCCCATCCCAAACATCCAGCTTTCTTGGCCAGTATGTTCTTATAGAGCTAGACTCAGGTGAAGCCAGGAAGTCAGGGCAGAGCTGTGTTATGCAAAGGCCCTGCTTGGGGTCAGAAGGTCTGGTTCTTGCTCCTGCACTGTGTGAACCTGAGATGGTTACTCTCCCTCTCTGGGCCCAAGTTTCCTCATTGGCAAATGGAGTGGTGATGCTTAATGAGATACTTCATTAATGACAAGTGTTGCAAGCTATAAATGACCAGGCAGATTGCTACAACAGGTGAAATCCCAATAGAATAACTTCACAAAAGCTGAGCTGATGGAATATAGGTTGATACGCCCTCAATAACATTTCTAATAAGAGAAAAAATGCCCACATGTGTTGCCAATTTCATCATGGCACCACATCGCCTGGGTATTTCCCAAGACCATAAAGTGGGTGAGACCCCTTTATTCTTACCTGTAACAGGGCCACCAGGATTTTTTTTAGGTTCCCACTTGTATCATCTTTGATATCTGACTCAAGGCTTCTGTCAAATACTTTTGAACAAGAAAAAAGAAGGGGGAGAAAGCAAAAGATTTATTTTCCTACGAATCGGGCTGCGAACCTTAAGGTCAGCGGTTTGAAACTACCAGCCACTCTGCGGGAGAAAGATGAGGCTTTCTACTCCCGTAAAGATTTACACCCTCGGAAACCCAGTACAGGGTCGCTATGGGTCGGAACCTACTCAACAGCACTTAACAACAACAACAATTGTGGAATAAACACTTCCTTTTTTGCTTGGGGTAAATCTATACATCACAAATTATTTGCCTTTTCAACATTCTTTACATGGTGTTCATCATGTTGATCATGTTGTCCCACCATTACCATTATCTGTTTCCAAATTTGCCATCATTTCTTACAGAAGCTTTGTGTCCTCTCAGCAATAAGTCTCCCTCCCCTGCACCCCACCACTGACCCAAGCCACCACTGGCCCACTTTAGGAAATGAATGTCCTTCATCTAAACTCAGAACAAGAGGTCACTTACGCCGTTGGTAGGCCTCCTTAATGGCAACAACTTCCTAGGAAAGGTAATAAAAAAAAAAAATCAATACTCTAGGGTGGGACAAATCAATAAGAGACACAGAAATATACAGACTGAAGAGGCATAAACAATCAATACTCCAAGATGGGGTGAATCAGGAAGAGCCCCAGGGACATGCAGAGAGAAGAGGCAACACAGAAATATACAGACTGAAGAGGCAGAAACAATCAATACTCCAATATGGGGTGAATCAGGAAGAGCCCCAGGGACATGCAGAGAGAAGAGGCAGGAACCAAGTCTGGGATATTGCCTTCTTGGCTTCCTCCTAAGAGGGCCTTCCCTGAGGATCAGGGCTAGGGCTGGAGCAAGCCCCTGAGGTGTGAAGGGACTCTATACAAACATTTCAACCCACACAGTACTGGATGTGCAAAGGAACTATTAACATCTAAGTCAATGCTTCTTTGAACACATCCTCACCGTATTTCCCCTTCCTCCCCCCCACTCCCTCTACACACCTGTCCTCCTCCAGGTAACCAGTGTTGGGAGTTCAGTGTACACCTCCCCAAGTGCTTTTTGCTTTGTATTTGCTTGCTCCATTTGAATACATATATACATACTGCTGAGAACATACAGAGTTATACTGTGTGTATGCTATGTGTTTTAAAAGTGGACAGCTGCACGTATCATTCTGTGACTCATTTTTCATTCAATATTATGTCTTGGAGATCCAGCTAGGTTTGTGCATAGCCACCTAGGCTTTTAAAGTATTGCATCCTACAATTAGCCTCAGTCGATGGGCATTGATGGGCATTTGGGTTGTTTTCCAATTTTTCTCAACTTCAAACAAAGCTTCTTTCAGCACGCAACCTGCTTCTGCAAGGGTTTAAACTTCTCTGTAAGAGGTGTTGTTGTTTGCAGCTACCATTGAGTCAGAGCTGACTCACAGTGACCCTGTTTTCAATGGAACAAAACACTGCTAGGTCTTGTGTCATCCCCATGGTAGGCTATGGACCTCATTCTTGTGACCCACAGGGTTTTCCTTGATTGATTTTCAGAAGTAGCTCTCCAGGCCTTTTTCCTAGTGTGTTTTAGTCTGTTGAAACCTATTCCACTTCATAGCCACACAAAACCTTCCAGTGACAGTCTGTGGGGGATGTGCATGAAGTGAACTCCAACCTGTTGTTGTTAAGTGGTGTTCAGTCAGTACCAACTCATAGCAATCCTGTGTAGGATTTCCAAGGAGCGACTGGTGGGCTTGAACCACCAACCTTGTGGTTCAAATCGTGCATTCATCCAACGTACCACACCAGGATTCTGACCTGGAAGTTGAGAATTCTACCATTGAACCACCACTGGGAGAACTGCTTTCCATTTCTAGGGTGTGTGCCAAGTTGTGCATTTCAGAAGCTGGACCGGCAGAGTAAGAGCAGGTGGTTCCCATGGGACACCCTGCAAGCTGGCTAAAATGGGTAGAAATAGGGATGGCCATAGACAGCTATAGAAGGTGAGGAGTCTGGCTGCTTTGCTCTGATGACTGGGAGGAAGGAGAAGACTAGTAGGGGCTGACCACTTGTGTTTCTCTAGCTCCCTCCCTGGTCTCCTCCTGCCAGCCGATTTCCAGAATCTGCTCATCACAAGCCAGCAATTTCTTATCTTTTCCATCAGATCTATCTAACTGAAAAAGTCACAGTTGTTGGTTGAGGCCAGAACATGAACAACAACAACAAAACAATCTAGGTCAAGGGGAAAAAAAATCTGTGGTCAAAGAGGATTGGAAAAATAATGATGAAATTAACCGTGTTGCCAAGACCCACTAGTTACTGTAGAGACTCAGTGTGTCAGAGTAGACCCCTGCTCTCTATAAGGTTTCCAGTGGCTGATTTCTTGGAAATAGATTGTTAGACACTTGTGGGTGGACTCGAACCTCCAGCCTTCCAGTTAGCGGCCAAGCACACCCCCTGCCACAGAAGGATTTACTCTAGAGGTCTCAGTGCATCTGGGAAGGATAAGCATTGAGTAGGGAAAGGGGTGTCTGTGATGGCTCTCAGCTGAGGCAGAACCCCAACCTGAAACTTCTTGAGATGGAGATTGTTTTCATCATTCTGAGGGAAGAAGTCCACAGTGCTTAGAAAAGGGCTTAGAGGTTGAGGCTAGAGCTCTGGGCACCTCAGGAAACGTGAGCAAACAATGGTACAGGCTGAGTTGAGCAGAGTGGAATGAGCCACTCCAGGAGGGTAACACTCAAGCCTTAAAGAACTGTTTAGCGTCAGAATCCCATTTCATTAGCTTTCCTCATTGCCTTCTCCAAATACTGCTTCTGTTTCTTATTGGGGGCTTCAAGAATGTCAGGATTCTCTGGCATTTTCCCCATTCAGCTGTGATGGGTGGTTGTGGAGGAGAAAGGGGTCTCCTATTAGTGATCTGTGGCTCTTGTGGTTTTCAGAATCTAAGACCAATGTGCTTCCACTGGGACCTTAACAAATGTTCTTTCCAGCTCCTGAAATGGAGGGACAAGGGGGGAGGTGTGCTGACAGATGGATGCAGAAGTCGGTGGAGAGGAGCTGGTACCATGTGGAGCCTCTCTGCCCACCATAGTCTTCTTTGTATTTTGCATTAGATGAATGCCATGGACGAAGCAGCTATACGAATATGCTTGGATTGCCAAATGCATCTTTCATTCCAGAAGACCTGCAAAGGTAGACTGGGAGGGGTGGAGAAGAATCTTTCCTCCTGCACATAACTCTTTGTATCAGTTTAGAAAGACAAGACTTGGATGGACCAGCTCTTCTGGAGAGGACATTTCTCTGCCAAGGTCCAAGGAGCTGCAAGACCAAGACTCACTTTTGGGAGACTGGAAGAGGCATCTGTCCTGTGTGGGTCTTGCAGACTTGCTTTTGCCCAGACACTTGCTCATCCCATGAGTAGAATTCAGGGAGAATTACCTTCTGCTTGAAGCATCTCTCTGATGGGTGTATGGACTCTCTCCCCCTGGGAGCAGAGACTGAGGGCTTGGCTGGGACTTACCTTATTGGATCCTGTGCAGAGGACCTCGATAAGCACCGCCTCGTCTGTGCCCAGACCCTTCATGGCCTTCTGCAGCAGCCGGGCAGCATACTCGCTGGGGCGGTCCAGAAGGGCCAAGGCTGTCTTCTCAAAGTTTCCACTCAGCTCACTCTTGAGTACCTCCTCCAAGTCCTGTAGGGACACAGTGAGAGACAGGCTTGGGAATAGCCCCAGAGGTCAGGGACACAGAGGGAAACATCCTACCAGGAAGGATACAACTATGAGAGACCTGTTCTTGAGGGGAAAGTCACAACTGCTAATCAGAGCTAGAGACCACTGGGGCAGATTCACAATAACCACTATTTAAGCTCTGGTAGCATAGTGGTTATGAATCAGGCTGTGAACCGCAAGGTCAGCAGTTCGAAACTACCAGCTGTTCCGCGGGAGAAAGATGAGGCTTTCTGTTCCCGTAAAGTTCTACAGCCTTGGAAACCCTGTACAGGGTTGCTATGAGTCGGAACTGACTCCACAGCACACAACAACAACAAATTTATATGATACTATACGGTTCATACCAAGCTTCCTTGGTTAGTCCTTAAGACAGCCTTGTGAGGCTAAAAGGAGACAGTAGATCAGCCTTATCCTTGCTGACTGAACCTCAGATAGATGAAGGATTTGCCTCAAGGCACTCAACTAGACAGGACTGAAAACCAGTTCTGTTATCTCTAGGGTGACCAGATCATTTATCATGCAAATTGGGATGCTTTCCAGGGAGAACACAAAACAGGAAACCCTGAAGAAGAGAGTAAGAATTGCTCCATTGCATTTCTGACCAGATTGTTTCCTCTTTTCTTTGCAGGGCCTGGGAAGTTCAAACTGCTGGCCTTTCAGTTAACAATCCACTGCATCACCAGGGATCCTTTAGAGACTGAAAGAGGGTACTATTGGTCACCGCAGGAGGATACAGTATTGTTACTGTCTGCTGCTTAAAAGAACTTCAAAAGAACTGCTGAGCTCTGGGCCTGGGGAAAAACCTAAAAGATTTTTGTTTGTGGCCCTGGAGCCACAGTCTTAAAAGTTGACTGCAACAGAACGATTGTGTTCCCTTAGAGGAGCCTGGTGGTGCAGTGGTTAAGCGCTTGACTGCTAACCAAAGTCATGGTTTGAACCCACCAGCTGCTTCATAAGAGAAAGAAATGATGGTCTGCTTCCATCCAGATGCCAGCCTTAGAGACTCTGTGGGGTCGTTCTTTTCTGTCCTGTGTGGTCCCTGTGACTTGGAATCCTCTTGACGCCAGTGGATCACATGAGGGCATGATTTCTTAGAAGCCTACAGTTAGCACTGTGTCCCATGAAACCTTTGGTCTGTACTCTTTGATGTGGATTCATCCAAAGGCGAGAAATATTTTTAGAGACAAGGTGGGCATTACCTAGAAAATCAGCAGTTCAAGCCCACCAGTTGCTCTTCAGAAACCCTATACAGGGTCGCTGTGAGTCAGAACTGACTCGACAGCACTTCACAACAACAGAGAAAGAAGTCCCAGCTACCCGCTCTTACCAAACCCTCACGTGTTTACATTTTGTTTGGACAGAGAAACAAGCTGAAGCAAACCTCCCCCCAGTGCTGAGTTCTCTGCTAACAAGTTCTGCTTCCTAGGGTGGATATAGTCTTTAGAGCTGTCTGTCGTCTGATAGGAGGGCATGGTGTTGCTCAACTCTAACATTTTCTGGTTTCATGATTTTATAGTTCTAGGCCATCTGTCTGACAATCTCAGTGATCTGAAGCACTGCTGAGTCCAAGGTCTAAAGAGATTTTTATGGATCCGTGATCAACAGCAAAGATGTCACTTTGAGGATTAAGGTGTATCTGACTCAAGCCATGGTATTTCCAGTAGCCTCACATGCTTGTGAAAGTTGGACAGTGAATAAGGAAGACTGTAAAAGAATTGATGCATTTGAGTTATGGTGTTGGAGGAGAATATTAAAAGTACAAAACTGCCAGAAAAACAAAGGAATCTGTGTTGGGAGAATTACAATCAGAATGCTCCTTAGAAGCCATCCTTGGAGAAGAACATAATGCATGGGAAAAGAGGAAGCCCCCCTGCCCCCCAAATGAGATGGATTGGCACAGTGGCAGCAGCGATGGGCTCAAGAGTAACAATAATTGCGAGGTTGGCATAGGACTGGGCAGACAGTGTTTTGTTCTGTGCATACGGTCACTATAAATCAGAGCCAACTGGATGGCACCTAACAACAACAACTGTGTTAAATACCGGTATACAGTGGCTCTGTAGGATAAGCACTACACTGAGAACCAAAAAGTCAGCAGTTCTAGCCCAATGGCTGCTCCTTAGGAGAAAAATGAAGCTTTCTGCTCCAGTAAAGATTTACAGACTCAGAAACCCTATAAAGGGTTGGAACCTAATCGACAGCACTTACAAAGTGTTAAATAAAGGAGTGTTGGTAGTACAGTAAGATAAGTTTTGGGAGCTCTGGTAGCGTAGTGGTTACGAATCGGGCTGCGAACCTTAAGGTCAGCGGTTTGAAACTACCAGCCGCTCCGTGGGAGAAAGATGAGGCTTTCTACTCCGGTAAGGATTTACACCCTCGGAAACCCTGTACAAGGTCGCTATGGGTCAGAACCGACTCGACGGCACTTAACAACAACAACAACAACTGAAAAGTCTGTGATTTGAACCCATCAGCAGCTCCATGGGAGAGAGCCGAGGCAGCCACTCCTAGTAAAGATTCGGCCTTGGATACTCTCGAGAGCAGTTCTAGGTTGGACTCTAGAGGCGCTAGGAGTCGGAATCCACTCAACAAGTAACTTGTTGTTATTGTTAAGTGCCATCGAGGTGGTTCCGACCCATAGCGACCCTGTATAGGGTTTCCGAGGAGCGGCTGGTGAGCTTGAACCACTGACCTTGTAGTTCAAATGGCTTTGCAGTCTGGTGCATTAACCCACAGCTCCACACCAGGACTCACTTGGAAAAGCTAATTCTATCTTTATCTCTCTGTTTATACATACAGTGATTGAACCTGCAAATGGATTAGAATGCAACTAGATTATTGCTTAACAATAACACATATGACATATATAAAGGTTACCTCCTACCCATCATAGATTGATAAGGAAACATGAATGCCTCATGTATATTCCACGTACTTTAAGATTTCAGTACATAACAGCAATAAATAAGTAAAGCAAGGAAATAAGGGAAGAAATGAAAAGACAAGGAAAAGAAGGAAGGAAGAGGTTTTGATACCTACTGAAATGGAGGTATTCCAATTTTCTCTGACAGTCACTTGTAAAGAATACCTCATTTCCAAAGACAGCTGAATCCGTGAAAAATTCCTGTATATTTTAAATGTACCTGTGAAAAACTGATTTTCAAATTACTGGCCTATCTGAAAATTGCCATGTGGAATTAGTCCTACTAGAGTGGAAAAGCGATTCAAGGGTTAATAGAAACATGAAGTTAATTTTTAAATAGTGAGAGGCTATTGATTTTACAGACGATGAAGCTAACAACGCAATGTTTGCTACTCTGGAGTCTATGAAAGTTTCAGCCTTGGGAACCCTCTGGGAGCACTTCGGGGGTGGGGCGGACACAGGACACAGAGGACCTGGGAGTCACCTTGCCATAGGTTGCCTTGTACTTGTTCTTTATTTGTTGCCGCTGCTCCGAAGTCCTGCTGGATAAGATGTCGATGATGGCAGCCTCATCGGTTCCTGGAGTGCGGAGGAGAAAGAAACAAAGTCACAGTGAGCAAGAAACAAGATGCATGCTGGCTTCAGTCATGTCTGGAGAAGCCAGGCCTCACAGTATACAGACCAGAGACTTGGGCGGAGCCCAGATGGATCCTTTGGCACTAGTCTTGTAATGAAATCAGTATTCTCTTCACTCACTCAGAACAAATACCCATCGAGCCCCCACCATGTATAAAGCACAGTGGAGGAAAGCAACCTGAGCGTGGTCTGTTCCTGACTCCACTCTCAGGATGTCATTGTTCTTCTTATGTGCCTCGGAATCGGTTCTGACTCATAGCCACCTTGTATAGGGTTTCTGCGGAGCAGCTGGTAGGTTTTGAACAACTGATCTGTGGTTAGCAGTCCAGTGCGTCTCCTACCATACCACACCATCTAGATCCATATCTGTGTCAGTCTCTGTATGTATGGACTCCTGGTGTGGCGCTGTAGGGTAAGCACTGGACTGTGAATCAAAATGTCGGCAGTTTAAACCCACAGTTGTTCCTTGCAGTGAGTCAGAATTGACTGGATAACACTTAACAATTGAACAACAACATCTGTATCCACAGACATAGACATGATCTACCTATCTAGAACCCTGGTGGTACAACAGTTAAGTGCTCAGCAGCTAACCTCAGAGTTGGGAGTTGGAACCCACTCAGAGGCTCCTGGAGATGTGAAAGATCTCTCTGCTTTTGTCAAGATTAACTCATTGTCTTTGAGTGAATTCCTGGTCGTAGTGGCCCTAGGGGACACAGTAGAAGTGTCCCCTAGGGTTTCCAAGGCTGTCCATCTTTACAGAAGCTGATTGCTTCTGAGCGGGGAAGCACGGTGCCACCAGGCTCCTTTCCATAAAGAAACACCCATGAGGAAGTTCTACTCTGTCACATGGGGATGCTAGGAGTTGGAATTGACTCAACAGCTCTCAACAACAAGAAGAGAAATGAAAACATCTGTCCACAAAGGATTATGTCCACAGATGTTCATAGCAGCATTTCTCATCTTATCCAAAAAAAAAAAAGTAGAAATAATACAAACATCCATCAGCTGATGAATAGACCAAATTAAACCCATTGCCACTGAGTTGATTCTGGCTCAGAGTGCCCTGGTTGTACAGTGGTTAAAGCATTCCGCTGCTAACCGAAAGGTCTAAGGTTCGAATCCTCCAGCCCTCCCTGAGGAAAGTTGTGGCTGTCTGCATCCATAAAGATCACAGCCTCGGTAAACCCTATGGGGACAGTTCTATTCTGACACATAGGGTAACTAGGAGTCAGAAATGAGGTAGTAGCCATACAATGGAATATTAATTGGCCATGAAAAGAAATATAGTTCTGATACATGCTACAATGTGGATGACACTTGAGAACAACATGCTAAATGAAAGAAACCAGTCACAAAAAGACCACATATTATTTGATCCAAGAGACAGTTGTTCGAACAGAACATGGTAACACTGAATGGTTTAAAATTAAGAAAGGTGTGCGACAGGGTTGTATTTTTTTTTTACCATACTTAGATTCAACCTGTATGCTGAGCAAATAATCTGAGAAGCTGGGTTCTATGAAGAAAAACGTGGCATCACGTTTGAAGGATTGAAGGATGACTCATTAACAACCTGCACTATGCAGATGATACAACCTCGCTTGCTGACAGTGAAAAAACATTTACTGATGAAGATCAAAGAGCACAGCCTTTAGTATGGATTGCATCTCAATGTAAAGGAAACAAAAATCCTCACCATTGGACCAATAAACAACATTCTTATCAACGGAGAAAGATTGAAGTTGTCAAGGACTTCATTCTTCTTGGACCAACTATCAACACTCATGGAAGCAGCAGTCAAGAAGTCAAATGACGTATTGAATTAGGCAAATATGCTGCACAAGACCTTTTTAAAGTGTTGAAGAGCAAAGATGTCAGCTTGAGGACTAAGGTGTGCCTGACCCTAGCCATGGTATTTTCAATAACCTCATATGCATGTGAAAGCTGGACAGTGAATAAGGAAGACCATAGAAGAATTGGAGCTTTTGAGTTATGGTGTTGGAGGAGAATATTGAAAGTGCCATGGGCTGCCAAAAGAACCAACAGATCTGTGTAGGAAGAAGTGCAGCCAGAGTGCTTCTTAGAGGCCAGGATAACCAAACTTTGTCTTTCATATTTCAGACATATTGTCAGGAGGCACCAGTTGCTGGAGAAGGATATTGTGCTTGGTAGGGTGGCAGGTCACAGAAAAAGAGGAAGACCTCCGGCGAGATGAACTGGCAAAGTGGCAGCATCAACGGGCTCAAACGTGGCAACAATAGTGAGATTGGCCCAGGATTGGGCAGTATTTCGTTCTGCTGTGCTTAAGGTCGCTATGAGTCGGTACTGACTCGATGGTACCTAACAACAACAACAATATTATTGTTTCTAGGTTGCCAGAAATGGTCCAGCCAACATGCCCTTAAAAATGATGTTGTAGTGAATGTTAAAGCTAGATGAGCCTGAATGAAGAGAGCTCACTTCTTCCTGGACGTAGCCATGAAAAGCTAACGAGAAGTAGAAATACAAGAGGAGATGGGAGTAGCCCATGCACAGCTACTTCCTATGTGTCTTTGAAACATTCATAGGAAATTGACATGTTGTCTGTGTGAAGAATGAGAGCCTTGTAGTAGTTAAATCAGAATAATTCTTAAGATATGATCTTTGCCATCAAAAACCTTCTATATTCTACAACTAGCGCCAAAAAGACATATGTGGTCACAATACTATGGAGATATGTTCATTGTAATGAGGGAGCTACACAAAGCCTTCAAATAGGACGAGAAACATCAAGAAGTAGAAACTGAATCCATAAACTATAATACTGAGTACTTATTGGGCACATCAGACGTAAAACAGGCAGGAAGTGGGTAGGTAAGAACTTGAAGAAATGTACATGTCAATTTTAGCACAAATTTTAATAACATTTTCATAACATTTATTGCACATATTTTTGGAATATACTAAAAACCATTGACTTGCATACTTCAAGCAGGTGAATTTTATCACAATAAAGCTGAGGGGGGTGTGTTGTTGTTGTTGTTAAAGTATGACCTGTTTCTTGACCATTAAGTATTTACAATTGAGTGAAGAGACCAAGGCTTGAGTCATATTTGGAAAGACAGCACGGTTATTAAGAAATCTCTGAGCTAGCAGTTTGGAGACTTGTGTTCTGGTCCTGGCATTACTGCTAGTTCTGTGTCCTTGGACCAGTTACTTAACCTCAAGAATATTTCCACCTGTAAAATTCTGGGAAGAGGGAGCAGCTGAGGACTCTAGATTCGTGGAAAGAGAAGGACTGAGAGCTGGTGGCCAGGAGGCAGACTTGCAGAATGTGCCCTTTGGTGGTGTAAATTATTATATATGCCTGAGTGTTAAAAAAAAAGAGCTAAAATGAGTATAGAGAAATACTGTTAACTGATGGTACATGGAGGGGATTATAATCATTGTAATGAAACAGAGTATATGATTTGTTGAATGTAAAACTGCTAATCTGCTCCGTAAACTTTCACTCAATTCATAATAAAAACTTTAAAGACTCCAGCTGGAGAAACAGAACCTTCTTAGCATGAGCTCTCTTGCTTAAACAGTAGGAGTTAATTGGCTGTCTCCCCCTGACTCTGATCTGAGCACTGTTAATTAATGTTGTTCCTCTGCATTTCCTCCTGAAACCTGTCTCCAGTAAAGTGGATCCAGTTACTTCCTATGTGACTTTATCTTTCTTCAGCTTCTGAGTGTCAGAGTCTCACCATAGCAGCAGGGATTTCATTTCTAGTAAATGTCTCTCCCAGAGCCCCCTGTTGTTGACACTCCCAGCAGGCTGTCCCTTCCCTGCATTCTGTCCCAGAACTCAGGGGTCCTCGCTGGCTCTCTCTCCCCACAGTCAGTGAGCTGCCTTGTGATTGTTGCCATCAATGTGATTCAATGGTAACCACTAACTTAAGGTTGTCGGTCTGCTTTCACAAAGATTACAGCCAAGGAAACCGTGTGGGGCAATTCTAGGTACATATGGGGTTGTTATCACCATATGGTTGTTAAGTACATTGGGTTGGTTCTGACTCATAGTAATGCTGTATAGGGTTTCCGAGGAGCAGCTGATGGCTTTGAAACACCAGTCTTGTGGTTAGCAGTACAGTGCTGACACTATGGGACCACACCAGGAGTCCAATCAGCCACATTTGTTATTGTTGCTAAGGGCTGTCAAGTCAATTCCGACCCATAGTGACCCTGTATAGAATTTTCAAGGAGCAGCTGGTGAGCTTGAACCCCTGACCTTGCAGTTCAAACGGCTTTGCAGTCTGACGCATTAGCCCACAGCACCACACCAGGACTCCATCAGCCACATTAAGACTCTGGTAGTGTAGTGGTTATGAATCAGCTGTGAACCGCAAGGTCAGCAGTTTGAAACTACCAGCTGTTCTGCAGGAGAAAGGTGAGGCTTTCTGCTCCCGTAAA
The DNA here is from genome assembly GCF_000296735.1 of Chrysochloris asiatica. Taxonomy (NCBI): domain Eukaryota; kingdom Metazoa; phylum Chordata; class Mammalia; order Afrosoricida; family Chrysochloridae; genus Chrysochloris; species Chrysochloris asiatica. Next base: position 30,297,630 of record NW_006408519.1, read on the forward strand.
GATTTACAGCCTTGGAAATGCTATACAGGGACACTATGAGTCAGAACGGACAAGGCACACAACAACAACAACAATATTTTCCCTTCTTTACTATCTCTCAAATCCCCCTATTTCTCTCCATCCTCTACCACATCTCCCAGCTGGCCCACTAATGTCCCCACTCCAGGGGTGCCGCCTCCCTCTCACCACTTCCAGCCAGCATCCCCACTGAAGTCAGAGGAACCTTTCAGAAGTGCCATCAGCCTGGTCACTCCTTCACACTTTTACATATAACCCTGTTCTTGTTAAGTCGATTCCAGCTCATAGTAAGCCTAGAGAACACTGTCAAACTGCCCATCCAGTTTCCAAGATTGTAAATCTTTATGGAGACAGACTGCCGTATCTTTCTACGGCTGGTGGGCTCAAACCACCAACCTTTCTGTTAGCAGTGGAGTGCTTTAACCACAATGCCACTAGGACTTCCCTTTTAAACCACTCACAGCCATGAGTTGATACTGACTCCTACCGACCTTACATAGGAAAGAGTGGAACTGCTCCTCAGTATTTCTGAGACTAAACCTTTATGAGGAGCTCTGGTAGCCTAGTGGTTACGAATTGGGCTGCGAACCTTAAGGTCAGCGGTTCAAAACTACCAGCCCCTCCGCGGGAGAAAGATGAGGCTTTCTACTCCCGTAAGGATTTACACCTTCGGAAACCCTGTACAGGGTCGCTATGGGTCGGAACCGACTCGACGGCACATAACAACAACAACAACAAACCTTTATGAGAGCAGACAGCCTCATCTTTTTCCTACTCAGCAGACGTTGCTCTTGTTGGTGGGTGCCATTGAATGGGAAACAACTGGTGGGTTTGAACTGTCGACTTTGCTGTTACCAGTACAGTGCTTATACTACAGCGCCACACCCCTTCAAATCCAGAACAAAGTCTTAGATCTTTGTTGTTGTTGTTATGTGCCGTGGAGTCGGTTCCGACTCATAGAGACCCTGTACAGGGTTTCTGAGGCTGTAAATCTTTACGGGAGCAGAAAGCCTCATCTTTCTCCCATGGAACAGCTGGTAGTTTCCAACTGCTGACCTTAAGGTTCGCAGCCCGATTTGTAACCACTGAGCACATTTCCTATTTTCCTCTTAGAATTTCACTGGTCCCTGTTCATCCTCCCTCAGTCCTGCTTTTAATCAACTCCAGAAACTACAGTTCTAGAATAAACCAGACTTGTTCTCACCTTAGATCTATATATGGGTGGGTCCTTCCACCTGGAACACCTTTCTCCCCAGTGTTCACCTTCACTACCACTCCTGAATGGTCTCAAGTCATTGGATGTTTCCAGGACGGTTACAAGTCTTCTCCCTCAGTGTCTCCCTCTTGTTTGGTCCTTTCTGCTTCCTGTCTCTCCCACTATACTGCAATGCCGGTGGAACAGAGGGTGTTGTTTACTGTTACAGTCACATAGAAGGTTCTCAGTATTTACCAGATGACTGGCTGAATGAATGTATGTATGCATGGAGATGTTTACACATCATTATGCTGGAAACTTTTCTCTGCATTTTTGCAAAGCTGCAAGTGATACTCAGATATGGCAGAAACCACGAGAAAATCCTCTCCACTTTGATGTCATTGTCTCCAGGCCTACATGGAGAATTCAAGAAAATCGAACTAATAAGTGTGTTCTAGTCATTCTTTCTTGGAATGCTATAAGAAAAAGTGCCAGGGAGCAACATAGTCCTAGATGGCTCACAGGAGCCTGAAGCTGAGGAAGGGGTGCCACCTTGACCCCTAGATGCCCTGGAAGCCCTCTGGGCCTCTGAGATTTCACCTTGATGTGATTTACAGAGCAGTGACCTCATTTATGTGTCCCAACATGAGTGTCATATGAGCAGTCAGAGCTGCGGAATGATTTCCTGTGAACATTTACAAATGTCAGAGGCACTGGGGCCAGACCACAGCAATTCTGGGAAAGATTACAAGAAACGAAACCTGGACCCTGACTGAACACAGGACCCAGCGAGGAATTACCTGACAGGGGCTAGAGCTGGTGACTCTCAGCCTCAGAATTGCTGAGGGCCTCCTCTGCTCTGTTTACCTAGCAGTTTCTGAGAAGATACCCAAACGAAACCGAATCTCATGCCATGGACTCCATCATGACTCATGGTTGTGCAGTGGTTAAAGCACTCAGCTGCTAACCAAAAGGTCACCCTAGAGGACAGAGAACTGCCTGAGGGGGTTCAGAGGATTTACTCTTTATGGAAGCAAGCTACCATATCTTTTCCCCAAGCGTGGCTGGTGGAGTCCCTAGCCATCCTGTCAGTTAGCAGCCATATGCTTAATCACTATGCCACCAGGGGGCCTTTCCTGAAAAGACACCGAGTCATATTTTCACAGATGGAGGCCATTGGCCGGAAGGCCTCCTGGGCTCCTTCATTGGATACAGGGTCCTAACAGCAAGAGGAGGGAACTGCGGTGGAACAATGAGTTAAGCACTAGACTGCTAACTATAAGGTTGGTAGTTCTCAGGGAGAAAGACCTGCCAATCTACTTCTGTAAAACTTGTTACTGTTGTTAAGTGCCAACATAGGGACCCTGTTTACGGTTTCCAAGAAGCTGTGGGTGGGTTTGAACTGACCTTGAGATTAGCAGACCAGTGCGTCACATCAGGACTCTGACCTAGAAAACCCTACAAGGCAGTTCTACGCTGTCACATGGGGCTTGTTATGACTCCAGATCACAACAACAATAACATCAAGAAGGTGGAAGAAAACTCAGCCTCCCCCCCCACCCCCCACGACCCCTGGGTTTCAAACCCAGCCACAAGCAGCCTCTGTAGAACAGGAGAGCTCAGGCTTGCCTCCCAGTGTGGGTCCCTGAGCGTCAGTCTTTTCCTCTAGTACCACTGGGCTTTGCACTTCCTATTTCTCCTGTGTGAGTGGGGGTACAGGGCAGATGAATGAGGTAACTAATGGGGTCGATTGAATCACACTCATGGCTACCCCATGTGTGTCAGATTTGAACTGTGATCCATAGGTATTTTCAAGGCTTTTGGAAGCAGATCATCAAAGCTTTCTTCCAAGATGCTGTTGGGTAGACTTGGACCTCCCCCTTTGGGTTAGCAGAGGAATGGGTGCTAACCATTTACACCACCCACTAAAAGCCAAATCGAATGCACTACTGTGGAGGGAATTCAGACTTACAGTGAGCCTGTAGCGTAGAACTGCACCCTAAGGTTTTCCAGGCTGTAAATCGACGGAAGCAGACTGTCTCATCTTTCTTCTGCAGAGCAGCCAGTGGGTTCCTACTGCTTATGTTTTGGTTAACAGCCCAGTGCTTAACAAACTGCATTACTAGGGCTTCACACCACCCCAGGACTCTCAAAATATTCTATTTTCCTCCTTCTAATAGTGCATGAAAAGTTATTTTCAAAATGTTTCTTTGAAAAATGTTATCAAAAGCCTACCTGGACGGATACACAGGCTGAATGTTGAGGAAGGGACAGTGGATATATATTCACAGATATATAAAGGCTTGACAGAGGAGGTTTGTACCTGGGTATTTACCTATGCTGTAAACACATCCATGAACGTGGTGGAGCACATAGAGGGCCAACTTATGAAAACTTCTTAGATATTACCAAACTCCTTGAAGGAATGATTTGCTTGGCCTAGGGACCATAGTCTTGGGAGACACCATGGTCAATTGGTGTAACATAGTCTACGAAGACAATAGTCTACATCCTACTGTTGTCAGTAACAACTGGGATGTTAAAAACTCATGAGCGACCATCTAAGGGCCAACTATTGGTCTCTCTCTGTCTAGAAGAGTAATGAAAATTGAAGATGCCTGGAAACATTTAGTCCACTGGACTAATGGACCACGTGAATATCAGTCTTCATGATCCTGAGTCAGGGAGAACTTAGATGGTAGTTGATGACCCACTACCAACTGCTCTGAAAGGGATCCATTAGGAGGTACTAGATCTGGGAGATATTAGGGAACAAAATGCAAAATCATAAAAAAAAAGACCAGGCATAATGGTCAGCTAGAGACTGGTAGATCCCCAGAACTATGACCCTTGGTCATCCCTCAGGTTTGGAAATTAACTCATTTCATGATTCAATTTTCAGCCAAGCAATAGATAGGTATATAGGGGGTGGAGACAACAACACTAGTGAGGTATATGCACCATAGAATGGTCAACCACTCAAGATCAAAGAAAGGTACAGCATTTAGCCATGGACAAGGACATAGCCACAGAGGACTAGAGCTGAGAGTGAAGCATCCAGCTGATATGAAGTGAGGGGAGGCGCACAAGAACACCCAAAGTTTCAGATAGTACCCATTTGACTTAGCCTCGATGACTTGATAATCAGAACTTGACTAGAGGAAGATTAAAAAAAGAAAAGAGAGAGAGAACAAAACAATTTTGATACAGGAAATGAGGGTAAATTGTTATAATCTGATGAACTTGACCTATACTCATGGAGGTAGTAACTCTAAATACCAACAGAGAGGGAAGGAGTCTTCACATCAAATATCAATGCTATCCCCTCTGTACCCAGAGTAGACAGGGACGGGCAACTTAGACATTCACTGCCTAAAATGAGGTGGCGATAAAGGCATGAAGTGACTGGCTTACAAGGTTTCAAGAGGGAGTTTGGTTTAAGAGTGTGGGGGCGGGGGAGGGGGGAAGAAAGAGTCCCCACTGAATAGTTTTCATCTTGTCTATATGGGTCTGGTGAAAAGCGATGGGGATAAGATTCATATGATTCAATAGTGAGTAATTGTTATCATGACTAATTGCGACTGTCACAATTGTAAAGGTAGAAGTTTTGTAACAAAAATGGGGGAGTGGTTACTCTTACAGTACAGAAACAGAGGACCCTAGGACCATCAAGGGAGAAGAGCACTAATGGAATGCGGGAAATTATCCAGAGAAGCAGCAACACCAGAGATGGAGACAGAGATGGGGACGTGGAGAGAGGGAGCAGCTAAGGACTCTAGATTCATGGGAAGAGAGGGACTGAGAGCTGTTAGCCAGGAGGCAGACTTGCAGAATGTGCCCTTTGGTGGTGTAAATTATTATATATGCTTGAGTATTTAAAATGTTTGTTTGCTAAAAAAAAAAAAAAGCTAAAATTACTAGAGAGAAATACTGTTAACTGATGGTACATAGAGGGGATTATAATCATTGTAATGAAACAAGGTGTAGGATTTGTTGAATGTAAAACTAATGATCAAAAAAAAGTGCAGCATCTCCCCAAGCACAAAACTCAAAAGGGTTGGGCTAGAACATCTAGAAACAAGGAACACAGGGAGGAAATGGGATAAGTGAGGCTACATTGAAGAGATCGCAATCATTGAGATAAAATGAAGTGTATGATTTGCTGAATCTACTCTGTAAACTGTCATTCACTTCACAATAAAATGTTTGTGTTTAAAGTCTTTTTCCTCTACTAATCTAAGTGTCATATACCAGAGTTTATAAAAGAAGATGTGACTTATTCTATAACTTTGTGGTAAAGAATCAGTTTCAAAGTTAAGGTAATGTTCCAGATGATACAAGTAGACAAAATACACAAGTTACTGAGGATGCCAGCAGTTTGGGGTGAAAGATAAGCTTATCAGGTTTCCCTGCATACCATACTGCCACTACCTCATTCTTCCAGACAACCTCCCCTCCCTTCTTCCTCTCACCTGGACAGTGTCAGAAAAGGTGAGAGAGTTAGAGGTCTCATCTGGGCAGTGTCAGATGTGTGAAACCTACATGATGGCCCCAGAAGCTCTTTTCCCCAGTACTGTCTCTCTCATCTAACATCTAAGTGACATCAGTGGTTTAACTCATTGTATTTGTGGGTGGGATAGAAGTCCTGGTGGTACTGTAGGAGCAGCACTGGACTACTAACCACAAGGTCGGCAGTTCAAACCCACCAGTCTCTCCTCAGGAGAAAGATGAAGCTTTATGCTCCTGTAAAGATTTACAGCCTCGGAAATCCTAGATGGGGCTGCTATGAGTTGGAATCAACTCAATGGCAGTAGGTTGAATTAGTTTGGTGGATGGGCTGCCAATGTTTGACCCTGGGAAACCACACTAAGTGGCTGGGAGCACCTGACTGTAAATAAACCTCCATTCAAGTATGGCATTTTAGAGAGTGATGGGATTAGATCCCTATGGCATTTCGAAGCATTGCTAATTCTAAGACGTTTTCTCCCTGTATATTGTCTCTTTGTTTAACTCTTTCTTCTTTCTTTTTTTCAACCATCACCACTATTTGCCTCCAAAACACTTTTTCATTACCCCACACAGAAAATCTGTATCCATTTAGCAATAACACCTTACCATACCCCTTAACTTGGAAACCTTTTATAAAGAGATCCTTTGAAATTAGTGTATAGAGCTTTAGGATTAGCTTGGTATAGACAAAACAAGTAGGAGATTATATCCCTAAAAATCATAAGAAAGCTGGATATGAGATCAAGCTGATGTTATTCATTTCAAAAGTATATTGGTAATTGAACTACAACTATGGGTGCAGTAGCTCAAAAGAGGGAACAAATCATTACAGCAAGGATCATTCCCACCCCTTCATACACAGAGTAGACAGGGATGGGCAACTTGGACATTGGCTACCCAAAATGGGGGGGGTCTACAAAGGTAAGAAGTGACTGGCTTACAAACTTTCAAGAGGGAACCTAGATCCAGAGGGCATGAAGGAAGGTAGACTCTCCACTGAGTAGTAGCCAATCTGTCTAGGTGGGGCTGATGAAGTGAAATGCAGATGGGTCTCTTTTGAGGCAATACTGAATAATTGTTATCAGGACTGCTTGTGAGGGTTGGAAATGTAAAGGTAGACATTTTGTAGCAAGGAGGGGAGTGATTAACTCTCAGTCTAGGAGCAGAGGTTCCTAGGACCATCAAGGAAGAAGAGCGGAGAGCGGGACCCTACCCAGAGAAGCAGTGATGCCTGAGATGGAGGCAGAGACGATGACGTGGAGAGATGGAGCAGTTGGGGACTTTAGACACAGAGAGGGAAAGGGCCTGTATGCTGATGACCTGGTGGTGGGGGTGGGGGGACAGGCTTGTGGTGTACACCCTTTGGTTGGTTGATGATGCCTGGAGGGGATTGTAACCATAGCAATGAACGATATACGATAGAATGAATGTAAAACTAATGTTCTCCCATGTAAACTATCACATAATTGACAATAAAACATTTTAAAAAGTATATTAGTAAACAAATATCTTTCATACCCATTCCTTTGCAGGCTTTGTTCAGCTTTTTGGCATCTCGGTCCACATCAAAGCCCTGATGACTTTTAGTTTTGGCCTGGAGAAAAGAAGTGAATAGGTGAGTGGACAATCTTTGTTGCTGCTGTGAAATCTGTTTTGACTGGTGACCTGGTGTATCACAGAACAAAATGCTGCCCAATCCTGAACCAGCCTTACAATGTTCAACCTGTTTGAATCCATTGTTGGGTCTTGTGCCAGTCCACCTTACCAAGGGTCCCCCACACCCTCAGTGGCCCTCTGCTTCATCAAACACAGTGTCTTTCCCTTGTAGTCAACCATCAACACGCGTAGTAACAGCAGTCAAGAAATCAAACGACATATTACATTACATTAGGCAAATCTGCTGCACAAAACCTCTTTAAAGTGTTTAAGAGCAAAGATGTCAGTTTAAAGACTAAGGTGTGCCTGACCCAAGCCTTGGTATCTTTAGTAACCTTATATACATGTGATAGTTGGACAGAATAGAGAAGACTGTAGAAGAGTTGGTGCATTTGAGTTATGATGTTGGAGGAAACTAGTAAAAGTATCATGGAGTACCATAGAACAAACAAATCAGTACTGGAAGAAGTACAGCCAGAATGGCCAGACATCATCTCTCATACTTGGGACATATCAGGAGGGACCAGTCCCTGGAGAAGAGCATCATGTTTGGTAAAGTGTTGTTGTTGTTAAGTACCATCGAGTTGGTTCCGACCCATAACGACCCTGTATAGGGTTTCCGAGGAGCGACTGATGAGCATGAACCACCAACCTTGCAGTTCAAATGGCTTTGCAGTCTGGTAAAGTATAGGGTCAGCAAAAAAAGAGGAAGACCCCCCTGTGAGATGGATTGGCACCTTGGCAGCAGCAACGGGTTCAAGTGTAGCAGGGACTGTGAGGTTGGTGCAGAACCGGGCAGTGTTTTGTTCTCTTGTGCATGGGTCACTACCAGTCAGTACTGACTCGATGGTACCTAACAACAACAACAACAACAAGCAATGAATTCCTTCTGATGATGTGTCCAAAGCAAGTGCACTGGGCAGTATTATGTTGAGATCCATAAGGTTTTCACTGGCTAATTTTCAGAAAGTATTTCTGGCTGGAGTTGGCTAGCTGGGAGTCAAGCAGTCGTCCAAACCTGGGACCAGCTGATACTTAACATGTGGAAACGGGTAGAAATCATTTGGGGGAATTCTGACCCTCTAGATGGCTCGTATTCATTGGAACTGGCCGGTCTAGGATGTCCCTTCTGTTCTCAAGGACAAGCAATTTTCATATCAACCCCAGTTTCTGTGTCTCTCTCTGAAACAGAGAGTACCAGTATCTTGAAGTGCTAGTCAGATACAAATATATCTAAGGAATCGATCTCATCAGCCAGAAGCTGAGTGTTCTAGGATCTTAGCATGGATTGATTTGGGCTAAAGATTCTCCCTCCACACAATTCCAAAAACAATATTTAGTTGTCAGAGATAAACAAAGACTATTTCTTTTAATACAACAAATATTTAATTATCACTTAGACCAACAAGAACACAGTGTTTGGATTTTTGCTCCTTGTTATTAATATTGTTAAGTGCTGTCAAGTTGGTTCTGACTCATAGCATTTCTGAGGAGTAGCTGGTGGATATGAACGGCCAAGCTTGTGGCTAAGCAGTCCAGTGCTTATCCTACTGTGTCACACCAGGTCTCCGTGGGGATGGAAAATTCCTGATATTTACTAAGCGAATGTTTCCCAGACTTCAATCATTCCCATACTTCAGCAACTAATTAGTCCACAGCTGTCTCGGAGTCCTGGTGTGACACAGCAGCATAATGCGCTGGACCACAAGGTCAGTTTGAGCCGCAAGGTCGGTGGTTCAAACCCACCAGCTGCTCCTCGGAAAACCCTATACAGGGTCACTATGAGTCGTAACCAAATCAATTGCACTTAACAACAACAACAGCATCTATGTTCTAGGGTGGTACTGCAAATTAATGTATTGGATTGCAAAGTCTGTTTGAACCACAAGGTCAGTGGTTCAAACTCACCAGCCACGCCTCAGAAACCCTATACAGGTCGCTATGGGTCGGCACCAACTCGGCAGCATTTAAGAGCAACAACAATCTAAAGGAGTGCTGGTGGCATTATAATGCAAGGTCAGCAGAAATCCACCAGATGCTTTGCCAAGGAACGACAACGCTTTCTGCTGCACTAAAAATCTACTGTCTCAGAAACCCTATCCAGGATCGCTACCAGTCGGAACTGATTCCATGGCACACAGCCTTCTACATTATTATTATTCACTTATTATTTCTTTTTCGAGGAATCCTGATGGCACAGTGGTTAAAGAACTTGACTGCTAAACAAATGGTTAGAGGTTCAAACCCACCAGCTGCTCCTCAGGAGAACGATGTGGCAGTCTGCTTCCATAAGGATTACAGCCTTGGAAACCATATGTGGTGGTGGTGATTATGTGCCCTGGAGTAGGTTCCGACTCATAGCGACCCTGGACGGAGTTTCTGAGACTGTAAACCTTTATGGGAGCAGAAAGCCTCATCTTTCTCCCACGGAACAGCTGGTAGTTTCGAACTGCTGACCTCGTGGTTCACAGCCCAATTCATAACCACTATGCTACCAGAGCTCCTTTGTTGTTGTTAAGTGCCGTCGAGTCGGTTTCAACCCATAGCGACCCTGTACAGGGTTTCCGAGGGTGTAAATCTTTACGGGAGTAGAAAGCCTCATCTTTCTCCCGCGGAGCGGCTGGTAGTTTCGAACTGCTGACCTTAAGGTTCGCAGCCCGACTCGTAACCACTACGCTACCAGAGCTCCTTAGGGCAGTTCAAAATCTACTTGGTAGCAATGGGTTCTTTGGGGGCTTTAGTTTTCTTTCAACTGACCTACTGTGTTTTGCTTAAAATGAAGTTGTTTTACAGAGGAAACCTTTTATGAGCACTAAAAATAGGAACCCAGGATCACTTACTTGTATAAATAAAAGGAAACCATAAAAACAAATGCATCCCTATTAAGAGAGCTTAAATGTGAGGTCAATGACATTAAGCAGCTCGTAGTGCCTTGAACACACTGGTGTTGTCTCAGTTCTCTGCCTTTCCTCGTGGAGATTCTTTCAGTGATGTGTCCCGTGTTGCCTCTCCTTAGGGCTGGTCTAAGTGAGTGTGAACTGAAAACCACATAGGGTACCATGGATGTGTTGTATGAGGATGCTTCAAAAAGTTTGTGGAACAATTCCACTATCTTTAAATTGCACTTTCCACAAACTTTTTGAAGCCCCCTTGTATTCATCTGCCTGGTCTCTCTATTTCCTCTGGGTGATCTCCCTGCCCCACTTGATGTGGTCTCTCACTAGGACTGTCTGCCACAAGGTTCAAGCCCACCAACCTGCCTCTGGTTCCCAATGTGGGCACAAGGCTTGTCACTATGGTATCCATGATTGGTTTAAGAGTGGGGACAGTCAGCAGGATCAATTCAAGACTTTTGCCTTGATTGCCCTATAGACAAGATAGAAACATGTCTCTCCTTATAGAACTTGCTAAGTTGAGAGAACATGATCCAAGATGGCTGGTGGCCATCTTGTCCGTTATATTAAAGAAAGCGAGGTTTCAGGAGGAAGCAAAGAAGGAACTAAGAAGAGTAGAAATACTGGGATTGATGGTGGAAGGGAGGAGACATGGGGAGAGAGAGAAAGAGAGAGTGAGGCACGTGGTTTAAATCCTTAGATACAGCAGAACCTGGAACTAGCTCTCTTTGAACTTCCCATAAGAAACTCCACTTTGCCAACATTGAGTTTCTGCCCTTACAACCAATGGGGCCTAATTCATATCCACAGACTGGAGGAGGATTAGTATCTTGTATTGTTTCTGTTGTGTGCCATTGAGTTTGTTCCAACCCCTAGCAACCCTGTATAGGATTTGCTAGGAGCCCCTGGTGAGCTTGAACCGCCGACCTTGTGGTTCTGACTGACTTTGCAGTCCAGTGAATTAACCCCCAGCACCGCACCAGGACTCCCTTCTGACCCATAGGGATCCCATAGGACAGAGAAGTGCCCTGTAGGGTTTTCTAGGCTGTAAATCTTGATGAGAGCAGATAACCAGATTTTTCCTTCCAATGAGTTGCTGGCTGGTTTGAACTGCTAACCTTTTGCTCTGTAATCAAATGCTTAACTGTTGTGCCACCAAGGCTGCTTGGCTGGCTTCTGGTTGGTTCGTTGGTTGGTTGGTTGGTGGTGTGCCGTGGAGTCGGTTCCAACTCATAGCAACCCAATGCTGTAAATCTTTATGGGAGTAGAAAGCCTCATATTTCTCCTGCAGAACAGCTGGCTGGCTTCTAGGCCTTGGTGACTGGAGAATCTTGGAATCTTAGGGACCTTCAGTGACACCCATTGCTCTCTCAAATGTGAGTCTGTGGCCTGTTGTTGTTTTGAGCTGCAGTCCAGTCAGTTCTGACTCATGACTATGCACAACAGAAGGAAACTCTGCCCGAGCCTGCAGTGTGGCCCATTATGAAACACCTGAGCAACCTAGGGGACTGGCAACACTTACCAGGTGCTAGGCAATTTACAAACCTTTCCTCGTCAGTAGGAAGGAGTTGGTATTATTCATCTCACTTCACAAATATGAAAACCTGGCCTCACACAGGTTTAGCGATTTATCTGAGGTCTTTCAGGATGTTAGACTGCAATAGCTCTGTTATGTTATTAGGTGCTGTGGAGTTGGTTCTGACTCATAATGACCCTGAATAGGGTTTCCAAGGTTATAATCTTTATGTGGCTCTGTGGGTTAATGCGCCAGACTGCAAATCCATTTGAACTGCAAGGTTGGTGGTTTAAGCTCACCAGCTGCTCCTTGGAAACCCTATGCAGGGTCGCTATGGGTCTGAATCGACTTGACAGCACTTAACAACAACAACAACAACAACAATCTTTATGGGAAAAGTCTCATTTTTTTCTGTGGAGCAGCTGGTGGGTTTGAATTGCCAACTTTGTGGTTGGCAGTACATTGCTTACCCTACAGCACTACCCTGGTACTCTCTGAAAACCCATGTTCTGTCCAGTCTCACACTCTGTTTGTGACTGGGGTCTTCATGTTTGGCCTCAGGGATAACAGACTGCATTTCCTTGTCCACATCTTTCGTAAAGAGTAAGAAAACAATTGGTTGCTTATGATACGCTCCCACGAGGTAAAAAAAAAAAAATGGAGGCTTACTGACAGAACCAAATATTTAATATGCAGGTCTCAGTGCAAAATGAAGATGTGGGCTTCATGTTGAAAAGTCATTCAGAATTTCAAGAGGGTGACATGGAAGCTTAAACCAAGTGAAGGTGGGCCCTTATGAGCAAGAAATCTTGAGTCACTGCAGAGACGGCATGCCTATGAAGCTGGCCCTAAACTCGGTCAACATCTAGAAGAGGTGGTTCTCGCAGTGTAGGAGGGTTTGTTGTTGTTGTTACTGTTGTCAGGTGCCATTGAGTCAGCACCTACTCATAGTGACCCTCCGCACAACAGAACAAAGCACTGCCTGGTCCTGTGCCAAATTCACAATTGTTGCTAAGTCAGAACCCATTGCTCCCACCATTGTGCCAATCTATCTCTTTGGGAGTCTTTCCCTTTTTCTCCCACCCTCCACTTTACCTGATAGTCTTCTCCAGGGACTGGTCCCTCCTGATAATATGTCTGAAGTATCTCAAAGGAGTAAGTGGCATCTTTGCTTTTCATCTGATGAACCTGTGGGGGTCTCTGGGCTGTGATGTGGAAGTAAGCCAGGTCTCACGGAAGCAGACAGCTTGGAGGGACACCTATTGTCTGTCCCATTGAACAGCTGACTTACTGAAACAGAAACAGCTGCTGTGTGTCTGTGCAGGTATGTACCACATGGGGGCGCCGGCCTAGGAGTGGGAGATGCACTGTTCAAACCCCGTGATGTCCTGGTGTGGGTGCTGTAGGATATGCACTGGACAGCAATTTCGGTTGAATCACAAGGTCAGTGGTTCCAAGTCACCAGCTGCTCCTCGGAAACCCCCTACAGGATCTCTATGAGTCAGAACTGACTCAACTGTACTTAACAACAGCAATGTTGGCAGAACTGCCGCTCTGAAGAGTTGCCTTTTCTCATTTGCATTACAAACAAGGTGGCTTGCAGAGACCACTGGGAGACTTGTTTAAGGTCATTGACTTGGCAGTGGTTGAGTCAAAGCTTAGAACTAGAACTGAACCTTCTGGCTGTCCGGTGTGAGACGGCCTTCCTGTTCCTGTTGCTTTCTTGTTTCAGTAAATAGCACAGAGCTTTGGAGCTGAGGAGTTCCTGGGTAGTGTAAACTGTTAACATGCTCAGCTGCTAACTGATTGATTGGCAGTTCGAGTCCACTCAGAGGTACCTCAGAAGAAAGGCCTTGAAATCTACTTTGAAAAAAATCAGCTATTGAAAACCCCATGGTGATTAGTGAGAACCTAAGTACAGTCGTTTTGAGAACATAGCTATTTTGCTAGTTAAGAGTCAACATAATCAAGCCCTGTCTGAACACATCCAATTCATGTACCTCCCGCCACTTAACTTGCCTTGCTTTTTAGATATATGCTTTAACCATTGTTAGAATGTTAACAGCTGCCTGGTTCTCCTTGAAACCTGGTCCCCATTTGTGTAGTTTCTGATAAAAAGTAATCATGTGGCAAGCAGGCGCCAGGTGAGTTAATCATGTACTCCTTTTTGATGTGTTATCGGGCCAATAATCTCACGGTCAGCAGTTCGAAACGACCAGCTGTTCCACGGGAGAAAGATGAGGCTTTCTGCTCCCGTAAAGATTTACAGGGTTGCTATGAGTCGGAACCAACTCCACGGCACATAACAACAAATCTGGACATCATGACTCAATTAGTGGGGATGTTAGAATGATAAGAGTATAGCCTATCTGCATGTTGTTCTAATTAACATTGTTAAAACATACATAAATATTGCTTGTAAGAAATAGTCACTGGACCATTAAAAACCAGCCTCTTTGCTGCAGATGTCTCAGGAGTGTGCTTCCTAATAATAAAGATTTTTCTTTGTTTATCCGGAGTGTTTGTTAATTAGATGCAATCATGCCAAGACATTGGACCCAAGCTTTGTGGTAACAAATTTTGTTGCCCAGATGTGAGACTCTGCTCTTGATCCATCCCCAAGGTGTCTGAACCTGGAGAGACCAGAGGACAGAGAGAGTGCCCTCCTCCTAGAACTTAGGAGGTCTCTTGTCTCTGGCCCCTCATTGACTGGAAATGGAGGAGGACTCTACAGGGTTAGAGGTGACAGCAAACAGAGAAAGAGACACCATGGACAGGGAAGTACATGCATCAGTTGTTAGTTCTGGAATGAGTCCCCTGTAAATGCTAGCGCACAGAAAAGGACCTCTGGTAGTGTAGTGGTCACGAGTCGGGCTGCTAACCTCAAGGTCAGCAGTTTGAAACTACCAGCTGTTACGTGAGAGAAAGATGAAACTTTCTGCTCCTGTAAAGATTTACAGCCTCGGAAACCCTATGCAGGGTCACTATGAGTCAGAACTGTACATAACCATCACCACCAACAGCCAGTGGGCCATCGGGTTCCCTTCCAAGAATAGGGTTCCTGTGAGGAAAATCCAAGAATAGGTGACAGTCCCGTGAGAATGGGTGAATGTGGGAAAGTCCAAGAATGGGTTATAAACCAGCTCAGGTGTAAAATCCAGCGAAAGTCCTATGAGGAGGCTAGGAGTGGGTTTGGCAGGACATCACAAAGACAGTGGTCTGGTTGGTACCAAGAAATTGACCTGGGAATTTCGTTTCCGTTGCAAGGCTTTTCTGACTCTTTCAATTCTGTTTGAGGCTTTTCTGACTCAAGACTTTCATTCTAAACTCTATCCAATCTTCACAGATCTCCTATATTTCACTTTGCTTTTCAGACCAGGAGTCACGGAGACTCTACACTGGCCAGAGGGTTGGCTCTCAGAATTTAGCTTAGACAGTCCTGGTGTGATGCTGTGGGTTAACGTGCTGGACTGCAAAGTTGTTTTGAATCACAAGGTCGGTGGTTCAAGCTCACTAGTGGCTTCTTGGAAACCCTGTACAGGGTCACTATGATTCAGAACTGACTCAACGGCGCTAAGTAACAACAACAACATACAAGCAAGCCCTAGTGTGGCACTTCAGTATAATGCACTGGACCACAGGGTTGACTTGAACCACAAGGCAGGTTTGAGCCACAAGGTTGGCGGTTCAAACTCACCAGTCACTCTTCAGAAACCCTATACAGGGTCACTATGAGTTGTAACTGACTCTACAGCACTTAACAACAACCACAACATACAAGCCCAGTCCTAGAAGTTTATCACTTAGGCACTGTTGAACACACCCTGATGGGGCTGTGCTTTTTAAACTCAACAGAGCAGACAGCAGTGTATCAGACGACAGGAGTGCTTGCAAGAAGCCTCCTACCAAACTTAGATGGAAAGGAGTTTATGATGGGCTAAAAGACATGGAGTTCTGGTAGAATAGTGGTTATGAATCAGGCTGCTAACCTCAAGGTCAGCAGCTCAAAACTACCAGAAGTTCTGTGGGAGAAAGATACGGCTTTTGCTCCCGTAAAGATTTACAGCCTCGGAAATCCTGTGCAGGGTCACTATGAGTTGGAACCGACTCCACAAAGTTTGTCTCACCGTGTAAAATGGGAAGTGGGGCCAGTAAGATTTTTAAGACTAGTCCCCTTGGATATCACTTGAAGAGAGATACCTTGAAGAAGGGACAACTCAGGAAGCTACGTATCCAGATTTGGCTGTAGTATGAACTTGCAGATAGGTTATTTATGTTCTGGTTCTGGTTCTGGTTATATTCCGATTCTTCATATTGTTGTTAATGCTGTTGAGTTGGTTCCAACCCATAGCGACCCTATATAGGGCTTCGGAGGAGTGGTTGGTGAGCTTGAACCCCCAACTTTGCAGTTTAAACTGACCTTGCAGTCCAGCACATTAACCTGCAGCACCACACTAGGACTCCTGATTCATCAGACTGGGATAGAAACAACTAATATATGCTCTGAGGAAACAATGTTTGAATAGAATAGGCATCACTGTTGATTTATGTTGTAATAGTTGAAGCCCAGGGACAATCTGGTTTTGCTCTGTTTTGGTTCTAATTTTGACCTAGGTTTAAATAATCATGCAGGTGTTTATGTGAGTATGTAACTGTTGGCTAAGAATGGGCAATCAGACAAGTATCCTAATTAAGACTTTTCCAGTTATAATTCTATGGGGAAAAACAAAATAAACTTTACCTGATATTGTATGACCGCAATATTAGTCAGAGACTAACAATACCAAAGACACCAAAGAGTTGTTGTTGTTGTCAAGTGCCATCGAGTCAGTTACGACCCATAGTGGCCCTGTGTTGGGTTTCCGAGGAGCAGGTGGTGAGCTTGAACCACCAACCTTGCAGTTCAAATGGCTGTGCAGTCCAGCGCATTAACCTACAGCGCCACACCAGGACTCCTTCAAAGAGTTAGTGTATGCAAAAAATACCACTGGGCTCCCATATAACTATGTTATATATTATTTTGTAGATATTCTGAGAATCTGCTCTAAGTTTTTGTTTTTACATCAAGTTGAAAATGACTAATGTTTTTCCTAAGGCTATCTGAAATTTCACAAAAAGTCACAAAATAGCTTACAAAAAAGGCGCTAAAAGTTTTCATGCAATAACAGAAGGGTTTGGTTCTCATTTGGACTGAACATTCATATTGATGTTTCCCCTTATGCTTTTGCCTGGTTTGGGACAGCAAGCACATAGTATAAAATCATCATTTCATTAACCAAAATATTCAGCCACCAAACGTTGTTCACAACTTTGCTTCTTTTAATTCTAACAGCACAAAGTCCGGCGGTTTATTTAAGAACGACTCCACCTAACCACAAACTTTAATTCAGATAACCACCTGGTGATTTCATGTTGTTATTGTGAAGTGCTAACAAGTTGGTTTTGACCCATAGCAACCCTGCATATGATTCCAAGGCTTTCATCTTTGCAGGAGCAAAAAGCCTCATCTTTCTCCCATGGAGTGACTGGTGGGCTTGAACCACCAACCTTGTGGCTTGGTGGGCTTAAACCACCAACCATGTTTATTCCACAAAGACACCACGAAAACCCAGCGTCTTTGCTGTGGGTGTCTTGGAAATTGACTTCCTACGAATAAAGACTTTTCTCGTTCTTTGGTTATCTGGTGGTGCTGATGGTGATGGTCCGTTCCAATTCACACTGACCCTGTAGAGGGTTTCTGAGGCTCTAAATCCTTATGGCATCAGAAAGCCTCATCTTTCTCCTGTGGAACAGCTGGTAGATACCAACTGCTGACCTTGTGTAAGCACTATGTTACCAGGGCTCCTTTATCTGGAGTGTTTATTAATTAGACTCAATCACTCCGGGACATTGGACTCTAGATTTGGGGTAACAATAGTTCTATTGTGACGCACATGGGACATCGTGAATGGAACTGACTTGACAGAAACCGGTGGTTTCTAGATGCTGAGGGTGTGGGGAAATAGCCCTCTGAACATGTCCAGACCAAGAAATAAGTAAGGGAGTGTCATTCGGCCCCAAACAGCATGAGTATCTGGAAAGTGCATTAGGAGAGCTTTGAATTACACATTTAGAATAAAGATGGTGACATTGGGACTTCATTTTTTCCTTAGCAGATAATTCCAGAAGTTTCCATCTGTGGTACAAGTACCAGTAGGGTAGACTGAAATCACAGTCCCATAACTCCTCTAGAACTGCTTGCACCCATTTCAGTTATCTTTCCTCATCTACTTGAGAAGATAATTCAGTCTTATTTCCTGAAGTTCAGGATATTTGTTGTCAGAGTTAAGGAATCATGTGATGTGAATTTAAAAAAAAGGAAGAAAGAAAACAGACTATTTGGAATCTTTCCTTTTTGTGTGTGGCTTGGCACTCCTACAATGGTCATATTCATCAGGGATAGTCAATGTTTGTGCAAGGAATGTCCTATGGTTTGTTCCCAGGAGTTGGTAAAGAGCTTCTTCTTCAGAATGCATACAGATCTGACTTCCCACACCCATTGTTTGCTGGGCAGGCAAACAATGACTTTGGAGCCTCTGGCCTGTTTGCCAGTTAGGAATTTTAGTGTTTGCATAGTTGAGTCCCTTAACAGGACTTCCAAATAAAGCAGGTCTGACAATGTATATGTCACATTAAAATGGACGGGCAGTGTATTCCAGATGGGGTCAGCAAGGTTTGTGAGGGCTAAATGCACGTGTATATATGTATGCAGATTCCATGCTGTTGTTCGTTGGTACTGAATTGGCTCTGTCTCATGGTGACCCCATCTCTAACAGAACAAAGCTTTGTCCTCTCTGGTGCTACCTTCATTATCACTGGTAAGCCCTAACTATTGGGATCTCCATGAATTTTGAGTGCTTTCTAACCTAGGGACTCCTCTTCTAGAACTATATTGGGCAACATTTTGTTGTGATCCTTAGATATTTTCAGAAATAGAGCCCAGGCCTGTCTTTCTAGTCTTAGTCTGTGAGTTTTGCGGAAAACTGTCCACTATGGGTGGCTCTGTTGTATTGAAAATACCAGTGGTGTAGTTTCCAATATCACAGTAACATGCAAACCACCATAGTATGATAAATTGACAGATGGATATTAAACTTTTAGAAAAAGACAAGCTTTTCATTGTGATTTGGGTGAGCATTTATAGAGTACATTGGTTTTCACCAAGTCACATTCATTTTGTTTCTTTTTACTGATTGCAATCCTCACAATGTAGCAGCGTGCTTCCCACCTTCTCCCTGTGTTTACCATTCCCATCCATCCTTCTTTCCTATCCCTGTCTGCCTTCTGAGCTTTCTCCCTGCGTGAATGCTGACCTTGGAATTTCATAGGGTTCATTGCTGTTAGATATTATTGTTTACCATCCAGGACTATCTATTGTTTGGCTGGAAGTTGGGCCACAGTGGTGAGTTTAATTTCAGGCTTGACTGGTGACTAAGGCCATATTCTCGGGGGTTCCACAGTCTCTATCAGATCAGCAAGACTGATATGTTATGATTTTGAGTTTTGTTTCACATTTTTCTCCTACTCTATCCAGGACCTTCTATTGGGATCCCTTTCAGAGTGGTTGGTAGTTGGAATGATACATCATCTATGTTTTCTGGTCTCAGAATTGGGGAGGTTCACATGGTCCATTAGTCCTTTGAGCTAATTGTTAATGTGCATCTCTGATTTTCTTCATGCTTCTTTGCTCTGGATGGGGAGACACTAACAGCTGTATGTCACAAGATGCTTGCTCTCAAGCTCTTAAGACCCCAGTCACTACTCACCATTGTCTGTGTGACCTACATTATGTCAATTGACCTTGGCGTCTTCTGAAACCATGACCTTGAACCTCCAAGTCCAGCACTTCATTCCCTCAAGGTGTTTGATTATGGCTAATAAGTTTTCACAAAATTTCCCCCTTTATGCTCTACTATACCAATGGATAGAGTCCTGATGTGGTGCTGTGAGTTAATGTGCTGAACTGCAAAGCTGGTTTGAACCACAAGGTTGGTGGTTCAAGCTCACCAGCCACTCTTAGGAAACCCTATACAGGGTTGTTATGGGTCGAAACCAACTCATGGACACTTAACAACAACATACTCATGGATCTATTTGCAGTACATATAAACACATATGCAGAAATAATGGATATTAAGCTGATTTCAACTAGGAGTCCCTACAGAGGCAGAGTACCCAGGCTGTTCTGTTTGTTTTTAAGCGGTGCTTACATTGACACTCAAGAAATACATAAAAAAGATGGCACAAGTAACCATTAGGAGATGGTGATAAAAATGACTTTAGAAATTTGGGTTTTGAGACCACTTGACCTGGATTTAAATGCTGATTCTGCCCTTAGCATTTATGTGAACATGAATCATTAACCTCTGATCTCCGACTAACCTCTACAATATGCAAAATGGGGCAGTGTCTGTTTTGTAAAGTTTAAGGTTTACATGAGATAACATTTCTAGTGTCAGATATATAGAGGAGGTATGTAAAGGCCAGTCCTTCCCCTGTTCTTTGAGGCATATCTTGTAATAATATTTAGGATTTCAAATGTGTAAAGTTTGGCTCAACAAGTTTGGAAAATAAATATGTGGATATTCTATATTTTATATGTACATGTAAAATATATGACATTCTATATTTTATATGTATATATAAAATATATCACATAAG
>NW_006408519.1:30318778-30323243 GCF_000296735.1 Chrysochloris asiatica
ACAGGGTCACTATGGGTCAGAGCTGACTCAATGGCACTTAACAACAACAATAAATTATATATGTGTGTATATATATATACATATAGATAGATAGATAAATCCCAAATAATACTATGATTTTCATAGGTAACTATTGAGGCTACAGAGTCCCTGGATAGGACAAGTAGCTAAAGCATTCAGCCACTGACTGAAAGGGTGAAATAACACATTGGTGACTTCCTCTGTCACATCTAGATGTCACTTCTCTGTTTCTACATATTCCCTCTTCTGTAAGAAGGAAGTGAATGATTTACGTTTTCTGAGGGAGGAGACATAGAAAGCAAACTTAGAGTCTATGAACGTAGCCAGAAAGAATGCTGAAAGCTGTGAAATGACTTAGGGCTCTCCTTGCTCCAGTACATCCATCTCCCTTGGGAAAGTCACTTTTGTATCAAGTTCCTGCTGCTCCCAGCAGAAAGATCTGAATGCGAAGTCGGACACTCCATCAAAAGCCTCTGCTCCAAGATGGAACATTCTAAGAAAGCATTCCTCTAGAATTTCAAAACATTCTGGGGATGGAGCTGCTGAAGGCGTTCAGTAACCTATAACCATGCCTTTCAGTCTATTCCAACTCATAGTGACCTCATGTGTGTCCTAGTAGAACTGTGCTCCATAGCATTTTCAATGGCTGAATTTTCCGAAGTACATCACCAGGCCTTACTTCTGAGGTACCTCTGGATTGGATTTGAACCTCAAACCTTTTGTCCAGCAGCACTCTGAAGGAGTTGACTGAGGGATATGGTTTGCAAATAGGTTCCGTGTCAAACAAAATAACAAAAAAACACAACACACTGTCATTGAGTCAATTCTGATTCATAGTGTGACCCTATCTACAGTTTCTGAGACCAAATCTATGAGAGCAGATAGCTTTATCTTTCGCCATCAGAGTGACCGATGGATTTGAATTACCAACCTTGTAGTTAGCAGCCCAGCACGTAACAGGTTGCTCATGATAACTAGAGTTTTCCAAGATACAGTCTTAAGTGAAATCATGTTCCCTGTCTGTATGTCCTGATTTCCTATTGGGATAACATTAAGACTAGAAATTAAGAATTTGCTGTCTCATGATAAAACATGAATTAGTTAAAAGGAAATAAGCAGTTGGTAAGTTAGACTCTTCTCTGAACAATGCCCCTTCTTTTCTCCATCCCTTTCTGCTCATTTCTTTCCTTCCTTCTTCCTTTCTCCTCATTGTCTCCCATCTCCTCTTTCCCCCTTTAACAGACACTGTTGACTTCCAATGTAGGCCAAACTCTTCCCCCAGCTGAAGGGAAAACAATGACGTATTAACCATAATCTTTGTCCCCAAGAAAATAGACATGTAAATAAACAAATAACAATTGCATTCTGGTATGATAAGGACTTTGGATGCAAATAGCTGGGAAGAAAAGGGAAATTTACATGGAGAAGTTGCTATTTGTCATAGCTCTTAAAAAAGGAATAGGAGTTAGGCAAGCAAACAAATGTGGGGGAGGGTGGAGTCAGAGTAAAGGTGAGGGAAGGACATTCTGTCTGGAGAGAAACTGTACATCATGCTTTCTAAATCTGTGTACCTGTGTGCTTACTGCGACCCAGCCCTATGCTACTGTATCACAAACATAATGTGGTGTAATGGCTAAAATTATACATCAGTTTGTCTAGACTACAGTCCTCCGGTGTCTGGCAAACACTGGGGAGGTGTCTCTTCCAGAATGTAATATAATGTAATCACTCTCCATGATATGATCTGATGTAATCAGCCAGTCAGCTGAAAGACATGTTTCCTGGGGATTACCTGCTCCAGTATATCAATGGATGTCCTAACAAAGCTCTCTCTCAACCTGCACTCATCTCTTCACCTGACCTCTGGTTCCTGGGATACAAGCAACAGAAACAAATCTCCCAAAGCCCAAGTATGATCTTATGTATAAACCACCTGAGTTTAGAGACCATCTCAAGAATAAATTTACCCCATTGAACACATGACCAAAGACCAGATGAGCTATGGGATGACATCAAGGATATCATACATGAAGACATTACTGTTGTTAAAAAGAGCTAAAAAAGAAAAGATCCAAATGAATGTCAGAAGAGAAGACTGAAACTTGTTCTTGAATGTAGAATAGCTAAAGTGAATGGAAGAAATGAACAGAAAAAATTAAAGGGTGGCTCTAGAAGGCAAAGAAAACTATTAAAATGAAATATACAAAGACCTGGAGTTAGGAAACCAAAATGGAAGACCATACTCATCCTTTCTCAAGCTGAAAGAACTGAAGAAAAAATTCAAGCCTTGAGTTGTAATACTGAAGGAGTCTATGAGCAAAAAATTGAATGGCACAAGAAACATCAAAAGATGGAAAGAATCCACATCATCACTACTCCAAAAAGAATTGTTCAATTTTCAGCCATTTCAGGGATGGCATATGGTCAAGAACCAGTGATTCTGAAGGAAGATGTCCAAGTTGCTTTGAAGTCATTGGCAAAAAACAAGCCTCCAGAAACTTACAGGAGGTGTTTCAAGAAATAGATTCAATACTAGAAACACTCACTTGTCAATGCTAAGAAATTTGGAAGACAGCTATCTGGCCAACCAACTGGAAGAGACCCATATTTGTGCTCATTCCAAAGAAATGTGATTCAACAGAATGAGGAAATTATTGAACAATTTCATTAATGTCATACACAAGTAAAATTTTACTGAAAATAATTTAAAAATAGTTGCAGCACTATGTCAACGACAAACTGCTGGAAATTCAAGTCAGATTCAGACAAGGATGCAGAATGAAGGATCTCATTGCTGAAGTTAGATGGATCTTGGCTAAACCAGAGAACACCAGAAAGACGTTTACCTGTGTTTTAGTGATTACGCAAAGGCATTTGACTGTGTGGATCATAACAAATTATGAATAACATTGCTAACAGCAGAAATTCCAGAACATTTCATTGTGCTCATGTAGAACCTGTACCTAGACCAAGGGGCAGCCATTCAAACAGAATAAGGGGATACTGTATAGCTTAAAATCAGGAAAGGTCTGTGCCAAGGTTGTGTACTCTTACCATTTTTATTCAATCTGTATATTGAGTAAATAATCTGCCAAACCGGACTGTATGAAGAACTCCACATCAGGATTGTTGTTGTTGTTGTTAAGTGCCATTGAGTCAGTTCTGACTTATATTGACCCTAAATAGGGTTTCCAAGGAATGGCTGGTGTGTTTGAACCACCAGCCTTGTGGTTAGCAGTTCAGTGTTTATCCAATGCCACACCAGGACTCTGCATCAGGATTAGAAGAAAGCAATATGCAGATGACACAACCTTGCTAGCTGAAACTGAAGAGGACTTGAAGCACTTCAGTATGGATTATACCTCAACAACAACAACAAAAATCCTTACAACTAGACCAATAAGCAACATCATGATAAATGGAGAAAAGATTGAAGTTGTCAAGGCTTCATTTCACTTGGATCCATAATCAAAACCCATCAGAAGCAGCAGTAAAGAAATCAAATGCTGTATTGCATTGGACACACGACATTTTTCAAATGTTAAAAAGGAAAGATGTCACACTGAGGACTTAGGAGCCCTGATCCAAGGCGTAGAATTTTCAGTCGTCTCCTATGCATGTGAAAGCTGGGCAATGGATAATGAAGACTAAAGAAGAATTGATGCCTTTGAATGCTGCTGTGGTTGAAGGATATGGACTATATTAGAGACTTTCAGAAAAACAAACAAATCTGTCTTTGAGAAAGTACAGCCAGAATAGTCCCTAGAAGCGAGGATGGTGGGTACTTGTTTCATATACTTTGGATATGTTGTCAGGAGGGCTCATCCCTGGAGAAGAGTATCATGCTCGATAAAGTAGAGGATCAATAAAAAAGAGGAAGTCCCTCAATGAAATAGATCGATACAGTGGCTGCACAAATAGGTTCAAGACATAGTAACAATTGTGAGAATGGCACCAGATCAAGTAATGTCTCATTCTTTTATACATAGGGTCTCTATGAGTCAGAACCAACAAGATGGCACCTAGCAACAACAAGCCACACCCCAGACCAAGACACGTGGCATAATGACATAGCATAGATTCAGATCTACTGTGTTCCCTCCAGCTTTACCCCTTGTGATTGTACGACCTCACGAAAGATGATTTATCTCTTTGAGCCTTAGCTGCTTCATTTGTAAAGTGGGGGGCACTTATGAGGGAGTGTGTGGTTGAGATGTCATTGTGCTAGGATGCAGTAGCACAGAGCCAGGTCATTGGTGGCACATAAGAGGTGGGATGTTCTCCAGAAAGAGAGGACTCTAGGACCATCAAGGGAAAAGAGCACAAGCAGAATGCGAGACCTTATCCAGAGAAGGAGCAACGCCAGAGATGGAGGCAGAGACAGGAACATGGAGAGAGGGAGCAGCTGGGGACTCTAGAGTCATGGGAAGAGAGGGACTGAGAG
>NW_006408519.1:30323834-30331441 GCF_000296735.1 Chrysochloris asiatica
AAAAAGAAAGAGGTGGCTGTTCTATGGTATAAGGATCAAAATGTAAAGGGGATAGAATTGTGATTGTTTTTTATTTCTAATACAGCTCCCCAGAAACCCTGGTTTGCTGCACACTGCTCAGTAAATATTTGAAAGTGTTGCTTCGTATCCAAGCTCTGGGCCAGGAGAGTTCTTAAGAAGTGCTGGGATCAGAG
Organism: Chrysochloris asiatica; assembly: GCF_000296735.1. Taxonomy (NCBI): domain Eukaryota; kingdom Metazoa; phylum Chordata; class Mammalia; order Afrosoricida; family Chrysochloridae; genus Chrysochloris; species Chrysochloris asiatica. The sequence continues at coordinate 30,324,029 of NW_006408519.1, forward strand.
GGTAGAAGGCTAGCTAGACACAGTTCTAAAGCATACTCTATCTGAGTTGTCCTGAAATGAGGCTGAGAAGATAAAGGCAAGGACGAGGATTAAAGGCAGGCAGCGGCTAATAAGCAAAATGGAGGTGGATGAAGCCTGCTGGGAATTGCTCATAGTCTCTGAATTCTCCTCTCGGCTATTACCAGTGCTGTTGTTACCTCAGGGGCTCTGGAATCAATGCTGATTCTTTCTGCCAAAATTGTCTTGTGTGGTTAAAGGTTTCGGGAAACTGAGGTCCAGTTTGGAGAAGGGACTTCTTTGAGGTCATATAAGACCTCCCTGAGCTCAGAAATTTACCCTTGAGTATTCCATGACACTCACGAGCTGCTCCTCAGAAACTCTATGCAGGGTCACTATGGGTCGTAACTGACTTGACTACATTTAAACAAGGACAACAATGCCATGACACTAATTTTCTCTTTTTACCCTGGGTGGCTCAAACAGGTTGCCTTCAATTACCATATTTTTGAGCCCTGGTGTGTTGCTTTATGATAAACACTACAAGGTCGACGGTTCCAATCCCCCAGCCGCTCTCAAAAACCCTATACAGGGTCACTATGAGTTGGAACCCTCTTGATGGCACACAGCAATGAGAGCCAACAACACCGTATTTTTACATAGTTAACATGCAAGTTATGTTTCTTTTTTCCAGTTAGGTCCTCTCCCATCCCAGTTATTTTCATAATAGCTCTATGTGACTTTTCTTTTATAGGTTACAGCATTAAAAAATTAGCATAATGTGCACTTATGAAAACACCTGTTAGGAAGGCGTGTGTGGTTGGTAAAAAAAAAAAAAAAGATCAACTGCATTATTTGATTACAAATACATAACTGACTAAATGGTTGGCAAGTTGGATTCACCCAGCACTGACACAGAAGGAAAGTATAAGGTTCCAGTCAAGAAAACCCTAGGTTCCTGGGACCATCAAGGGAGAAGAGCGGAGAGCGGGACCCTACCCAGAGCAGCAGTGATGCCTGAGATGGAGGCAGAGATGATGATGTGGAGAGATGGAGCAGCTGGGGACTTTAGACACAGAGAGGGAGAGGGGCTGTGTGCTGACGACATGGGGACAGGCTTGTAGTGTATACCCTTTGGTTGGTGATGATGCATGGAGGGGATTGTAACCATGGCAATGAAATGATACACGATAGAATGAATATAAAACTAATGTTCTCCCATGTAAACTATCACATAATTCACAATGAAACATTTTTTTAAAAAAAGAAAGGAAAGAAAACCCTAGGGGGCAGGTCTACTCTGAAACACATGTGGTTGTCATGGGCAGAATCAATTTGACAGCAATGGATTTCTTAAGTCTCTGTTTTCCCACCTCAAAGACAGTAAGTATACTATCTACATTTTACTGGCTGTTAGGATGATAGGTGTTCAAAGCTCTCGGCACTTGCTGAGTGCTCAGTGTTATTATTGGTATTTCTTTCCATCTTGATCTAATTCCTACTGAATGTTGAATACATCCCTTACACAGTGAAACCTTTAAAATGGGCATATAGCGTAGTGGTTACGAATCGGGCTGCGAACCTTAAGGTCAGCGGTTCGAAACTACCGGCCGCTCCGTGGGAGAAAGATGAGGCTTTCTACTCCCGTAAAGATTTACACCCTCGGAAACCCTGTACAGGGTCGCTATGGGTCGGAACCGACTCGACGACACTTAACAACAACAACAACATACCCAAACCAAACCAAACCCACAGCCATCAAAGTCAATTTCGATTACAAGCGATCCTACATAGGGATTCTGAGTCTGTCAATCTTTATGGGAGCAGAAAGCCTCATCTTTTTCCCAGAGCAGCTGGTGGATTTGAAGTGCTAACCTTATAGTTAGCAGTCTAGTTCTTATCCTACAGTGCCATCAGAATTCTTTAAAAGATGGGACATCAATAAACCCCAAATAACAGATTATATAGTTTTATCCTAAGTTAGAAACCATATTCTATTTATGTAGATATGTAGCAGCGCAGCTTAAATACCTAGGAGAAATTTATGGGAAAAACTTAAAATTAGAATGGTGGCAGCCAGGCATTGGTCCAAACAATTTATATAAAATAGGTCATTTAAACCTCATAACAACCCTGTGACGTAGGTATTAAACCAAAAACTGTTGCCATGAAGTAGATTCCCCCTCACAGAAGACCTCTGGGATACAGCAAAACTACTCCATAGGGTTTCCAAGGCTGCAATTGTTTGGAAGCTGACTGCCACAATGTTCTCCATTGCAGCAGCTGGTTGGTTTGAACCACCATCCTTTTGGTTAGCACCTCAGAGCTTAGCTACTATGCCTTCTGGATTCCTTGAGAGGTTTTGTAAAATATAGTGCAACCTTACTATATTTTGCAAGACACAGAGAGGTTGATAACTTGACCAAGGTCACACAGCCAGTAAATAGTGGAACAGGAACTCAAACCCACACAGTCTCTCTCCAGAGACCCTACTATTGACTTCTCAATAGAGGTTTGTTTGTCTTTTCTGTTTTCTGTCCCTGTGAATGTTAGATTTTAAGAAATCCTATTCAGCCCAACTCCCAGAATGCTGGTCTTTATAGAAACACCATTTGACTCCTGTGACTTATCTGTGGACCAGGGAAGCTAAAAGTCTCTGTGGGTCAATAGTGTTCTTAATGACAGGAGAGTAGGAAGGGAAACGAGGAATGAAGGCTGGGTACTACTGTTTACTGGGCAAAACGGACCACCACTTCCTGATGAGAGAGAGGTACTTCTGCCGAGTTCTGCCCACAGTGTCCCTTATGATTCAAATGGACTCATGTTTTATGCTTCTCATCTGTAAATGGGATTAATCCTTGCCGTATCCTGCGGAATCTTGGAAGATTCAAATATGAAAGGCTTCATTATCAGATGACCCAGAGCTGGCAGGATAGGAATTGACCTTTCTAAAGGTTCTTCCTCTTCTTCTTCCCATTTTACCCCCAAGCTTTTCATTCCCCTTTTCCTAAAGTGTTTTGCTCTCAGAATAGTAGAGGGACTACTACCCAAAACAAATCTGTGGCTTTCAAGTTAGTTATGACTCATGGAGACTCCCTGTGTTCCAGATTTGCAAAACAGAACTTCACTCAGTAGGATTTTCAAGACTGTGACCTTTTGGAAGCAGATCACCAGTCCTTTCTTCTGCAGCACCTCTGGGTGAGTTCAAACCAACAACCTTTCAGTTTGTAGTTGAGGATTCTACCACTAAATCACCACTGCCTCCAAAATGTAGATTTGTAGCTCTTAAATCCTGTATTCACATCAGAATCATTTGGGATGTTTTAAAAAATATACAAATGACTGAGTTCCACACTGGTGGTGGTGGTTGTATGGCATCAAGTGGGTTCTGCCTCATATTTAACTTACATAGGATTTCTGAGATTGTGAATGTTTTTGGAAGAGCAAGTCTCATCTTTCTGACGTGGAGTGGTGGGTAGTTTCAAAATTACTGACCTTGTGTTTTGTAGCCCGATGCATAACCCACATGCCACCAGGACTCCGTAGTTCCCATCTAGCCCTATTAAACCAGAATTTCAGAGAGTAGGACTCATATTTTATTCATTTAAAAACACTCCAGATAATTCTAATGTTGGCCAACCATTGGGCTGACAAAGATGAAAAAGGTGCTCTGTGCCCATCCCAGTGAAAAAGAAAAAACAACTTTAAAATGCACGTAGGTACGAAGTGCTGCATCTTATTGAAGGAGCAAACGATCAATGAAAAGGGAAAAGATTCATCATAGAATCTTACAGTAAAAACCCAACCCATGATTTTCTAGGCTAAATGACCACTGATCAGAGTTAGATTTTATGTTGTCATGTGAAGAGAGGATAGCTCATTGGCTCTCTAACTGGGAAAGGAATTCCTTTACTCAGTTCTTCTGACTGAATCAGTCAGCCTGGTGATACTGTGTCTATCTCATTCTTCTCACCCAGGGAGTATCAGACTACAGGCTGTGGGCCATATCTAGCCTGTCACCTGTTCTTGTAAATAAAGTTTTCTTGGAACACAGCCACACCCACGCATTCACACTTGCATTCACACAATTTGATGGCAGAGTTGAATAGTTACAATAGAGACTATATGGCCCACAAAGATGCTTATAATTACTTTGCCCAATCCCTGTCCTATCTCAGGCAACTAGGAGTCCTGGTGTGGCGTTATAGGATAAGTACTGGACTGCTAACCCCAAGTGGTTAGCATCGAGTCAATTACAACTCATAGTGACCTTATGCACAACAAAATGAAACACTTTGCCTGGTTCTGCGACATCTTCACAACTTTTGTTAAGCTTGAGCCTCTTGTTGCTGTCACTGTACCTTACTGGGAGAGCTTCCTCTTTTTCGCTGACCCTCCACTTTACGTAGTATTATATCCTGATCCAGAAACTAGTTCTTCCTGACAATATGTCTGAAGTATAATAGACAAAGTCTGGCCATCCTGGCTTCCAAGGAGCATTCTGGTTACATTTCTTCTAACACAGATTTGTTTGTTCGTCCAGCAGTCCATGGTACTTTCAATATTCTTCTCCAACACCATAACTCAAATACATAAATTCTATGGTCTTCCTTATTCAATGTCCAACTTTCACATGCATCTGAGGCTATTGAAAATACTATGGCTTAGGTCAGGCACACCTTAGTCCTCAAACTGATACCTTTGCTTTTGAAAACTTTAAAGAGGTCTTGCGCAGCAGATTTGCCTAGTGCGAAATGCTGTTTGACTTCTTTACTGCTACTTCCATTAGTTTTTGACAACTTCAATCCATTTCTTATGATGTTGTTTATTGGTCCAGTTGTGATTATTTTTGCTTTCTTTACATTGAAGTGCAACCCATACAGACAACTGTGGTCTTTGATCTTTATCAGTAAGTATTTTAAGTTCTCTTCATTTTCAGCAAGCAAGGTTATATCATCTGCATATCTCAGGTTTTTGGTGAGGCTTCCTTCAGTTCTGATGCCACGTTCCAGCTTCTTCAATTATTTGCTCAGCATAAAATTGAGTAAATATGGTGAAAGAATACAATCCTGGCACACATCTTTCCTGATTTTAAACCATTCTGTGTCTCCTTGTTTTGTTCAAATGTCTGCCTCTTGGTCAATGTACAGGTTTCTCATGAGCACAAGTAAGTGTTCAGGAAAACTCATTCCCCGAATGTGGTCCACAGCTTGTCATGATCCACACAGTCGAAAGCCTTTGTGTAGTCAATAAAGCATGGTTCCTTGGAAACCCTATATAGTATTGTTGTTGTTATGTGCCATCAAGTCGGTTCCGACCCATAGCGACCCTGTACAGGGTTTCCGAGGGTGTAAATCTTTACGGGAGCAGAAAGCCTCATCTTTCTCCCGCGGAGCAGCTGGTAGTTTCAAACCGCTGACCTTAAGGTTTGCAGCCCGATTCGTAACCACTACGCTATAGGGTAACTATAAGTCAGAACCGACTCGACAGCACTAACAACATCAGAAAGACACAGAGGTAACTGGATCTGAGGTTTCAGCTGGCAGCAGTATTTAGTGAGAATTTAATGCATTCTTTCCCATTTCATTTTATCCCTGATGATGCAGTAGGGTGCACATTGGGCTGCTAACAGCAAGTTCAACTGTTCAAACCCACCAGTCACTCCTCAGTAGAAAGATGACTCTATTTCCTCCCGTAAAGATTTACAGTCTCAGGAATCCAAAGAGGGCAGTTCTCCTTTGTCAGAACCCTTTGTCCTCTGAGTCAGAATCAACTCAATGGCAGTGGGTCTAATTTGGTTAGGGTTTACCTAAAATTTACATGCATTGATATTGATTTTCCATTTATGGTACTAATATAAATTTTCTTTTTAAAACAAATTGATTTGTGCCAAAAATGTGAGTGGATTTAAAGAAAATATTGCTAGATAATATTCCGAGTGAAGTCCTGGTATGGCATTGCAGGGTACGCACTCAACTGTAATGTTGGTTTGAATCGCAAGGTGGGTGATTCAAACCCACCGACTTCTCCTTGGAAACCCTATACAGGGTCGCTATGAGTTGGAACCAACTTGATGGCATTTAACAAACAAAACAAAAACATTCCAAGTGGCACATATATTTTGCAACAAACATGAAAAACATACTTTAGCCTCAAATTTGGAGAACATTAAATAAATCCAACACCCATTGTACAGATAAGCAAACTGAGGTCTGGCTGTTCAGTTGTCTGCCCTGGTCACCTACCTGCTTATGGAAGACCATGGGCTCCTTTCTCTCTCAGGACAATATTTTTTTAACACAAACTTGTTACTCATTTGTCCTTTGAGGCTAGTTGTTTGGATGTGAGGAATTGCACTACAAAAGTTCCTGAATACAGAGCCAGAAGATATTCTGGCAACATGCCCACAAGTATATTTAGGAGAGAGTGAGGAACCATTTAAACAGGATGGAGGGACCATTCATACCTTTAAGAACAAGTCCTAAGGGATAAGTGACATATTGATTTGATTAGGTTGATTATTTCTTGAGTATGGTTTCCTAGGGACCATAAATTTGATAAAGTCTTGCTTTTTCTCGTTTGGTTTTAAATCAAAATCCACTTACATTCTTGTCAAAGAAAAAAATGAAACATAAAGCTACAAAATAGGAAAGTGTAGATATTTTCAATGTACTCTATTAGGTACATCTAAGCACAGCTTGAAACAGGGATTTCAATCAAGCCAGTTAATTTCAGTTAGACTCCCTGTTGCGAAATTGCCTTAACACTCCAGATACACTGAATTAGAATCTACATTTTAACACCATATCTACGTGATTCTTTTGTGGCATAACCCACTGCCATGGAATCAATTTCAACTCATGATGACCTTGTACAGAGATTCACAGACTATAAATCTTTACAGGAGAAGAAAGTCTCATTGTTTTCTCTCTGAGAGGCTGGTGAATTTGAACGGCTGACGTTGAGATTAACAGTCCAGTGATTACCCTACAGTGCCATCGGATTCCTTTATGTATGTATACGAATCACCTGAAAATCTGTAAAAATCATCTATGGATATTGTTAAAATGTAGATTCTGATTTCATCTATCTGAACTGGAAGATTAAAGACCAAAACATTTCAGTATCTATTGCACCTCAATGTAAAGAAAACAAAAATCCTCACCACGGGACCAAATAACAATATGATAAATGGAAACAAGATTGAAGTTGTCAAAGACTTCGTTTTGCTTGGATCCACTACAACACTCATCCAAGTGGCAGTCAAGGAATCAGAGGATGCATTGCATCAGGCAAATCTGCTGCACAAGACCTCTTTGAAGTATTGAAGAGCAAAGATGTCAGCTTGAGGACTAAGGTGCTCCTGACCCAAGCCATGGTATTTTCAATAACCTCATATGCATGTGAAAGCTGGAC
>NW_006408519.1:30331611-30354263 GCF_000296735.1 Chrysochloris asiatica
TTTCTTGTACTTTGGACATGCTATTAGGAGGGACCAGTCCCTGGAAAAGGCCATGATGCTTGGTAAAGTGGAGGGTCAGCAATAAAGATGAAAACTCCAACAAGATGGATTGGCACATTGGCAGCAGCAATGGGCTTAGGCTTAACAATAATTGTGAAGATATAGCGGAACTGGGCAGTGTTTCATTCTGTTGTGCATAGGATCACTATTAGTCAGAACAAACCCATAGCACTTAACAACTTACATATGTTGATTGTATGTTGTGAAAGATGAGTAAACCATTTTTTTAGGTTTAAAAAAATGAACTCCGAAATTTGGGATGTTTTATATGGCAGCATTTTACCAACTTTCAATGAAGAGTAGTCTTGTTAGGTCATTTTCTAGAGACAAATTTTATTAAACCATGGTCTTTTAGCTGTACACATTGATGTGCTCTTAACCTACCAAAGGTGACTTTGGAGCAGGGTTCTACCAACATCTCACAGCTTGTGGTGGTGAATGCCATTGTTGCCGAAGGTAACTGTATATACTCAGAAGTGTCCATGATGTGACCACCTGCAATGCACTGACCTCTAGCATAGGGAAATGGAGTAGGGCAGTCGATTTGGCCTAGCACCCAAACAGGGATAAAAATTCAGCTGCTGTTGAGTCTGGAAACTTCATGTGTGTCAGAGTGGAGCTATGCTGCATAGGGTTTTCAATGGCTGCTTTTTCAGGAGTAGATCATCAAGTCTTTCTTCTGAGCCCTGAGTGTCCTTGAACCACTAACCCTGCAGTTAGCACCCCTTCCCACACTGCTGTCAGAAGTTACTAGGGGATGACAGCCTTTCAGAAGGAGCCCTAGTAACGTAGTGGATTAGGAGCTAGGTTGCTAACTGCAAGGTCATAACTCTAAATCGACCAGTTGTTCTGTGGGAGAAAGATGAGACTTTCTGCCCCTGTAAAGGTTTATAGCTTTGGGAACACTATACAGGGTTGATGTGAGTTTGAACCTACTTGATGGCACACAATCACCACCACCACCAGCCTTTTGGGAAAAAACTACTGTACTGGGTACTGCTGTCGGACAAGGGTCAGTCGGACAAGTAGGACAAGGGTCAGTCTTCAAGAGGAGTTGGCTTTTACCCTGTGATAAGAGAGGGACTCTGTGTGGCGAGGAAGCTGAAGGTCAGAGGGGCAGGAATGCACGGTGGAGATCCAGTCAGATACAGACAGTGCCATGTCTCTACCTGCCTTGCTGTCTCATCTAATACAGTGAGTTGAACACAGTGCTTTTTTTTACTGTTTTTATTGTTTCTCAGGACATGTTTGTAATTTCTGGAGACATTTTTGATTGTCATGATTTGGGGAGCCAGGGTAGATGTCATGAATGCTGCTAAGTACCCCACAATGCACAGGGAAGTCTCCCATAACAAAGAATCATCCATCCCCAAATGTCAATAGAGAGATAGAAAAATGTGGGCCTTGTGATAGTAACAATTCTATCAACATGTTACTTTAAAGGATGTTGAGAAGGCCGAGCTTCTGATGGCAAATGACATACATGGGCTAACTGAAGCAAGATCGGCAGTCACCCAGAGCCAACTGCTGTGATTGCACAAAAGGAAAGATTCAAAGTAGCCATGACACTTTCCTTGGTTACCTTGGGGTACCTAGGAGGAAGAGCTTGAGTTAAGGTCAGTCCAAAGGAGTGAAAAATTTGCCATGAACACCCCATTCTTTGCCCCAACTTCTGTGTCTGCATTGGGACCGGTAAGTATGATTGACTCTGACATCTCTCAGTTGACTTGTTCTTAGGGGCACTGCGTTGGACTGAAGAACTTGAAGTTCTTAGTAGAAGTGGAATAACATTCATTGTCTGAAAACAAGATTTGTGTCCTGGGAAAAATGATCATCTGCTATGAGGTTGCCCACAGATTGTTTTGGGAGTTGAAGATCTCTGAAGAGTGTTATTAAACTTCCAAATATCCAGTTACTGCTATATCACCGCAACAGAAGTGAACTCTAGGGAGAAGGTGATTAAGGGAAAATGGTGGCTATTTCTCAACCATGGAAGAAACCATGCCTTCAAGTGTTATGAAAAATGACTCAATTTTCTCATTAGAAAAGAATTACCCATTTCCTTCTTCTATTGCCAAACACTGCTTTTTTTTTTTTTTTTAAACAGTTCAATGAGAGTATAAATTTGAGATTCATTGCTTGGGGGGGGGGGGGGGGAAGGAGGTTACCGTATTCTGGGATTTTTCAGGGTGAATGGTGAGTGGGCAGACAGACTGAAAAGAGAAAAATCTTGGGGACTGAGCTGGGCCAACATGGCATCAGTTGGTTCTGTGTAGCAGGATGTATCAATGTGATGGGAACAAATTCTGACTTGCTGAAAAGGAAACAAGGTTAAAAAAATTTTTTTGCTTTGAGCAAATTTCTGTCTCAATCACTATCAAGATAATGAATGCTATTCTTTCACCTAGTAAGAATTTAAATTTGAAGTGGATCCAAACTTATGAATTCTTTTTAAAAAAATTCTTTCTAGCATTTTATCTTCCTTTTCTTTTCCACTTCCAAGCTCCCATCACATAAAGGTGGATTATTTTATTGTTTCAAATTTGATCTTCAAGTCTTCATTCTCTTTCCGCTTCAGTCCATCCAGAAGTAGTAATAATCGTAGTAGTTGTTAAGTACCATTGATTTGGTTCTGATTCATAGCGACCCTGTACAGGTTTTTCAAGAAGCGACTGGTGGGTTTGAACTGCCAACCTTGTTAGCAATCCATTGCTTATCCTGGTGCCACACCAGGTAGTCATTAAAAAAATAGCTATAACAAAGCAGTAATGATAATATAATGTCCTCAGCCCCTAAAACTAAGGCTAACCTTGGCCACAGCAATGGTCTAAGGGTTTGGTACATAATCCAGGCCAGTAGAATTCTTTCCTGACATTATATTTATGGACACTTAGAGAATGAAACTCTTTGTCTTGAGGTTGCTAAGCTGGAACTATGTGGGACCATGGAAATCTCTGGTGCCCAAGCTATCTGTGATTATACTTAAAGACAGATCTGGATATGTTCTTTTTGATGATGAATACTACCCCATTCCTCTTCAATTTGTCATTCCCAGCATAGTAAACTATGTAATTGTCAGATTCAAAATGATCAAGCCCAGTCCCTTTCAGCTCAATAATGCTTAGGATATTGATATTTATGCGTTCCCTTTCAGTTTTGACAATTTCCAATTCTCCTAGATTCATACTTCATTCATTCCTTGTTCAGATTATTAATGGATGCTAACAGCTGTTTCTCTTCATTTTGAGGTGTGCCTCATCAGTAAATGAAGGTCCTGAAGGCTTTACTCCATTCTTGTCATCACAGTTAACTACTTTGAGGAAGCAGCTTTTCCCCAGTCATATTTTGAGTGCCTTCTAACCTGAGGGGCTCATCTTCTGGCACTGTATCTGGCAATATTCTGGTGCTTACCATTTTGCAATATTCAGTATTCTGGTGCTGTCAGCTTTCCACTGTTACTCATAAGGTTTTCAGTGATTAAGTATTCGGAAGTGGTCCTTCTCGCCTTCTTCCTAGTCTGTTTTCACTTGGAAGCTCAGCTAAAACCCGTCCACCTTTAGTGACCCTGCTGGTATTTAAAATACCTGTGGCATAGGTTCCAGCGTCACAGTGACAGGCAAGCCCCTACAGTAGGGCAGATTGACAGACGTGTGGTGGTGTGAGCCATTACCACGTCCTTACTACTCAATGCAGCGGTTCCCAAAGTATGGTCGCTGGGTCAGTAGCATCAGCAGCTGCTAGGAAATTCTCAGAAGTGGAAATTCATGGACCCCAGTCCAGACATTCTAGGAGAGGGTACAGCTTGCTGTCTTAACAAGCTCTCTGAGGGAATCTGATGTATAAAGTTTATAAACAATAGTTTAGGATCAGCACTGGATTGTGAACCATAAGGTCAGAAGTTCAAATCTATCATATGCTCCTTGTTATTGTTGTGCTGTGCCATGGAGTCGGTTCCGACTCATATCGACCCTGTACAGGGTCTCCGAGGCTATAAATCTTTATGGGAGCAGAAAGTCTCATCTTTCTCCAGCAGAACAGCTGGTAGTTTCAAACAGCTGACCGTGCAGTTCACAGCCCGATTTGTAACCACTACACTACCAGAGCTCCTAACTGCTCCTTAGAAACCCTATATAGGGTCACTATGTAATACTAGACGGCACTTCACAACACCAACACATAGCCTAAAGTTGGAATTGACTTGAGGTCACTTATGTGGCACTGTAGGATAAGCACTGGACAGCCAACCACAGGGTTGGTGGTTCAAACTCAACAGAGGCTCCCTGGAAACCTTATACAGAGTTGCTATGAGTGAAGACCGACTCGACAGCACTTAACAACAACTAGACTAAATTAGTGAGACCCAAGTTGCTCAGCAAAAGAGAAGAATGCTTGAAAGGAGACGGATTCACACAGTAACTGCAGCAATGGGCTCAAATATAGCAATAATTGTGAGGATGGTACAAAACTGGGCAGTGTTTTGTTCTGTTGTCCATAGGGTCACTGTGAGTCAGAACTGACTGACTTCACCTGACAGCAGCAAAATATTGACACTTGGTAAAGTCAGTGAATGTGAGGGAACCCCTCAGTGAAATGAATGAACAGTCACAACAATAGAGTCAAGTAGACCAAGCATCATGAAGCTAGTACAAGACTGGGAAACATTTTGTCCTGTATTATATAAGGTCACTGCAAGTCAGAGCTGACTTCATGGCAACTAATAAATAATGAAAACATACCCATAGACTTCCAGCAAGATGGTGGACGAGGCAGACGCACTACATGGACCCTCTACAACAAAGATTTGAGAGACCAGAAGAAAATCCTGGAATCCTGAGCTTCAGAGGAAAGTTTAGAGAAGTGGACTGAGGGCTTACTGGGAGAAGTTGAGCTGGGACAGCAAAACAGGGAGATTAACTGCTGAATACCTGGCCAGAAGTAGAGCTGCCATCTTGAATTTTTGTGAGCAGCTTTGGTGACTAGAAGGTGGCCTGGCAAAGAAGATTCACCAAGGTGACGGAATAGGTGTGATTCTTTCTTTTTCCCCACACTGACCATAGCTGTGGCCAGCTCCCATCCTCACCCACCCCCATCAAAGACCCTGCTCTTTGGGAGTTCGGATCCTTGTGGCTGTGAACCACAGCAGTGTGAGGTGGGAGCAGGCTGTGCCTCTTTGGTACCTGGATTGAGGTGGGTTCAGCCCCAGACCTACAGAATCCACAAAGCTACCAGACTAGAATTAGTCTAGAAGAAACCCTCCTAACCAGCCACCCCTCCCTCACCTTTCCCCCAGCTGATCCTAACAGACATTGAAAACAGCTCCATCAAGGGCCTCCTTGAATTACTTCTGGATTGAGTGACCAGAACATAGATAATATCTAGGCCTTTAGGAACTCCAGCTAGGGCCAGGCACTCCACTGTTACAGTCCTCCTGGACCTACCTCATGAGCTCCTCGGCTGGCAGGAGCCCCCCAGGGTTTTCTCGTTTCTGGATCCAACATCTTTATTATTTTTTTGCTTTTGTTGTTTTTGTTTGTTTATTGTTTTTCTTCTCCTTCTTTCCATTCCCTTGAATTTTAGCATTTCTATCTCTGTTTTTGTTTTTCCTTCTTTTCTTCTGTTTCTCATTTCCCCTCGTCTTTTGATCTTTTTTTTACTACTTCATTCGCTCTTTATCTTTCCATCTTCCCTTTCCCTGGTTTCTCTAAATGTTTTTTCTTTTCTTTCTTTTTTTTTCTCTCTTCAAAAAGTGCCTTTTCCTGTCCCTCTTTTTAATTATTATGTTCTCTTTTTTTTCCCTGGCTCTACCTGTTTTTATTTCTTTTTTGTTATTTTCCCCTTTCAATGGTGGGTGCCTGTTTGCTTGTTCTGTTTTGGGTTTTTGTGTGTGTTTAGGGATGGTGGTGGGGCATTTCCCCTTTTTCCCACCCAACAGGAGACAGCAACTGTGCCCATACAGCCCAGTCACAACCATACCATTTGCAGCTCCAGCCACTGGACAAGAGCCAACACCAGCTCCCAAACAATAGGTAGCATCCAACACCAGCCGAATTCACCTTAAACTGAGGTGCACAAATGGCAAATGGAAAACTGTGCACACACTTCTATTATCAACTACACTCACAGGAGACAGTTGGTGAGTGGCTAAGAACACATCAACATATAATTATCAATTAAATACAAATATGACAACACCACAATGTCCCAAGGAAACAATTTTAGCTTATAGGAAGAAACAAGAAAGAATGGCTCAAACAAATGACCAAAATGCAGAGGAAGAAAAGATAATGGAACTAACTGAAAGATAATTCAAACAATGATATTTACTTACCTGCAAAGGATTAACAGAAAGATTGAGGAAAGTAAGGGAACACAGAAAACCTCTAGTAGAATTCAAAATAACACTACAAGAACAAACAGACAAAATAAATGCAAATTTTGAAACAATACAAAGCCTGCAATTAAAAATACAGAAGGTTGGTCAGAGAAAAAGAGGAAGACCCCCAACGAGATGGATTGGCCAAGTGGCAGCATCGATGGACTCAAGTGTGGCAACAGTAGTGAGGTTGGCCCAGGATCGGGTAGTGTTTCGTTCTGCTGTGCATAAGGTCGCTATGAGTCAGTGCTGACTCAACGGCACCTAACAACAACAACAACAACAACAACAACAACAACAAACCTTATGGTTCAAACCAACCTTGCAGTCTAGTACATTATCCCACAAACTGTCCTTGCAATTCAGTGCATTATCCCACAGTGCGACTCCCTTGGATAAACAAACTTTGGTAGATACACACAATCATATATGCAATGTTGAAGAATAACAATGAATCTGCGAAACACCTCACAGCATGGATGAACCTGGAAGACATTATGCTGAGTAAAATTAGCCAGTCACAAAAGGACAAATATTGTGTGAGACCACTATTGTAAAAACTTAAGTAAATGTTTTCATACTGAAAAAAACAACAACAACAAAAAATACAGAAGGTTAATACTAAGACTTCAGAAATAGACAATACCTTGAAAGGGCAAAGGAGTAGATTTGAAGCAATGGAAGCCCAAATTAGTGAGCTTGAAGAGAAATTTCTCAATACTAATATGCTGATGTTATTAAGTGCTGTTGAGTCAGTTCAGACTTATAGTGAACATGTATAGGGTTTCCAAGGAGTGGCTGGTGACTTTGAACTGCCAACCTTGTGGTTTAAGCCAACCTTGAGGTCTAGTGCATTATCCCACTGCACCACACCAGGATCAGAAAACAGAATGAAAAAATCTGAAGAAAGCCTAAGAGTTGTGTGAGACACCATGAAGAAGAATAACTTATAGGTGATCAGAATTCCAGAAGAGGAAGAGAGAAAATTGTTGAGAATTGTTGGAAGAAAACTTCCTTAACATCATGAATATGAGAAGATAAGCATATGAGAAGCAGAACAAATCCCAAAGAGGATAGATCCAAAAATAAAATTACCAAGAGCTATCAAAAGCAAATGTTCCAAAACCCAAAACAAGGCAAGAACCCTAAGAACAGCTTGGGAGAAATGAAAAGTTACCTACAAAAGAATCAATAAGACTAAGCTCTGATTTCTCAGCAGAAACTATACAGGCAAGAAAGCAATGGGATGACATACATAAAACTCTGAATGAAAGATTGCTAGCCAAGAATCATATACCCAACAAAGCTGTTCCTCAGATTGTTGTTGTTGTTGTTAAGTGCCGTCGAGTCGGTTCCAACCCATAGCGACCCTGAACAGGGTTTCCGAGGCTGTAAATCTTTATGGGAGCAGAAAGCCTCATTTTTCTCCCATGTAGCAGCTGGTAGTTTCGAACTGCTGACCTTGCGGTTTGCAGCCCGATTCGTAACCACTACGCTACCAGAGCTCCTTTGCTCCTCAGATACGATGGTGAAATTATGACCTTTTCAGATAAACAGAAAGTAAAGGAATTTGTAATAACCAGACCAACTTTACAAAAATACTAAAGGTGTTCTCTGGACTGAGAACCAACAACAGAAGCAATAACCTGAGATTGGCAGACATGACAACACCACCCAGAACTCAACCCAGATACAGAAGTACTGAAAGTAAAAAAAGTCTTGTTGTTGTTGTTGTTGTTAAGTGCCATCGAGTTGATTCCGAGCCATAGAGACCCTGTATAGAGTTTCCAAGGAACGACTGGTGAGCTTGAACTGCCGACCTTGCAGTTCAAATGGATTTGCAGTCTGGTGCATTAACCCACAGCGCCCCACCAGGACTCTATGATATCAATTTATAATGAAGTCAACTACAAAACAAAAAGTAGAAATAGAACTTCCAAATGGTGAGGAAGTCAAATAGACTTCAAGATAAAACAGACTGTCTTAAACCAGGAGAAAAATTGAACAATTACAGGTTAATCTTAGAGAAAATTAATACACCTTCACATTAAAATAAAGAATAAGAAAAACAGAAAGATTAAGTAAACATTAACACAACAGAAATGAAAATGGAAAGAAAATCCACAAGCAAAATTAACTCAGTGCAAAAAATTATGGAACAAAGAATCCAGCAGCACCTCAAAAATATACACACAGAAAAGTGGCAACAATCAGTTCATGTTGTTGTTGTTGTTGTTGTTAAGTGCCATCGAGTCTGTACCGACTCATAGCGACCTCATGCACAGCAGAATGAAACACTGCCTGATCCTGGGCCAACCTCACTACTGTTGCCACACTTGAGTCCATTGATGCTGCCACTTGGCCAATCCATCTCGTTGGGGGTCTTCCTCTTTTTGTCTGACCCTCCACCTATACCAAACATGAGATACCTATTGATAATTACACTGAATGTAAATGGATTAAATGTACCAGTCAAGAGACTGAGAGTAGCAGAATGGTTAAGAAAACAGGATGTTTCAATATGTTGTCTACAAGAGACACATCAAAAAGATGGAGACAGCCTAAATGCCCATTAACAGAATGGTTAAACAAACTTTGGTACACATGCACAGTGGAATACTATGCAAAGTTGAAGAATAACAATGAATCTGCAAAACACCTCTTAACATGGATAAATCCAGAGGACATTATGCTGAGTGAAATCTGTCAATCACAAAAGGACAAATATTGTATGAGACCAATTTTGTCACAAATGAAGAAAAGGTTTTCTTGATAAAAGAAACATTCTATGATGGTCACGGAGAGATTACTTATAGACTACAGGGTGGTGTTGTTAGTGCCACTGAGTCAGTTCTGATTCATAGTGACCTCGTCTAGGGTTTCCAAGCAGTAACTGGTGGGTTTGAACCATTGACTTTGCAGTTCAAACTGACCTTGCAGTCCAGTACTTTATCCTTCAGCGCTACACCTAGAGGGCAGACACATGTTAACATGAGTGACGGGGCAGGAAATGTACTACAAGAAGGAAGTTGGCAGTGGAAGATGAATGTAGCAGGAGACATAGGGAAGAATGTAAGAGTTAAAGTGAATTGAGGTAAATACTGCAACTGATGGTAGGTGGGGAGGATTGCAATTATTGTAATGAAGCAAATGGTAAGATCTGTTGACTGTAAAACAGATGTAAACCTTCACTTAATAAACAATAAAGAGTTTTTTGTGTTTTTCTTTTTTTTTAAACCTACTCATAGTGGTGTTTTTATATAATATTTTCCAGGATAGGAGGTTTCCTTTCTCATAAGGAAGGTAGAATTACACAATGGAGATGGTTTACTGTTTGGGGTTCACTGTGTCACATTCAGGTTTAGAAATTACAGTGTAACGAACATCCTTTGTTAAACCCATACTTGGTTTCCTCCCAAATGCCCAGTTCTATTTTTACCCAGTTCTATTTTTACCCGGTTCCAGAACTGCCTTTCTCTTCCCTGGAGGCTGACCATGTCCCCTACCTGTCTTGTAGCCATCACTTGTGGTTCCTGATCCAATCTCATCTGAACTCTCCCAGTATCCACCTGCTACAAGTCCCAAACAGTTTCCCATTTTAGACAATATTTATGTTGGCTAAATATTGGCATAAGCAAGTCATAGCTTGGCATGTTGTTAAACACCACAGCAGACGCTGAGCAGATGTCTTCCTGTTTAAACATTGGTTTTCATTTATGGCTGCTCAGAGTGACACCTGTCTTCATTGGCAGTGTGCTGAAAAGTTCTTGTAAGGGTAATGGAACGGTCCAGTTTCGTGTTGCATTTACAAATGTGGCATCACCTGGGGAGCATTTACAAATGCCAAATGCCCAGACCACCCACCATTGCAGTTAAATCAGGCTCTGAGGGTGGGGTGGGGTGGGGTGGGAGTTTTACAAAGCTCCCTAGGGAATTCCAATGTGTTCCAGTTCAAAGTTTCTAAACTTGAATGTGCATAAGAAATCATATGAGGATCTCATTAAAACACAGATCCTGATTCAATAGGGTTGGGTGAGACCCAGGAGTCTGTATTTCTAACAAGAACTCAGGCAGTGAGGATGAAGCTGCTCATTGAAGGACCATACTTAGAGTAACAAGTCTGTAGCCTTTCTAGTGCTTGCTAATCAGCCTTGCAAAGATTGTCCAGAAAGCAGTAATTCTCTTGAGTCTCCACGTTGATCCATTCTGCTCTTCTCCATCACCTGCCCCCCACTCCCCCATACTCTACAGCAGCACTCTACTGGTATCTCAGTGTGGACCACTCTATTCTCTTGATAGTGATTCCCTTGAAAGCCACCACCACAATATAGTTAAAGAGTCCTTCGGTTCAAGAGAAACAAACTTTTCTGTGGATCTTATTTTCTATGTATGTACACCCATCTGCCAGAAGCACACTGAGCACAAAGACATGTCCTCCAGGCTAAGCAAACCCTCTGAACAATATTGCTCCAAATAGATTAGTCATTAACAATGATGTCACTAAAGGGAACTGCTCTGGGTGACACTGTGAGACGGGGCGACACCAAAATGAATGTCTGGAAAATGTGTGTGTGTGTCATTTCAATGAAATTTATTATTTTTTAAATAACGATATTCCTGCAGTTAGTTATAACAACCTAAGCATTTTTCATAAGTCTGGTTTGCATGTTATCAATATGCCTATGAGGCTAAAACTCAGCGCTAATTTAGCTTTTTAATCGTCTACTGAGCTCTCATTATTACCCAATCACAACGACACTTTGAATCACGTGGTTTCACCCGCATGCGCTGTAAGCACACGAGGTTGGTTTTGTTGTCGATATTTTTATAGCAGCTGATCTTGTCAAATGTTCTGGTGTTTTAGTTATCATACTGTGATAAACAGTATTTGTGCGCCTATATCCATAACATTTTTGAAAATGAAGTAATCATTAAAGAAAAAGGAGGATAAAAATGGCGTCCTCTCAATTATCAATAATGTAATTCGTAATGAAATTCTGTAAAGAAAGATTTTACAAAACAATATTGTTTTTATTCATATAATTTAGGAGCTGTTCAATGCAAACCACTTACAACCATATGTATCACATATTATTCGAAGATTTAGGAGACCAGGTGCTGTAGTGGATTAAGCATCTGGCTTCATTAACTGGGCTGCTACTTGCTAATCAAGCCCAGAGGTCCTCTGATGGAGAAAGATGAGGCTTTCTACTCACGTAAAGATTTACAGCCTTGGAACTCCTACACAGGGTCGCTAGGAGTCAGAACTGACTTGATTCAACAGCCAGCCAGTCTAAGATTGAAATTGATGCTCAGCATCACTAAGGTAATGTATGGTCTGGTATAGGACAAGGCCCATGGGGTGGGGTGAGGTGACACCCTAAGTTACCATAGTAGGTGACCCCAACCTCAGTAATACCACTGGCCACAAATACTAGGTCTCTGGTCAGAAGGAGTCATTATGATGGAAAGGAATTGGGAGAAGCGCAAAGCAATTTACAGTATGGGATAATTCCATTTACAGAATCTTGGAAAATAACCTGCCTAATGTTTGGCGCTGTGGGCTAATGCGTCAGACTGCAAAGTCGTTTGAACTGCAAGGTCAGTGGTTCAAGCTCACCAGCTGCTCCTTGGAAGCCCTATAGAGGGTCGCTATGGGTCGGGATCGACTCAATGGCATTGACAACAACAATGTTCTATTGAGCCCTGGTGTCGCAATGTAGGATAAGCACTGCACTGGAAATACAAAAGGTTGGCAGTCAAACCCACCAGCTGCTTTTGGAAACCCTATTTAGGGTCGTTATGAGTCAGAACTGACTGGACGGTTGTTGTTATTATGGGTCGTGGAGTCGTTCCGACTCATAGCAACAATATTCTATTGGCTTTAGACCAATGCTTGTCAAATTGTTATCTGAGGCCTATGGCCTGTGAACTTATTCTTGAGGATCCAAAACTTTTCTATGAGGCTTTTAAAGCAGTTTATTGTATACTTATAAGAAGCTATAAAACCAATAATAAAGACAGTGCATGTTCAGGATGACTCAGTGCTGGCATATGATTTCAGTACTTGTATTGGTGTTTAGATCTATGATGATACTTACACCAAACACCCATGCTTTAATTGTTGCGTGCTTATGATAAAAGAACAGAGAACAGAGAGGGAGGCTTTATATAAGAAGCATGTGTTTGAGTCAAGAGAAGGCCAATGGTATTTCAGGGAGCTGTATAAACAAAAGTTCCCCAGTAGGTTGAATAGAAAAACGTGATACAAGAACTCAGTAGCACCCCACATTGTATTTCAGACATGGTGAAACTCAAAGCCAAAAAAAAAACAAAACAAACCCCCAAATCCAGTTTAATAACAATCAGAACCATATTTTTACATTTAATACATTTAATCTCAGCAAAATAGCATTGTCTACCCCACGGAAAAAGGGAACTCGGTGGCTCTGTAGGATAAGCATCGATTTTCGAATCACAAGGTTGGCAGTTCAAGCCCACTAGCTGCTCTGTGGGAGAAAGATGAGGCTTTCTCCTCCCTCAAAGATTTACAAGCCTCAGAAATCCAGTACAAGGTCATTACGAGTGGTCAAGTGCTCAGATGCTAACCCAAAGTCAGTGGTTCGAATGTGTGAGCCACTCCACAGGAGAAAGATGTGTCAGTCCGCTTCCACAAAGATTTACAAGCCAGTAATCCCTCTGGGACCATTCTACTGCGCTGCCCTATAAAGTTGCTATGAGTTGAAATCAACTCAACAGTCGCAAGTTTGCTTGTTTTTTTTTTTTTTTTTTGGAACCCACTACATTAATAATACGACATCTGGTGTGACACTGTGGATCAGCACTGCATTGGGAAGCACAAGGTCTGCAGTTCAAACCCACCAGCTGATCCTGGGGAACCCTATACAGAGTCGCTATGAGTTGGAACGGACTTGACAGCACTTAACAACAACAACAAATGAATCACAGGAGTCCTGGTGTGGCACTGTAGGCTGAAGTACTAGACTGCAAGGTCGGTTTGAACCGCAAGGTCTGTGGTTCAAACTCATCAGCTGCTCTTGAAAATTCAAGTAACTTTTTAATGCAAATAATTTAAGATATTATTGGATGACTATTTTTTGTTCTTTATAAAAGGGCTCTGCATTTACTCAGTTATGATTTTTACATTTCCTTACTGTCATTGTCATTGTTGTTAAGTGCCATTGAGTCAATTCTGCACAACAGAACGACACACAACCCAGTCCTGTACCAGCCTCAGAATTGTTGTGATGTTTGAGCCCACTGCTCCTGCCACTGTGTCCTTCCGTCTTTCTCTGAAATGTCATAAAGGCCATCATGTACCCTCATGAATATGCTATCAAGGGGGCACTTGGAAATGTAAACTGAGCTTCTAGACACTTAGGTTCCTGTTAGCCAGCATTGAGTCACACCTCAAGCCCAATGGAATTGGCCCAGTGTGATTCATAGGGTTTATGTACATTGGCTGATTTTTTAAAGTGTCTTGCTGGATCTTTCTTCCTAGTCTATCTTTGCAGGAAGTTCTGCTGAAACCAGTTCAGCACACAGCAACATCCAAACCTCCACTGAGGGTTGCACATGAGGTTCATTGGCTAGGACTCAAACCCAGGTCTCCTGCATGGGAGGCTGGGGAGAATTTTACCATAAAATGCCTCCTCTAGAAGTTTACATTCTGACGTTGTTGTTGTTAAGTGCCATCGAGTTGGTTCTGACCCATAGAGACCCTGTACAGGGTTTCCGAGGCTGTAAATCTTTACGGGAGCAGAAAGCCTCATCTTTCTCTCATGGAACAGCTGGTAGTTTCGAACTGCTAACCTTAAGGTTCGCAGCCCGATTTGTAACCACTACGCTACCAGAGCTCCTTACATTCTGACATTAGCAGCAAACATGGTAATGTTGTTTCCTGAGGGAAACCTTCCTGCTTGGAAGGACTATTGTACCTGCTGAGGAGATGTTTCGATTGGAGGATTGAAGGTCCAATATGAAGGGTCATTAGTAAGCACTTGGGCCTTCCCTTGATATAATTTGGAGGAAGATAAAGTGCTTACGGGCTGCTGTCCCTCTGGCTCCCTGCTCCCTCCTGGATGGCTGACAGGCTGCACTGTCGGGAGCTGGCTACCCCTTTGGGGCAACTGGTGACTGCCTTCTGAGAGGGAGTAGGACTGGCTCTGAGGATTTAAAATAGAAATATGTCAAAATGCTTGCCCACTCTCAAAGACCAGCTGCTTGGAGGTTGACTTGTAAAAACTGGATTTGGCCCCCTAAGCTGATAGTAAATGAAGGGGACAATTGTTACTCCGATTTCCAGAAGTCTTTAAAAAGTGGCTTTCCATTTCTCACAATGATACCCTAAATGGCTGACTCATAATCTTCACTAGTACCAAAATGCTATTTACTAATGTTTTTAAAAAAATAATGCCCCTTTGGAAAAAAAAAAAAAAGACTGGGGACTTACAAACATCTACATACAAGTTTAACATATAACAAAGATGTTGTTAAATGCTGTTGAGTTGGTTCCGACTCATAATTAATGACTCTGTATAGGGTTTTCAAGGAGCGGTTGGTGGGTTTGAACTACTGACCTTGCTGTTAATAGTACCGTGGTTATCCTACAGAGTAAAGATAAAAATCTTATAAGCAAAGCTATGTTGTTAGCTGCCATCGAGGCAATTCTGACTCATGGGGACTCCATATATGGGACAACCGAACTGTTCCTTCCCGTTCTCTTGGAGGTAGTCTTTAGGAAAGCAGTTCTTTAGGCTTTTCTTCCTTAAAGCTCCTGGGTAGGTTTGAACAGCCAACCTTAAGGTTAGTTGTTGTTGTTGTTAAGTGCCGTCAAGTTAGTTCTGACCCATAGTGACCCTGTATAGGGTTTCTGAGGAGCAGCTGGTGAGCTTGAACCACCGACCTTGCAGTTCAAACAGTTTTGCAGTCTGGTGCATTAACCCACAGTGCCACACCAGGACTCCTTAAGATAGTCAACCATTTATACCATCCAGGCTCCTTAACAAAGTTATGGTCTGAATTTTGTAGTTTCATTCTTCATCCTTAATGTGCACACAATAAATTATTCTTGCTGAAGAAAGCTACACTAGGCACAGCAACATCTTATTAAAATTCTCATCACAACAACTTTAGATACATATTGTTCAATGTAAAAAATCAAGATTTAACTATGGTCTGTCTTGTGGACATGCTATTTACATGAGCCTAGATAGTCTATCTTGGATGTTTCCAAATATCTGGATGGGATGCTGTTTAGAAATGATCCTGAAGCAGTTTTAAGTTTCAATACAAGTTATATGGCCTCCCAGCAATGTTTCTATCTCAGTCTACTGATATTTGCAACATGAGTCTTTCTTTCCCAGGCATAGTTGCAGTTTGCGAAACTTTGCTACAAACTATAACAATTTTAGTCTACATTCCACAAATATATATTAACCATCTGTTCTCTGCAAAGGCACCATTTACTTTTTTTTAAAAAAGCATCCCTTTTGCCTCTCCCAAGACCTTCTTGGAGCTCTGGTAGCTTAGTAGTTATGAATCGGGCTGTAAACCACAAGGTCAACAGTTCAAAACTACTAGCTGTTCCGCGGGAGACAGATGAGGCTTTCTGCTCCTGTAAAGATTTACAGCCTTGGAAACCCTGTATAGGGTCGCTATGAGTCAGAACCGACTCCACGGCACATAACCAACCAAAGACCTTCTTGGCGTCCTGGTGTAGCGCTATGGGCTAATGCACCAGACTGCAAAGTCGTTTGAACTGCAAGAACAGTGGTTCAAGCTCACCAGCTGCTCCTTGGAGACCCTATACAGGGTCGCTATGGGTCGGAATTGACTGGATGGCACTGAACAACAAGGCCTTCTTAGAGTCCTGGTATGACTCTGTAGGATAAGCACACAACTGCTAACCATAGGTTGGTAGTTTAAACCCAGCAGCCTGTCCATGGAAACCCTATACAGGGTTGCTATAAGTTGGAACTGACTCCATGGCGCTAATAAGAAGACCTTTTGCCTCTGGGGGAAAACCTTTCAAATTCATTTTTAAATCATGGTATGCTTTTGTTAAGAAGCTGTAATAGTTTAGTGGATTATGAGCTGGGCTGCTAACAGAAAGGCCAGCAGTTCGAATCTACCAGTCGCTTCAGGGGAGAAAAATGAGATGTTCTGCTCCAGTAAGTATTTACAGCTTCAGAAACCCTACACAGGGTGGCTATGAGTTGGGACCGACTCCACTTCACACAACCACCACCACCATGCTTTTGTTAAAAACAGTAATGAAAGTAAACATAAAATATAAAAGTACCAATCCTTATTTCATAATTTAAGTTCCTCTACAGTTAAACCTCAAATAAAATTTTAGCAGTTTGACTACTTACATGATGATTGCCCATTTTCGTCTTTCTAGATAGTTGATCTGAATTTCATGAAGAGATCAGCTCTCCTGCTGGCAAAGTTGATAATGGTTTTTCCAAGGCATCATACTAGCTCTTGAGATTAATAAATAACTTTTGCATTGAATTTGAATATAGTGTAGGGGATGGGTAGTGAGCAGCAACAGCTACAAATGAAATTAAACTGCCAACGCTGTTTAAAGAGCAGGCTCTCTCTTTAAAAAATAAAATACTGATTAATAAACAAAATGTTGACTTTTTTAAAAAGTTGATTAATTATGTTCACAACTAAATTAATTGCCTCACTTCTGGATTGTGAGTGTGTATTTGAATCTATAAGGAGCTCTGGTAGCGTAGAGATTAAGAATCGGGCTGCGAACTGCAAGGTCAGCAGTTCGAAACTACCAGCAGCTCTGTGGGAGAAAGATGAGGCTTTCTGCTCCCATAAAGATTTACAGCCTCGGAAACCCTGTACAGGGTCGCTATGAGTCAGAACCAACAGCACATAACAACAACAATAACAACATTTGAAACTATATCTTGTGATAATAAAAGCATTAAGCAAGTATAGGGTAAAACCTTGCTGATTTCCTAATATCACTCTGATTACCACATAGAATCTTTTTGGAGCTACATGGAGTTAACTAACGTCATCCACTTATAATTTAATTAGTTTTAAATGAAAAAATTAACATGTACAGATGTTAATTTTTCTTCTAATAAATTGTATATTAATAAATAAAAGGGTACATGAAAAATAAGCCTATTAGGCCTCCTGGGCCATTTTCCAAAGGATTTCTTGTGAATTGTTTGAGAAATGATCTATGCATACACACACGTCTGTCTGTTCCTCTCTCTTCTCAGCCTGTTGTTTCAATAAATACGTTTGAATGCATTCTTTTCCTTGCTTCATTAGATGTTTCAGATATTAAGTAATATGCAACATTGCCATCTTTTTTTAAAATTTTCAGTTGTCTCATGGGATTTTATCATGTGTATGAACCAAACCTTATATATAAGCAGCCCATTTGGGTTGTTTCAATTTTTTGCTTTTACAAAACCGTTGAAGCAAGTAGCTCCATAGACACATGTCTGCTTACGCATATGTATATATCTGAAGAATAAAATCTTGGCATGAAATTGGTAGGTGTGTAAATGTAAACTTCTGATATAATGTATATTGCCACATCATCTTCCGCAGAGCCTGCACCAATTCACACCCCCTCTTCCAGAATGTTGTTGTTGTTGTCAGGTGCCATCGAGTCGGAACCGACTCATAGCGACCCCATGCATAGCAGAATGAAACAATGTCCGATTCTGGGCCAACCTCACTACCGCTGCCACACTTGAATCCATCAATGATTCCACCTGGCCAATCCATCTTTTTCTCTGTCCTGGTCTTCCTCTTTTTCTCTGTCCCTCCACCTTACCCAGCATGAGATCCTTCTCCAGCGACTGTTTCCTCCGGACAATATGTCCAAAGTATGAGAGGCGAAGCTTAGCCATCTTGGCCTCCAAGGAGCACTCTGGCTGCACTTCTTCCAAAACAGATCTATCAGTTCTTTTGGAAGTCCATGGCACTTTCAGTATTCTCCTCCAACACCACAACTCAAAGGCATCAATTCTTCTACGATCTTCCTTATGCACTGTCCAGCTTTCGCATCCATATGAGGTTATTGAAAACACCATGGCATGGGTCAGGCGCACCTCAGTCCTCAAGCTGACATCTCTGCTCTTCAATACTTTAAAAAGTTCCTGTACAGCAGATTTGCCCAATGCAATACGTCATCTGATCTCTTGACTGCTGCTTCTGCAAGTGTTGATAGTTGATCCAAGAAGAATGAAGTCCTTGACAACTTCAATCTTTTCTCCATTGATAAGAATGTTGTTCATTGGTCCAGTGGTGAGGATTTTTGTTTTCTTGACATTGAGATGTAATCCATATCGAAGGCTGTGCTCTTTGATCTTCATAAGCTAATGTTTCCAGTCCTCCAGAATATTCCTACATAATGATCAACACTACCTATGATGAAACTTTTCATCTTTTGCCACTTTTAATGGGGGAAGTTATCTCACTGTTTGAATTTATATTCCTTTCATTTTGATATCCACATATGTCCCATTTATGTCCTTACAAGCTATTTTCATGATTTTTGTATGTGAATCTGCCAGTTCATGCCCCTTATTAGTTTTTCTTTGGGGTTAATTTTTTCCTTATTGAGTTATAACAAGATAGTTGAAAAAAAAAAAAAAAGTCTAGGTCTTTGTCAAGTAGCAATTATTTTCCCCCAATTTGTTGTATGTCTTTTGTCTCTGTGTACATGTATGTTTTAAGTATGTATGTGTATGTCAAGAAAAATGTGCATTTTCATGTGTTCAAACCTATCAGTCTATTCCTTTGTGACTTGCTTAGAAAATGCATTTCTGAATTTAGATGACTAAAATTTCTTGCTCATTTTCTTCAAATTCTCTCAATGACTTCAATTTTTAAGTCTTACATCTCTGGTTCTTTTCTAATTGAATTTTTAATATAAAATGTAAGAAGAAAGAAGGGAAAAATGCAGCTTTAACTTTGGTTATTCAATCCTGGATAGTTACTAAATAATGCATTTTTCTTTTCTGGTCTAATATGCCATCTTTATCATACACTAAATTCCCATATAACAAAATTAAAATTCTATAGCGGTTTATTAAATCCTGGTTGTATATAGTCACTTCTGTGTGCTTTCAACCTTTATCTATTGAGTGTTGTGTTGTTGTTGTTGCTAAGTGTTGGTAGTAGGGGGGTTGTTGTTAAATGTCGTCGAGTCGGTTCCAACTCGCAGCAACCCTGTATTGGGTTTCTGGGGAGCAACTGGTGAGCTTGAACCTCCGACAGTTTGGTTCAAACCAACTTTGCAGTCCAGTGCTTTAACCCACAGTGCCACACCAGGATGTGGCTAATTGCTGGGACTACAACAATGAAAGGAGCTTTAGTAGCCTAGTGGTTACGAGTTGGGCTGCTAACCTCAAGGTCAGCAGTTTGAAACTACTAGCCGTTCATCAGAAGAAAGATGAGGCTTTCTGCTCCCTTAAAGATTTAAAGTCTTGGAAACCCGACACAGGGTCACTGTAAGTCAGAGTGACTCCACGGCACAGCAATGCCACAACCACCACAATAATAAACAAGGTGAACATGGATTTCCTCTTCCTAGAATTTACAGTTAAGTGGTGAAGATGGACAAGGAGCAAACACAAATTGTGATAGGGCTCCGAAAAATGCTGTGTCAGGATGCTAAAACAGAGAATAATCTGTGTATGTGTGTGTGATTTATTTTAAATAGAGTTAAGACTCTCCAAGGAGCTAACATTTAAGCTGTGAACTAAAGGATAAGACGGAATCTGCCATTTGGAAAGAAAGAATGTTCTTAGCCTGTGCTG
Organism: Chrysochloris asiatica; assembly: GCF_000296735.1. Taxonomy (NCBI): domain Eukaryota; kingdom Metazoa; phylum Chordata; class Mammalia; order Afrosoricida; family Chrysochloridae; genus Chrysochloris; species Chrysochloris asiatica. The sequence goes on from NW_006408519.1 coordinate 30,351,877, forward strand.
AAGCTCAGAAATAGAAGAGAACTTTGCAAATTGGAGGAAGTGAAAGATGGTCCAAGAAATTTGAGTCTGTTGTGTGCCAAATGGTGCGCTGGGGACCGGGGACACCGTGGTGAAGAAGACAAGATTTCGTTCTCTCAGGAACTGACACCTAGTAAAGAGAAGGTGAGAAGATCTAAGTTAACCATCAGCGCTTTGACCTTTTACAGTTACTATCTTCTCTAGCATCTAATTTATGCTTTATATTCCATTGCCTCCTCTGTCAGCCCAAACTTCAGCTCAGATCCAACCAAGCCCTTCCTGTCCCACCTTAGCACTTTGGAGCTGACTTCTGTGTCACTGTTGCCTCCTAGAGAAAACCATCATCAGTGGCGTCCCATCCCCTCCCTTCCTCTTCACACCAGGCTTTTTAAGATCAAAGTTCAGAATGGGTAGGGCAAGTTGATATGTGGTGCTTTCTGCAGAGATAAGTTCTGTTCAAGGGTGCTGAGTTAATAGGCACAATAAATACCTCTTTAAGAAGAGATAGTGTTTATGACCGCTGGGAGATGAAAGATAAAAAATGGAGAAGTCAAGGGCTAGAAATGTTGTAGTTGTTGTTAAGTGCTGTAGAGTTGGTTCCACTCAGCAACTTTCCGAGGAGTGCCTAGTGGGTTTCAAGTGCCAACCTTAAGGTTAGCAGTCCAGTGCTTATCCTATAGAGCCACACCAGCATACCAGGGCTAGAAGTTTTAGTAGCTGTTGTTAAGTGCTGTCGAGTGGGTTCCGACTCATAGCAACCCAGTTTAGAGTTTCTGAGGCTTTAAATCTTTGCAGGAGCAGAAAACCTCATCTTTCTCCTGTGGGGCAACTGTCAGACTTGAACCACAGACCACATTCCAGCGCTTATTGTAGAAATAGGAAACTGGGATATTTATAAACACCTTAATTTAACTCACCTTTTTTGATGTAAAAACACAGCAAAGACTTGTGTTTTAGATTGGTCTCTGCTTAGGAGTGTGGTCACTTTAGGGTCCTTCACACTCTCCGGTGGTTCTCAGGTCTCTACTATGTAAATGTAGGGTTGGACTTTGTCTCTCCATTTACTTGTAGGCAGCAGAGATTGAAAATAGAGCCTGTGGCAATTCGTTTTAAACTGCTGAATGAGATCACTCATAGATGCTGATGGAAACTGAGATGGCCAATAGAAAGTATTCATTGACAACCCCCCTTCCAGAGGTGCCCAGGGTATGTGCTATATCTGACATACCTTAAATCTGCCTTTGGTTCCAGATCTAGGATATCATGAATAACTTGGACTTAGGAAGGTATATCAGATGGGACTCTCTGGTTCTAAATGACTAAAAACCTAACTCACAATAACTTAAGCAAACAAGGTATTTATTTGCTCACATAATTGGAAAATATAAGGGGATCCTGCCTTCAGGCATAGCTGGATGTAGCTGCTCTATGATTGGATGATGCCCATGCATATCATCTCCAAAACTTAAAGTCCACTGATCATGTTTATCACATCTACAAAATACCTGCTCAGCACCTCCTAGGTTAGTATTCAACCAAACAACTGGGCAGCATCTGGCCAAATGAACACACAGAATTCACCATCATATGGAGATGGGGGAGTCTTGAAAGGGTTGAACATGCTGAGACAGAGCATGTAGGAACAGAGAAGGCTGAGGACAGCATCTTAGAAAGCTTATTTGCAAGGTGGTGGGCAGAACAATGCCTTCAAAGAGATCAGAACACTCATTAGAGAAAGGCAATATACTAAAAGCCAGACCAAACCAAACAGCACAAATAAGTGGCCTATGGAATACAGGATGCCTCCCAGCAGACCAGTCCGGTCCCTCCTCCTGTGTTGTTTTTACTAGCTTCTCTGGTCACAGATGTTCATCCCAGACTAGAGAAAAAGACCCCCGACTCAAAAATGTTCTATATTGTCGTTGTTAAGTGCCATCGAGTTGGTTCTGACCTATAGCAACCCTGTATAGGGTTTCCAAGGAGCAGATGGTGAGCTTGAACTCTCGACCTTGAAGTTCAAACCTACTTAGCGGTCCAGCATGTTAGCACACGAGACCCTTTTATGATGCCTTAAACAGGATAAAAGGAGCTCTGGTAGCATAGTGGTTATAAATTGGGCTGCTAACTTCAGGGTCAGCAGTTTGAAACTACCAGCTGTTCTGCGGGAGAAAGCTGAGGCTTTCTGCTCCTGTAAAGATTTACAGCCTCAGAAACCCTGTACAGGGTCGCTATGAGTCGGAACTGACTCCACGGCACATAACAACAACAACATAAGGCACTTGATGTTTAGCATGATGAAAATGAGGTGTTTTTGGTTTTCTAAAATGTGGGAACAAAAGAGAGTGGGTGAAGAAACTTTAGTGAAGTAT
>NW_006408519.1:30354363-30368194 GCF_000296735.1 Chrysochloris asiatica
TGCTCCTGTAAAGATTTACAGCCTCAGAAACCCTGTACAGGGTCGCTATGAGTCGGAACTGACTCCACGGCACATAACAACAACAACAACAACAACAAAACAGGACAAAGACAAAAACAAAGGCCATCAATTATTTGAATGAGGGAGCCTGTCAGCATGCACACAGTACAAGGGCTGACGGAGTTCTCTGAATCACGTGCCCTCTACTCTCTGGTAGCATAGTGGTTATGAATCGGGCTGCGAACCGCAAGGTCAGCAGTTCAAAACTACCAGCTGCTCTGTGGGAGAAAGATGAGGCTTTCTGCTCCTGTAAAGATTTATAGCCTTGGAAACCCTGTTCAGGGTCGCTGTGGGACGGAACTGACTCGACGGTACTTAACAACAAGTCTGTTCTGTAAGAATCTCTGGTAGCATAGTGGTTTTGAACCACAAGGTCAGCAGTTCGAAACTACCAGCTGTTCCGTGGGAGAAAGATGAGGCTTTCTGCTCCGGTAAAGATTTACAGCCTGTACATGGTTGTTATGAGTCGGAACGACTCCACGGCACATAACAACAGTCTATCCTGTGGCCCTGTGGGTTAATGTGCCAGACTGCAAAGCCATTTGAACTGCAAAGTCGGCGGTTCAAGCTCATCGAAGTTGCTCCTCGGAAACCCTGTATAGGGTCCCTATGGGTCTTCTTAACAACAAGTCTGTTCTGACTCATGGTAGTGGTGGTGGTGGTGTTCTGTGGAGTCAGTTCCAAATCATAGCCACCCTGTCTGTATAGGGTTGCTGAGGCTGCAAATCTTTACAGGATCAGAAAGCCTCATCTTTCTTCCTCAGAACAGCTTGTAGTTTTAAACTGCTGAGCCTGATTTGTTATCACTAGGCTACCAGGGTTGTGACTCACAGCGACCCTGTATAGGGTTCCCAAAGAGTAGCTGGTAAGTTTGAACCACCGACAGTATGGCTCAAACTGGCCTTGCGGTCTAGTGCATTATCCCCCAGCGCCACATCAGGAGAGCTCCAATCTCCAGATCACTCCTCAAAGGCCACAGCTGTGTCCTCTTCACCTTTCTATAGCCTGAGCCATGGATAGCACTTGTCACATGGGAATGATGGCAGCCATCTTCTAGACTTCTAGTCTTTGTTGAAGGAGTGACCGAAAGCACTGGGATTCTATAGAAAGCTGCCTGGAATAGGTCAGATGTTGTTATGACAAGCTTAAAGGGATACAGCCAAATTTTGAACAAGAATTTGGGTCATGTAAATACTCCATAAGTAAATGAGTAATTCAGTTGGAAAAAGTAGATGTTTTCATGTGCACAGCTTTCTCATTTTAAACCAGTGCAAGGTGGGAAAAGTGGGATTCTCATATGCACACCCAAAGATGAAGGAGTAGGCATATGTCAGTGATTCCATAATTCTGAAATTGTTTCCTATTAGCATACTTTTGGAGTCCCTGAATGGTGGTGGTGGAGGTGGTGGTGGTGGTTATGTGCAGTGGAGTCGCTTGCTACTCATAGCGACCCTGTACAGAGTGTCCGAGGCTAAAAATCTTTACGGGAGCAGAAAGCCTCATCTTTCTCCCACAGAACCGCTGGTGGTTGGTACAAATGGTTAATACCATCGACTGTCTTCTGGAGGTTGGATATTTGAATCTACCCAGAGGCACATCAGAAAGCTTGGTGATCTACTTCTGGGGGGAAAAAGCCATAAAAGGGCCTGTTGAGCACAGTTCTGCCTGGACACACGGGAGACTTCCTGAAGTCCAAGTCAACTCCATGGTAACTGGAAAGCACAAACGTAAAGGAGATTCCTTGGCCCTTTCTAATTCCTATATTGAATTAATTAAACAGAGAATTTATTGAATATCTAGGATGTGCCATTATGACTTGTCTGCCGGGGGTCGCACTGTGGTGACTTGTGTGTTGCTGTGTTGAAGGAAGCTATACCACAGGCTTCAGTGTTGCTTCCAGACTAGGAAGAAAGAGTGAGGAGTCTTAGGAAGGAGAGGCAGCTAATGGAGTCACGAGGGGTCGGAACTGACTCAACAGCTCTTAATGGTAACACTATATGCCAGACCCTGTGCTAGACAGTCAGGGCTGATGGTGAGGAGTCACAATGAACCCATGGCAACTAGCAATGAAACAAGACCAAGTCTGTGCCCATGTGGAACTTGAATGTGAGGGGGGGCATAAAGAAGTAAACCAATGCCTATGACATAATTACAGGTTATGGAGAGTGTGGTGGTATGATGAAAATAACCAGGAGGATATGAAGGTGAGTAACTGTGGAGACCACTTGTAACCTGGATGGGAAGGAGAAGTCCATGAGAATGAAGCTAAGGAGCTAAGGCCTCAAGGATAAAAATGATTCCCCTAATACCAACTCGACAGTACTTAACAGCAATATCAACAGTAAATCTACCAGAGAAACAAAAGACGTATACAAAGAAAACTATAAAACACTACTACAAAAAGACAATGAAGACCTACAATAATGGAAAGACATACTGTGTTTGTGAATATATTGTCAAAATGGCAAAAATGCCCAAAGCAATCTGTAGCTATAATGCCATCCCAACCTAAGTTGTATAAAGAGATGCGAAAACTAATCACTAACTTTACATGGAAAGGAAAGAGATCTTGGATAAGCAAACCATTAATAAAATAGAACAAAGTAGGAAACCTTTTACTTCCCAATCTCAAAACCTACTACACAGTCACTGTAGCCAGAACTGAGAACCCAGAAGCAAATCCATCCTCCTATGCTCAGTTGATCTTTGACAAAGGACAAAAACACATTAAATGGGGGAAGAGATTATCTTTTCAACAAATGTTGTTGTTGTTGTTGTTGTTGTTGTTGTTAGGTGCCATCGAGTCGTTACTGACTCATAGCAACCTTATGCACAGCAGAACAAAACACTGCCTGATCCTGGGCCAACCTCACTACTGCTGCCACGCTTGAGTCCACTTGGCCAATCCATCTCGTTGGGGGTCTTCCTCTTTTTCTCTGACCGTCGCCTTACCAAACATGATATCCTTCTCCAGCAACTGTTCCCTCCTGACAATATGACCAAAGTATGAGAGACGAAGTTTGGCCATCCCAGCCTCCAGGAGCACTCTGGCTGCACTTCTTCCAAAACGGATCTATTGGGCCTTCTGGCAGCCCACAGGACTTTCAATATTCTCCTCCAACACCATAACTCAAAAGCATCAACTATAGTGCTGGCTAAACTGGAAATCTATTTGCAGAAGAAAGAAACAAGACCCAGATCTCACACCATATAAAAAAAATGAACTCAATGTAGATTAAAGACCTAAATGTAAAATCTAGAACTATAAAGTTCATCAATGAAAAAAATAGGGACCAGTGTAGGGGCTGTGACACATGGCATAAATACACTACCAAACAGAACTGAAAACATACAAATAGCAGAAGACAAAATAGGTGACTGGAACGTCCTAAAAATTAGATACTTACATGCATCAAAAGATTTCACAAAAGGAATAAAACAAGGGAGGAAGATGAAGTTTTCTGGTCCCGTAGAGATTTTCAGCCTCAGAAACGCTATAGAGGGTCACTGTGAGTCAGAACTGATTGACAAACACAGCAACATTCCATTGGAAGAACTAAAACAGTTGAGTTAATCTGACTCAAGGTGAGTCTATGAGAGTTGAACGGCCCCCTAGGGTCTCCACAGTTGTAAATCTTTACAGGAGCAGATTACCACATCTTTCTCTTGGGAAGTGGCTGGTGCATTCAGACCACTGACCTTTTGGTTAGCAGCCAAGTGCTGTAACCATTGCTCTCTCATTGGAAGAATTAGGGGAAGCTTTTGAATAATGGTGTTGGAGGAGAGTATTGAAAATGCCATGGGCTGCCAAAAGAACCAATAGACCTGTGTTGGAAGAAGTGCAGCCAGAGTGCTCCTTGGAGGTCAGGATGGCTAAGCTTCGTCTCTCCTACTTTGGACATATTGTCAAGAGGGAGCAGTCACTGGAGAAGGATATCATGTTTGGTAAGGTGGAGGGTCAGAGAAAAAGAGGAAAACCCCCAGCAAGATAGATTGGCCAAGTGTCAGTATTGATGGACTCAAGCGTGGCAACAGTAGTGAGGTTGGCCCAGGATCGGGCAGTGTTTTGTTCTGCTGTGCATAAGGTCGCTATGAGTTGGTACTGACTCGATGGCACCTAACAATAACAACAGCAACATTTCAAATAGAAAGAACAGAAGTAGAAAGCCATGGGAAAGATGTAGCAAGACTAATGGAAAAGATGTCTGTGGAGGTGGGGAAGAGCGGTGTAATAGTTGAAGAGATGGCAAAAATCACATCAACTAGGGCCCAGTAGGCTATCTAGAAAGGATGTGGAGTTTATCTGTAGAACACAGGGAAGTCTCAGGGTCGGTTTTAGTGTTAAAGATTACTTGGGTTTTATACAGTGTCACTATGAGTTGGAGGAGACCTTTCAGCAACAGGTGTTCTGATGCTCTTCCTTATGTTTCAATAGTCAGTATTCTGGAGCTGTCTGACAGTGCTCCACTGATATTCATAAGGTTTTCAGTGATTGAATATTTGGAAGTAGCTCATTTCTTCTTCCTAATCTGTTTTAGTCTGGAAGCTTATCTGAAACTTGTCCACCATGGGTGACCCTGCTGGTATTTAAAATACCTGTGGCACAGCTTCCAAATCACAGCAACACGCAAGCCACCACAGTGTGACAAAGTGACAGACGAGTGGTGGGAACCAGTATATAGATTATACATGGTAGATTACGGTGGGGCAGGGAGGAGACACGTGGAGGGGGTTTGTGATTGAGCAGGTGAGAAATGTAGGTGGTTTGGATTAGAGAGGTGGGGCTTAGAGATGGGGGCATATTTGGAAGTTGTTATAGATTGAATTGTGCCCCCTCCCGAAAAATATGAAGGGGCTTCCAAAAGTACATGGAAAGATTCCATTATCTTTTAGTTAAAATTTTCTACTAACTTCTAAAAGCCTCCTCATATGTGTTGTAAATCCTAATGTTTACACCTTAGGATTTGGAGTGGGTTGTCTTTGTTATGCTGATGAGACAGGGTTATGCTATGTTAATGAGGGTGTGTGTTGAGTTCATCTCTTTTGAGATATAAAGGAGATTAAACAAGCCAGAGAAAGCAGGAAGAGGGAAAGAGAGATGCCAAGTGACATACAGAAGGTGCAGAAAAACAAAGAGGCAAGGATGTTCCTCCAGAGCTGTCAGAGAAAATCTTCCTCTAGAGCTGTGCCCTGGATTTGAACTTTCAGTAACCTGAATTGTGAGAAAATGCATTTCTGTTATAACAGCACTAGATAGCTAAGCTAGAAATGGAACCAAGAGGACTTTCTAGTAGTTTGAATGTGAGGCTAGAATGTAAAGCAAGACTGCACCCCCTCCCTCCAACCTGAGACTCAAGCACCTAGGTGGAAGGTGGGACCATTAATCAAGGTGAGGAAGACTGAGAAGACATTATTGAGCAGGGGAATATGAGTTTAGCTTTGATCATGTTAGGTTTGAGAGTATTATTGGACGCCCAGGTGATGTCAAACCAGCTGTTGGGTAGGAATGATGCCGGAGCTAGACATATACATTTGGTAATCATCAGCCTATGTGTAACTCATTGAGCAGGTTGAGCTTACTAATGTAGAATGTGGATGGAGAAGACAAGAGATGGAAAGAGAAAAGGACGCCCCAAAAGGTGTTCCAACACTGACCTGTTGAATATAGAGAGAGGAGGGAACAGAAGAGGAGATAGCTAGTAAGAGCAGGGAGTCCTGGTGTGTCACTGTGGATTAATGCACTGGACTGCAAAGTCAGTTTGAATAACAAGGTTTGAGGTTCAAGCTCACCAGTCGCTCCTCAAAAACCCTGTACAGGGTTGCTATGGGTTAGAACTGACTCGACAGCACTTAATAACAATAGCAGTAAGAACAGAGGACAACTGGGAGAATGTGTTGTCTAGAAAGACAAAATAAGAGCCAGTATCAAGAGGAAAAATGGTGAATTATGTCAAAGACTTCAAGAGTAATGTGAAGAAAGCAAAGTGTTCTAAAATACGTTCTATTAAAAAGAAATAAACTCACAGGTGTTCAGAAACATATGGATCACATGAATGGAAGCAATATTTTCTCCTATAATTTATTTCTTAGTTTCATTCGACTTGAGTAAAGAGCTTTGATCAGACTCAGATTGAGCCTGATTTGGATGAGAGAGTAGATGTCTGCCCACTGGGTTACTCAGGGGACTTGTCTGTCTCACTGAGTACCTCAGCCATGAGGTACACTTCTCAGTGAAGTTGAGTGATGATGAGCAAGTCACTTCCTCTCTATGGGCTTCCATTTTTATAACTTAGAAACCAGAGGGTGAGACAAGATAGTTTATAAAACCCCTTCCATCTTAAGAATACCTTGATTCTGTGATTCTAACTAGGATCATTATCTAGGTTAATATCTTGAGAGTAACACATTTTAATGCATTAGTTTATTGAATGAGTACATTAAGTTATTATACTTATGAATTCATGGTTACATTAATTTATTCAATCAATACATTAAATTATCAATAAACTGATTCATTGATCCTGTTCTTAAATGCCTTTGAGGTGGTTCTGATTCATATCGACTCTGTATAGGGTTTCTGCGAAGCAGCTGGTAGGTTTGAACCACCAACTTTGTGGTTAGCAGTCCAGTGCTTCTACTGTGCCACACCAGCTTTTCCTTGTTCCAAAAATCTGCCTATGGTTAGCATTGTCTGTGTTAACATGCTGAAGAATATTTTTATTTCTGACTTTTCAGTTCATGATTCGGAATAGAGCACAGTCAGTAGTGACAAGCAAAATCCCTATTTTCGGATTCATATTACTTTTATGGCATCTTAAAGCTCCTTTTATATTATAAATTTTGCTTTACAAGGGTATGCTATACCTAGGATGTCTAGGATAAAAGCTCCTTGCCTTTCAAACTTCTATATTACTTGGTTCTATATTACTTGCTGACATTAAAACCTGGGATATCTATAAAGAAGGTTCAGGTCTAAAGTTATTTGTTCTGAGGTCACTCGCTCTTCTAAAGACCACAGCATGTGTGGGCTCCACTCACGGAGTCTAAGCTTTATCTGAGTATTTATTCCTAGCAAAAGGTAAAGACCAGTTATACAGTACCACAAAAGTCTTTCTTCAGCTTATGTTTCATAGCTCATGAGTGTTCCTAGCCTATCTTTAAATAGAGGCTGTAGGAAATTGTAATATGTCAACACAATGATAGCAGATAAGTAATTAACAGAACAGGAAGCTAATAAATCATCCAATGACTAATATGTACAGGGAAAATGTAGTTACCAAGGGAGATGTGTTGAAGGTTATGCATCACTTAGTAATGGTTAACTATGGCTTCACTGTTCGACTACCAGCCTTTCATGATAGCCAAGAGTACTTTTAAAAACAGAATTCTCAAAGTAACAAGTGGAATTAAGAATTACTAGGAATTTAATTAGTAATTTAGATACAGTGACTTATTTTATTTTCCAGAATTTTTTTTTTAATCTACTTTTATTCTATCTTTATGGTTTTTAGTTCCCTGAGAAGGATAAATTGAAGGTTTTGCATCTTAACTTTGGGTGCAGGTTAAGAGACTAGAAAACATGAATCTTTTAAAACCATCAGTATCTGAAGGTACCTAGTCATTTGATAGTTGAGAATATAAGCAATCATGAAGGCAAAAGACAAAACATGAAGAAAAACTATTCTGTCCTAAGTGGATGCACTAAATGAACACTGAGAGGAAAGTGATAATCACATTCTTAGTAAATATAACAATCCTATAAGGAGCTCTGGTAGCGTGTTGTTGTTAAGTGCTGTTGAGTCGGTTCCAAACCATGTATAGGGTTTCCGAGGAGCAGCTGGTGAGATTGAACCACTGATCTTGCAGTTCAAACAGTTTTGCAGTCTGGCGCATTAACCCTCAACTCTACACCAGTACTCCTCTGGTAGTGTAGTGGTTACAAATTGGGCTGCTATCCTCAAGGTCAGCAATTCAAAACTACCAGCTGTTCCATGGGAAAAAGATGAGGAGCTTTCTGCTCCTCTAAAGATTATAGCCTTGGAAACCCTAGACAGGGTCGCTCTGAGTCGGAACTGACTCCATGGCACACCACCACCACCATGTGGATGGGAGACTCCTTTTGTATATGAAAATAGTTACTTAAGTTAATTTAGTATCAGCAGAGTAATTCTGGGACTGGGGAGTAATTAGTCAACACAGTTCATTTAAAAAAGCATTTTCATTTGGCTAAAAAGATACAAAAAGATCCTCTTGTAGAAAATCCAGCATCATCATACAGTCATATAAACATCACTCAATATCGACAATATTAAAATAGCAGGCCTAATTATACTTCCTGGATTTTAAATTTGGTGTATTTCCCTCTGTTATACATAGAGTTATTATGAGTCAGAACCTACTCAACAGCACCTAACAACAAGTGCTAAAGATAACAACAAGGGATAAAGACGTTCTTTGTATAATTGGTTGGGTAAGTAAGCATCATTTTCCTGCATTTTGTTAGTTGATATGATGGGGGTACGGAGGCCTAGTGGTGCAGTGGTTGAACACTTGGCTTCTAATTGGTGGGAAAAGTTCATGGTTTGAACGGGGCAAGGTTCCTGGTTGGAACCCACCAGTCTCTCTGCTGGAGAGAGATGCAGCAGTCTGCTTCCATAGAGGTTAGTCTTCGAAATATATTGGAGGCAGTTCTACTCTGTTCTATAGGGTTGCTACGAGTCAAAATCAACTCAATGGCAGCAAGTTTAGCTTTCAGTTTTTTGATGGAAGATGGGTTCTGTCTCCCATCAAGATTCATAAGATGTTTAGATGTTGAGTAGCCAAATGAATATCAAAAGTCCACTAAAAAAGAGTATCTACGTTCCTTTCCAGATCTGCATCTCTGTATGTCAATGGTCTAAAATAATTGTGGCAATACATTGGATACATGAATGATTATATGTGGGACACAAACAATTCTGCTATATTAACCCTGCATTATTGTATGTCTTAATTTATCATGTTGTTGTTGTGTGCCGTGGAGTCGGTTCCGACTCATAGCGACCCTGTACAGGGTTTCTGAGGCCGTAAATCTTTACGGAAGCAGAAAGCCTCATCTTTCTTCCATGGAACAGCTGGTAGTTTCGAACTGCTGACCTTGCCATTCATAGCCCAATTCGTAACCACTACGATACCAGAGCTCCTTTAATTTATCATAGCTTATCCAATTAATTTATCCATAGCTTTAACTTATCATAGCTTATCCAATTAAAATATCAAACCTGTGAGTGACACAGAAGTGTTAAAAAGAATGAGACTTTAAAAAAACAACAAACATAGTAAATACATGATAGCCAGTAACGGACAATAAGGAAGACCATAGAAGAATTAATGCATTTGAATTATGACACTGGAGAAGAATATTAAAATTCTATGGACTGCTAGAATATGTGTTGGAAGAAGTACAGCCAGAGTGCTTCTTAGAAGCCAGGATGATAAGACTTTGTCTCTTATGCTTCGGACATGTTGTCGGGATGGACCAGTCCCTGAAGAAGAACATGCTAGGTAAAGTGGAGGGTCAGCAAAAAAGAGAACAACACTGGCAAATTTCTGCTGGAGGGAAGAGGGGGCAAAATTGACCCTAGTTGGAAACTACTGGACTGGACTGGAGAATTCTGAAATACCTTAGCGAGGAGACCAGTAGTCATAGCCAGCATGATGAATCAAAGTGACTGGGTAGCTCTGGTGTGGTTCCCTGTGTACTCTCTCATAATACCAAGTCATTATTTGTTAATAACAGGTGTGTCTAGTGTCTCATATCAGAAATGAATGCTCAGTACCAGCCTGTACCAGATACTTGTTTTAACGCAATCTATGGTGAATCTTTAACTTTATAGCTGTACAATTAATTTTTCTAGAAACCAGTGACTGAAACTTGGCAAGAAACTACAAGTGTGCTTGAGCTCCCTGGATATGTAAGTCAGTCCACATTTCTTTCATTGACTTGGCATTGGATTCTCTCCAGCATTTTCATCTTGTTCTGTGAGTCCTGGTATAGCACTATAGGATAAAGCACTGGACTGTAAGGTTGGTTTCAACTGCAATGTTGGCAGTTTAAAGTCATCAGCCACTCCTTGGAAATCCTTTACAGGGTTGCTATGAGTTGGAACTAACTCAGTGGCTCTTAACAATAATAATGAGTAAAAATAGGGCATGGTAGGTAGCATGGGCCCATTTTCTATATTTGAATATCAGGATTTGAAGTACAAAATCAATATTATGACCATATATATCGTTATTAAGTTCCGTCGAGCTGGTACCAACTCATAGTGACCCTGTGCACAATAGAACAATACACTGCTTGGTTCTGCACCATTCTCACAGTTGTTGCTACACTTGAGCCCATTGCAGCTGTCACTGTACCAATCCATCTCACTGGGGATCTTCCTGGTATTCATTGACCCTCCACTTTACCAAACATGATGTTCTTCTCCAGAGACTGGCCCCTGCGGATAGTAAGTCCAAAGTATGAGAGACAAAGTCCTGCCATTCTGACTTGTAAGGAGCATTCTGGCTATGTTTTTTTCCAACACAGATCTGTTTGTTCTTCTGACAGTCCATGGCACTTTCAATATTCTTCTCCAACACCATAAATCAAATGCATCATTTCTTCTATGGTCTTCCTTATTCATTGACTAGCTTTTACATACATATGAGGTTATTGAAAATACCATGGCTTGTGTCAGGCACACCTTAGTCCACAAACTGACATTTTTGCTTATAAACATGTAAAGAGGTCTTGTGCAGCAGATTTGCCTAATGCAAATCTGTACAGAGTTTCTGAGGAGTGGCTGATGGGTTTGAACTGCTGACCTTGTGGTTAGGAGTCCAGTGCTTATCATACCATGTTATACCAGGCATGATATATTAATGCATCTTAACACATTGAAGAGTTAACAAAAGGTCAAGGAGATTTCTGGTTGTTAAATCTTTCTAGAAAGAGCACAATTCTGAACTTTTTGCTTAAGGCACCCTGGTCTCCATGGCTTCTCCCATATCATTGCTTGGCAGGAAAAGCAGCTTCCTCTTCAATCCCTTTGAATCCATTGACGCAGGAATGCCACCTCTGCAGAGATTGCTACCAGAATCCTTCATTGGAAGAACTATTTCCTTCCCAGAATGAGACATTTTCCTCTGGATTTTTCTTTTTTCAAGCTCCAAGTATTAGTTGCCCATGTTTTTTTTATTTGTTTTTCACATGTGGGAGTTAATGGTACTCCTTCGTGTTCATTTTATTAATAGAGCCCGTGAAGCAATCTTGCCCCTCCACTCTTTGTGAGGAGCCTGGTAGTGCAGTTGGTTAAGTATTGGGCTGCTAACTGAAAGGCTGGCTGTTCAAACCCACTAGTTGTTCCATGGGAGAAAGATGTGACAGTCTTCTTCCATAAGGATATTCAGCCTCAGAAATTCTACGGAGCTGTTTTACTCAGTCCCAAAGGTCCAATCTGAGTGGGAATAAGCTAGACCGACGGCAGTGGGTTTGGTTTTTTTGGTTATATTCTTGGTAGTCATGATCAGGGTTATTTTCCTAATCTCATAGACATTTTTATTCTTTGGAGGATTCCCAGTGCCCTTCAGACAGTCTGGGTCCTCTTAGTAGCTCCTCTTTCTGAGTGGCTCAGGCAATCCTGCCTTCCTTCGCCTCTTGACAGCCTGTAACTTGCTATACAAGGACCCTAATGTGTGGATCCTGATGCTATTTCAGTAGACAGATAGTAAGGGATTATCACTCCAGTTCAGTTTTGCTTATCTCTCATTCTCAGAGAGTTAGTCTTACTTTAGAATAAAGCTGGCAGTTGTTTGAGGATTATACATATTTATACATGAATATTAATATACACAAAGATAATGTTGCTTGCTTTACTAAAGGAGACCTAATCCTCCTCACATTCCCACCTAACTGGTAGTGGGGAGGGATGGAGCTTTCAATCCACTACTTGCTGTTATTAGGTTGTTAAGTGCCCTCGGGTTGATTCTGACTCATAGTGACCCCCGCTGGATAGGGCAGGAGCATTTGGTGGATTTCAATTGCTGACCTTGTGGTTTGAAGTCCAGTGCTGGTACTATAGAGCCACACCAGGAGTCCAGTTAGAATAGTCTTTTGTTGTGTTGTGAATTTAGTGATAGCTTACATAGGAGAACATCAGCTTTACATTCATCCTATCGTATTCCGCTTCATTGTCATGACTACAATCCCCTCCATGCATCAGCATTCAACAGCATGTACTTCCATTGCTTTTTTTTTTTCTTTTTTGGATGTACATCAAAGCACTCAGGAATATATAAATATTCAAACAACCAAAGGACAGAGCCTGCAAGAAGAATTGATGCATTTGAGTTATGGTGTTGGAGGAGAATATTGAAAGTGCCATGGGCTGCCCATAGAACCAACAGATCTGTATTGGAAGAAGTGCAGCCAGAGTGCTCCTTGGAGACCAAGATGGCCAAACTTCGTCTCTCATACTTCAAACATATTGTCAGGAGGGACCAGTCGCTGGAGAAAGATATCATGTTTGGTAAGGTGGACGGTCAGAGAAAAAGAGGAAGACCCCTAACAAGATGGATTGGCCAAGTGGGAGCATCAGTGGGCTCAAGCGTGGCAACAATAGTGAGGTTGGCCCAGGATCACGCAGTGTTTTGTTCTGCTGTGCATAAGGTCAATGTGAGTCGGCACTGACTCGATGGCATCTAACAACAACAATATGGTCACCAGCAAGATTACATGCCTGCTGACATATTCCCTTTGAGTTTTAGTCTTGAAAGGGAGTTTGCCCTAAAGGGATTTGATTGCTTGCCTTGATGACTTCTTAGCAAACAACTTACTTGTTCTTGTAGTAATCAATCTTGCTGTCTTTGTTTTTTATTTTTCCTGCTGGTCTTTCTTTCAAGAAGTATCTTCTGTTCCTCTAGCTGTTCTAGGCTGGTCTGCTTGTCTTTTCAGGTGGAAATTTCCCACCTCAGAAGATTCTGGATGGGGATCAGGGTTCCACCTAAGGTCTTACATACTGCAAAGTCTCCACAGGAAGCCTCTTTCACTGGACAAGTTCTAGCCCCCCTTTTAGGTATTCCAATCAGTTATAGGTTGAAGATGGGCTTACAAGCTATCTATAGTGATGCTTCTTGCTATTCCTTTCTCTTCCCCTCAAGTGTCTATTTTACAATAGTAGGCAAGGAAACCAAGATTCATAAGACAGTCAAGCATCTTAACATTGTTTCTCCTCTTTTACCCATTCAGACTATGTCTCAATCCCTGTATCACAAAGTCCTGTTGTTCCAAGGTTTAGCATACATCACTATTTACCTCTGTCCCATTTAGCCCATGCAAACCTGACTAAATGTTCTCCTATCTGCCTTGTTCTTGCATTCCCCTCCCCCTTCTTGTGTATAGCCCCCCAACACCCGAACTATCATGTATCTGTTCCCTACCCTGTGCTCCACCTTCCCCCCTTCCCTCACTCCCCCCCTCCCCCCACGCCCGGTAACCAACAAAGATTTTTTTTTTCCTTTTAGTGTGGGTATTTTTTTTTTTTTAAAAAGCTTTCACAGCATCCAAATTGTCAAAGAGGAAGTAAAACTCTCCCTATTTGCAGACGATATGATCCTATACATAGAATACCCCAAAGACTCAGTAAAAAGGCTACTAGACCTCATTGGAAGATTCAGCAAAGTGGCAGGATATAAGATCAACATACAAAAATCAGTTGGATTCCTCTATACCAAAAATGACAGCATT
>NW_006408519.1:30371659-30420529 GCF_000296735.1 Chrysochloris asiatica
GTGTGCTGAAGACCTGGGGGGTAATGGGGAAGGATTGCATGGAGGGGATTGTAACCCTGGCAATGAGACGATATACAATAGAATGAATGTAAAACTAATGTTCTCCCATGTAAACTATCACATAATTCACAATAAAACATTTAAGGAAAAACTTTTTTTACAATAATGGTCTTATGCAGTATTTCTCCTTCTGTGACTGACTAATTTCACTCAACATAATGCCCTCAAGGTTCATCCATGTTAACTGGTGGTTTACAGCTTCCTTGTTATTCTTCAAGGTAACATAATATTGCTTTTTGTGTATGTACCACAGTTTGTTTATCCATTCTTCAGTTGATGGGCACTTAGGCTGTCTCCATCTTTTTGCTATTGGAAATAGTACTGCTATGAACATTGGTGTGCATATATCTACTCGTGATATGGCTCATATTTTTGTGGATAAATACTAAGTAGAGGGATTACTGGATCATAATGTGTTTCTATTTCCAACTTTCTGAGGAGGCACCACACTGTTTTCCATAGTGGTTTGGACCATTTTCCAATCTCACCAGCAATGTAGGAGGGTCCCAGTCTTGCCACATCCTCACCAGAATTTATTGTCCTCTACATTTTTGAAGTTCACTGTTATTGCTGATGTGAGATGATATCTCTTTGCTGTTTTGATTTGCATCTCTCCATTTTGGAAGAAGTGCAGCCAGAGTGTTCCTTGGAGGCCAAGATGGCCAAACTTCGTCTCTCATACTTCAGACATATTGTCAGGAGGGACCAGTCACTGAAGAAGGACATCATGTTTGATATGGTGGAAGGTCAGAGAAAAAGAGGAAGACCCCCAATGAGATGAATTGGCCAGGTGGCAGCATCGATGGACTCAAGCGAGGCAACAGTAGTGAGGTTGGCCCAGGATCGGGCAGTGTTTCGTTCTGCTGTGCATAGGGTCGCTATGTGTTGGTACTGACTTGATGGCACCTAATAGCAATAACAACAATGGCTAGTGATCATGAACATTTCTTCATATATTTGTTGGCTGCCCAAATCTCCTCCTTGATGAAGTGTCTGTTCATATCCTGCGTCCATTTTTAAATTGTGTTATTCATCTTTTTCTTGTAGAGGTGTTGTTGTTGTTGTTGTCAGGTGCCATCGAGTTGGAACCAACTCATAGCGACCCCATGCACGGCAGAATGAAACAATGTCCGATCCTGGGCCAACCTCACTACCGCTGCCATACTTAAGTCCATCAATGATGGACTTAACAGATCTATTGGTTCTTTTGGCAGTCCATGGCACTTTCAGTATTCTCCTCCAACACCACAACTCAAAGGCATCAATTCTTCTATGATCTTCCTTATTCACTGTCCAGCTTTCGCATCCATATGAGGCTATTAAAAACACCATGGCCTGGGTCAGGCGCACCTTAGTCCTCAAGCTGACATCTCTGCTCTTCAATACTTTAAAAAGTTCCTGTGCAGCAGATTTGCCCAATGCAATACGTCGTCTGATCTCTTGACTGCTGCTTCCATGAGTGTTAATAGTTGATCCAAGAAGAATGAAGTCCTTGACAACTTCAATCTTTTCTCCATTGATAAGAATGTTGTTTATTGGTCCAGTGGTGAGGATTTTTGTTTTCTTGACATTGAGATGTAAAGAGGTGTTGTAGTTTCCTATATATTTTGGAAATAAGTCCCTTGTCTGATGCGTCATTGCAAAACATTTTTTTCCCATTCTGTGGGCTCCCTTTTTACTCTTTTGGTGAAATCTTTTGATGCACGTAAGTTTTTAATCTTTAGTATGTCCCAATCATCTATTTTGCCTTCCTATGTTTGTGCAATTTTCACAGTGTTTGGTAGTCTGTGTGTGCCCTGTATTAGAGCTCTCAAATTTGCCCCTATTTTTTCATTGATGACCTTTATAATTCTGGGGTTCACATTTAGGTCTTTAAACCATGCTGAGTTGGTTTTTGTCTATGGTGTGAGCTAAAGGTCTTGTTTCAATCTCTTGCATATCACTTTCCAGTTCTGCCAGCACCACAGCTAGAATACTCTTAATTCAGCCTCTTATTGTCTAAGTAGAGTGATCTCATTGGGCCAATGGTTTCACCTTCTGGTTGTCCTCAAGATATGCCAATGAGAAGATAACCTTTCTCAACAAAGTCTGGCTTTCAAGACTACTTTCTTGCTGAGACTCCAAAGTACACTTTTGGATTTCAAAAGCTAAACTTTGACTCTCTCTTTGCCTTTCTTTATAATCATTCTTATCTTTTCAAAGGCAAATGGATATCTCTGGGTTCTTGATTTCTTCCCCCGGCCCCCACTAATTTTTACTTATCTTATCAGGTACGTGCATCAGTGGACTTTCTATAACCTTTGAAAAAAAAGAAAGAAAAAAACAACAACAATAACATTGCATTGTTGCTATTAGATGAATCTGTCATTAGACAGAATAGAACACTGGTCCTGTGTCATCCTCACAACTGTTGTTATGTTTGAGACTATGCAATTTCTAGAATAATGTTGCATAAGGAAGATTCAACTAAATCTACACAAATTCTAAAAGAAAGAAAGAGAAGTCCACATTGCTGTCAAGTGAAAGAACAAATGCTTAAATAGATGACAGCCAAGAAATAACCGATTTAAATTGTAATTGTAGTAAAAAAATAATCCCGTCTCACACTCAGATCTCGTCTATACAGGCCATGAAGCAGTCCTACTATCCTTGTATTTAATTCATGATCATAGTTTACACTGGAAGACAAACTCATATTTCTTTTTAGACATGAAAAGATTATAGATTGCTAATGCTATAAAGTTTAAATAACATAATATAGAAGGAAACCAAAAATTACTTCATTTCAGGCAAGTTCTAAGCCACTGTGACAATATACTCAAATGCCATATGTATAACAAAAATGGGGTCATTACTATATCAGTCAAATAGTATGCAATTCTTTATGAGGGTATAGATTGCTATGAAGAGGTGGAGAAATTACTTCCCTGTTTGACATGAAGTTTAATTGATGCCTTCTTTATTTCTTACGTTAGGAAGTCTAGATTGGGGAGATTATTCCACATATGCAATAAAATGTATTATAGTTAATCATGAATTATTGGGTCATAGGGTTAGATTAGCCATTAGAAG
The DNA here is from genome assembly GCF_000296735.1 of Chrysochloris asiatica. Classification (NCBI taxonomy): domain Eukaryota; kingdom Metazoa; phylum Chordata; class Mammalia; order Afrosoricida; family Chrysochloridae; genus Chrysochloris; species Chrysochloris asiatica. The sequence goes on from NW_006408519.1 coordinate 30,374,792, forward strand.
CCATCTTTGTTTAATCTCATTTTATAAATATATTTCAACAAATGCTTATTGAGCACCCAAAATGACTTAGTCATTCGTTGTCAACCTTTTTTACTTATTACAATCATCTGGGGATATTTTTAAAATATGAAATAACTGGGCCCCAACCCTAGAAGTTCTAATATGATTTGGTATGAGTTCTGGATCCCCCAAAAACTAAATGTACTGCCATCGAGTTGAATGAATTGCTCCTTAGGGTTTCTGAGGCTGTAAATTTTTACAGGACCAGACAGCCTCATCCTTTTCCAGAGAAACGGCTGGTGGGTTTGAATTGCAGGCCTTGAGGTTAGCAGTCCAATGCCTAACTCACAGCACCACCCAGGCTCCTTGAGTTCTGACTCATAGTGACCTTGTATAGGGTTTCTGGGCCTGTGAATCTTTATGTGAGCAGAAAGCCTCCTCTTTCTCCCAAAGAGCGGCTGGTGGACTTGAACTGCTGAACTTGCTAGAGTTAGCATAGCCCACTAGGCCAGAAGGGTTGGATGTTACTGTTGTTAAGTGCCATCATGTCAGTCCTGACTCACAGCAACCCTGTATAGGGTTTCCAAAGAGCAGCTGGTGGCTTGAACTACCAACCTTGTGGTTAGCAGCCTAGTGCTGATTCTACAGGGGTAGTTTAAGTCATTTGCTTAGGACTCCCTAGCCCATTCCCAACAAAACCCCAAAATACAAAAGCTGCCATTTCAGATTTTTATTTCTTATCTTGTCCTCCCAGATTACCCACTTATTTTAATTACCTAATGATAAACAAATGAACAAATGGGAAAAGAAAATTAGAGGAACTTTCCAGATGCTTCCTCGCATTGACTTTCAGAGCCTTATCTCTTTTCTCTCTTTATTTCTCCAGTACATCCAATGTCATTTACAAAGTAAATTTGAATACCAACCTTGGCATACTCCCACATTCACTCAAAATGTGTCTTTACCCCTTCTCATAGATGCTGTGAACATGGTTTCAATTAAGAATAAATCCTGCTTTGTAGTTGGCTGACTTCTCCTGTCTACTTGCCTTAAAACAGTTGCTATTGAGTCTATTACAACTCATGGTGAGAGGCACTTCTGGGTGGACTTGAACCTTCAACCTTTGCACCACCAGGGACTCCCTGAGCCACTAAGGCTCAGCAATCCTCAGGGGACCACAGTCCGTGACTCTAGGAGCAACAAGTTTGAAGAAAGAATCGACTGCCCTTTCTGCTATTATATGCTGAAGAAGAATTAGAGAAAGAATTTCAAGGACTTGAAGGCTTGATGTTGCGATGTAGGATAAACACTGGACTGTTAACTGCAAGGTCAGAGGTGCAAGCCCACCAGTTGCTCCTCAGAAACCCTACATAGGGTCGCTATGTAGTGACTCACCAGCACTTAACTACAAGACTTGAGAGATCCTTTGGATGAAAGTCAATAGACCAGGGGAACTGGCTTTTGACTATAGAACTATTGTGTGAGATCAGCCCCTAGTGGTCGCCTTGACTATTACCATTAGCCAGCATTTGCATTGAGATGATGAGGTTTGATAGAGTAACGTTCATTTGCACATGGTGTGTGTTGTTGTTAAGTCAGTTCCCACTCTTAGGAACCCTGTATAGGGTTTCCAAGGCGAGGCTGGGGAGTTTGAACTGCTGACTTTGCAGTTCAAACTGACCTTGTGGTCTAGCGCATTATCCCACAGGACCGCACAAGGACTTCATTTCCATATCAGGGCTCCATTAAGTGGTCTCAGAACAAACGACTGGATGGTAGAAATAGAGGTGAAATATATTGCACATAAGTATATCATCTTAATCCTTCAGTGGCTCTATTGCACAGCTTATCTTTGCCTCTCTATTAAAATAAGTGTGTAACTCCATCGGTGTTTTCTTTTTAGAAGAAAATCCTAGAAACTTCTTAACATAATAATAATTAAAACAAAAAAACACATATTTTTCTTTTGTTCCTGCCAAATTCTCCATTTTCCTCTTGATTCTGTTCAAATTGTAAGGAGATGTTTTCCAGAGAAGTAGGGAAAGATATTCCAGAGGCAGGAATTTTATACACGAAGACCCAAAGGGTTAAAACAATACAGCATGTTTGGGGAATTATAAGTGTCTTACTGTTTCTGATGTGGCTCTGTGGATTAATGCGCCAGACTGCAAAGCCGTTTGAACCGCAAGTTTGGTGGTTCAAGCTCACCAGCTTCTCCTTGGAAATCCTGTGCAGGGTCACTATGGGTCGGAACCGACTCGACGACACTTCACAACAAAAACAACAACTGTTTCTGAAATGTGTGATGCAAAAGAGGGCAAGCAGCTGGTTGCCTTCACTTATTGAACTCTCAACAGAGATAAAAAGATGCAGAACTATTTCTTTGCTCAGAATAAATCAAGTGTAAGTCATGGTGATTTTCACAACTGGCAACCCCTGTAACAGAGAGACAATAAGGAGTGGGTGCGGGGGACCCACCTCAACATAGGAATTTGGTTCACGATGAGGGGATATCTGGCGGCGATAGGGATAGCAAAGAGACACAGAGACACAATGAGAGAGACAAAGATACACCCCGAAACCAGAGTGGATGCATTGCTGGCGTCTGGCAGATCTGGCGTGGTGAACATATTCGCCATGAGGGCAGTAAGATCCCGCATAGCAAACATCTTAGCTATGCGGGCAGTATGTGCCCCTTGCTAGCTGGTCAGCCATGCATGCCTAGTCAGCCTTATAGCACGCCCTCCACGCTGTAATGCACACCTGGGTCGGTCTGTGCCTCCGTTTTATTTAGGGGAGGTACTTTACACAAAGCTGGACGGGACTAAGACAAGGTACAGCTAACATACGTACTTCTCCAGACATTCAGGCACCTTTACATCATACTTCGCAGGTTCGAATCTCACAACCGCAACTTGGTTTCTCAAGCTTAATTAACATACCTTTTAGCACCTAGCCTCAAATGGGGGGAGGAAAAGGAGGATTGGGTGGATTCCCATTGTGTCGGCTGCCTGGGCCAGGTTTGCAGGAAGAAGCGAGGTGCCTAGGTGAATGGGCTGCACCTGGAAACCTTTAGGCAGGGCAGTCCTATTGTTCTTAGAACAAAGAACCGGGGAGCCACCCAATTTACTTTGACTGAATTCTTTGAGGGAAGAACTTTGCCTGTTTGGAATTTTACAGTTTCGGCTTTTAGGAAAATATTACATTTATCTGTGGATATCAAGGGCTTCATGTAAGCATTTAATAACAAACCTAGCTGAACACTATGAAAAACAATTTGCTATGTGTGCCAGGTGGCTAGAATCTGTTCCTCAGAGCCTGCGGCCTGTATGGTCTGCAACACTCGGGCCCACAGGGCCTCGAACTCCTGACCAGGTCTCCAAGGTCTGTAACAAGTGGGGACTATGGCTCTGTCTAAGTAATGCAATCTCTCCTTGGCTCTGCAGACTGCTGGGGTCCAATGCTGCAGGATTTCAGAAATTTCAAGAGAGTCCTCAAATCTTGATTTTTATGAGAATTCTGTTGGGCTTTCTATGCACTATGCAGCCATTCATTCAATAATAATTGAGTGGGCACGGTGTGTTGTTGCACAGCTGGAGATACTACAGAGAACAAAAGAGACAAAATGCCCTGCCTTCAGGAAGTTTCCAGTGTACTGGGAAAGAAAAATAATTGTAAACACTAAGGATGTTGTTGTTAAGTGCCATTGAGTTGGTTCCAACCCATAGCGACCCTGTATAGGGTTTCTGAGGAGCGGATGGTGAGCCTGAACCGCCAACCTTGTGGTTTAAACCAACTTTGCAGTCCAGCGCATTAACCCAAAGTGCCACATCAGGACTCGAAATCACTAAGTATAGTAGATGGTAATTTGTTGTTGTTAAGTGCCTTCAAGTTGGTTCCGACTCACAGAGACCCTATATAGGATTTCCAAAGAGCAGCTGGGGGGTTTGAACTGCTGACTGTGATTCGCAGTCCAGTGCTGATCCTACAGGGGTAGGATTTACCTACTCCTGGTGTGGCACTGTGGGCTAATGCGCCAGACTGCAAAGCCGTTTGAACTGCAAGGTTGGCGGTCCACGCTCACCAGCTGCTCCTCTAAAACCCTATACAGGGTCAGAACCAGCTTGACAGCACTTCACAACAACAACAACACTAATTACCAGAGTCCTGGTGTGGCACTGTGAGTTAATGCGCCAGACTGCAAAGCCATTTGAACTTCAAGGTCAGTGGTTCAAGGTTATCAGCCGCTCCTTGGAAATCCACAAGGTCGCTGTGGGTTGGAACTCACTCTATGGCACTTAACAACAACATTAACACCAGGAGTCCCAGATAATTAGTGCTATGGAAAAAAATTAGGTAGAAGAGGGGAACCAGGAGTGCTGGAGAAAGATTATGATTTTGAATAAGGTGGTCAGCAAAGGCTTAAGTAAAAAGGTGGCATTTGAAAGCTCAGATTTGACATAACTAGTTTATTTATTCAAAAGTATCAGTGGCATTTATTAAGTAGTTATATGAGGCATACTATAGTAGGAAATAGGAGCTCTGGTAGCGTAGTGGTTACGAATTGGGCTGCGAGTCACAAGGTCAGCAGTTCGAAACTACCAGCAGTTCTGTGGGAGAAAGATGAGGCGGTCTGCTCCCGTAAAGATTTACAGCCTCGGAAACCCTGTGTAGGGTCGCTATGAGTCGGAACCGACTCCACGGCACATAACAATAATAGGAAATGGAGACAGAAATGCTTAACACAGATATAGACATTCCTTCAATGAAGGTGGGAACAAATTAGATCACAGTGCCCAGGATTGGAACAGATGAATTAGTTCATGAAATAGACTGACATACAGACAGTGTGGAAACCCATGCCCAAGTCAGACCCAGGCAGAGTGTGATTGAGAATCAGCAGTCTTGTCCTTTCCTTCCTCCCTTCCTTCTTGCTTCTCTCCCTCTCTCTTCTTTTACTCTCCCTCCCCTTTTATTCCTTCCTTTTTCTTTCTAGACACCAGTTCTTCCTTTAGTGGTGCTTCCCTTGTCTCAGTTTACCACTAACCTCTTCCCTCTCAAACTTGCTCTCGGAAAAGGACGTGCCAGTTCCAGTGTAATATGCTGAAGAAAATAAGCAAGGCTAATTTACTGATGAAGATGAAAGAGCACAGCCTTTGGTATGGATTGCATCTCAATGTAAAGAAAACAAAAATCCTCACCACTGGACCAATAAACAAAATTCTTATCAAGGCAGAAAAGACTGAAGTTGTCAAGGACTTCATTCTTCTTGGATAAACTATCAACACTCATGGAAGCAGCAGTCAAGAAATCAAATGACATATTGTATTAGGCAAATCTGCTGCACAAGACCTTTTTAAAGTGTTGAAGAGCACAGATGTCAGCTTGAAGACTAAGGTGTGCCTGACCTAAGACATGGTATTTTCAATAACCTCATATGCATGCGAAAGCTAAACAGTGAATAAGTAAGACCATAAAAGAATTGATGCTTTTGAGTTATGGTGTTGGAGGAGAATATTGAAAGTGCCATGGACTGCTAAAAGAACCAACAGATCTGTGTTGGAAGAAGTGCAGCCAGAGTGCTCCTTGGAGGCCAGGATGGCCAAACTTCATCTCTCATACTATGGACATATTGTCAGGAGGGACCAGTCGCTTGAGAAGGATACCATATTTGGTAAGGTGGAGGGTCAGAGAAAAAGAGGAAGACCCCCAGCGAGGTGTAATGGCAAAGTGGCAGCATCAGTGGTCTCAAGCATGGCAACAATAGTGAGGTTGGCCCAGGATTGGGCAGTGTTTCATTCTGTTGTGCATAGGGTAGTGACTCGGTACGGACTCGATGGCACCTAACAACAACAGCAATAAAGGTCTTGGAGTCCTGGTGTGGCACTGAGGGTTAATGAGCTAGACTGCAAAGTCAGTTTGAACCTCAAGGTCTGTGGTTCAAACTCACCAGCTGCTCCTAAGAAACACTAAATAATGTTGCTATGGGTCAGAACTGAACGGACAGCACGTAAAAACAACAACAACAACAGCAGACGTATTATTCCTCCATGTGAATTTGCATTTGAACTCCAGACCAAGGTCCTGTTTTGGAAGTTTGAGTCACTAGTTGTTTGGGTGTTGAAAATATTTTATTTGGTCGGGGAAGTGATATTTTACAGCTTATGAAGCTAGGCAACCAGATAGTTCCCTGCTTTCAAGTTGCTTCTGCTCATTATTTCTGTAGGAATTTTAGGAACGAAATAATCTGTCATTTTTCTCAAGGGCATATTGCCCAAGCCACTTGAGTAATTTCCTTAATGCTGTTTGATAAAGCCAGATAAGATTTAATCTCCTTGTACATGTATCTTTGAACATGTGACTTACCCACAAGTCTAATTTTGTTGGCAGGTTCTAGATGGGGCTTTTAACACTCTGCAGTTTCTCTCATCTCTGGAATCTAAAGGGCAAAGGTCTAAGATCTAGTGAGGCAGAAAGAGGTAGTAGAGGCCTGAGGCAGGGACCTAAATGGCTGGACATTATTATTTACAAAAAAATAGTCAGGACAACGTAATGAGTGCAACCCAATGATCAGGGGTTGTTTTCAGCTCACTGGTGTTGGAGCGAGTGCCCGGGTGGTACAAAGACCTAGTACACTCAGTTGGTTGCTAACCAAAGGTTGGTGGTTTGGATCCGGAGACCAGAAGAACTAAATGGTATCTGGCTACCACTAGCAACTGCTCTGAATGGGATCACATGAAACAGTCCTGGACAGAGTGTGAGAAAATTTGGAACAAAACTCAAAAAACAAAAAGAGAAAGAGAAAGACCAGGCTGACCGGTCATAGTGGAACCCAAGATTGTGACCCTTGGTTGCCCTTCAATTTGATGCTACATGAATAATAATCAAAATTAAAATCAACAATTTCATTTTTAAATCTCTGTAAGAAGCTCTGGTAGTGTAGGGGTTACAAGTTGGACTGCTACCCTCAAGGTCAACAGTTCGAAACTACCAGTGGTTCTGAGGGAAAAAGATGAGGCTTTCTGCTCCTGTAGAGATTTACAGTCTTGGAAACTCCATGCAGGGTCGCTATGAGTCAAAACCGACTGCATAGCACATAAACCATCGAATCATTATTTTGACAAAGATTTAAAAAATGTGTGTTCTCTTGGATTATAGCTGGTAAATAAGTGAGGACTTGCTAAATGTGATTTTTTTGTTGTTGTTTATCAACTACTATAGAGTACAGTGTGGACACATTTGAAATTACAAAAGTAGACAGGATCAAGAAGATGAACTTACTGTCATTAAATCAAGATGGGACTCAATTTTCAGTCAAGCAATGGGGTGGGGGTGGGGATGGGGGGCAACAACACTAGTGAGGTATGCATACCATTCTCCATCAAAAGGAGAGCATTCAGACAGATTGGGAAAGAAGGAGCCATGGCAACAAGAAACACAGGGAGGAAATGGGATCAATGATGTTACAATGAGAGGGTTGCAGCTGAGATGAAGTGTCTGCTTTGCTGAATGGAAAACTGATGATCTGCTCTGTAAACCTTCACTCGATTCACAATAAAAGTTTTTTTTAAAAAAGATTGGTGGTTCAAGTCCACTCACAGATACCTCATAAGAAAGGCCTGATGATCAGCTTCTGAAAAATAAAAAAATCCTGCGTTGAAAACTCGATGGAGCATCATTCTACTGCTTTCTGACATGCCTGGGGACACCATGAATTGGAATTTAAGGTTGGGTGATTGGGGAGTAGTCTTATTCCTGAACTTCCCAGAAGAGGGGGCTGTTGAGCCCTATGAGTTAATTTCTGATCTCTCTGAATTGTTTTGTTTCCAATCTTGCAAAAAACTGGTTTGTCACCTTGGGAAATGTAAGTCAGATCAGTACTCACACTTTGTCATTGCTGTTGTATAGGGTTTCTGAAGTATGACTGATGGGTTTGTATAGCTAACTTTTTGTTTAGCAGTCCAGTGTTTATTCTATAGTGTCACACCACCAAGACTTTTAATTTGTTGTTGTTGCTTTTGCTAAGTACCGTTGAGTTGGTTCTGACTCCTAGTGACCCTGTATAGGATTTCACAAGAGTGGTTGGTGGGATTGAACAGTCAAGTTTGCATTAGAAGTCCAGTGCTTATCTTTTTTTTTTTTTTTAAATGTTTTATTGTGAATTATGTGATAGTTTACATGGGAGAACATTAGTTTTACATTCATTCTATCATATATTGTCTCTCATTGCCATGGTTACAAACCCCTGCAATCCTGTTCCCCCCCTCCTCCCCTTCAGCACACAGTCCCTCTTGGATCTAAAGTCCCCAAGTCCCCAGCCACTCCAGCGCTCCATGTCATCGTCTCTGCCTCCATCTCAGGCATCATTGCTTCTCTGGGTAGGGTCCCGGTCTCCGCTCTTCTCTGTTGATGGTGTGGGGACCTCCGCTCCTAGACTGGAAAGTTAATCCCTCCCCTCCTTGTTATAAAATGTCTACCTTTACATTTCTAACCCTCACAATCAGTTCTGATAACAATTATTCACTATTGTATCACAAGAGAGTCCAGTGCTTATCTTACAGTGTCACACCAGGACTTCATGGAGCTTGCTTGTTATTGTTAACTGCCATCGAGTTGGTTCCAACTCATAGGGACCCTGTATAGGGTTTCCAAAGAATGACTGATGGGTTTGAACCACCGACCTCTAGGTAAGAAGTCCAGTGCTTATCCTACATTGCCATACCAGGACTACACATTTCACAAACCAAGCTCTGTCACCAGTCCCTATTCTGAGGGGCTTGCCATTTGGATTCTTCCTGTCCTTATACTTTTGACCCATTGTCATTTTACCAATTCCTCCTTCCAATTTCTGCTTTTCTCAACCACTTACTGCATCTTCCCTGTTCACTATGGTCAAAGTTTTCAAAGATCTGTGTCGTCCTGATTTAATGGGGGGTAAATGCATCTTCCTAATCCTGTCTACTTTGATAATTTTAGATGTTTCCACACTATACTCAGTAAACATCAACATAGTTGAGTTTAGCAAGTCCTTTGGTTGCAGAGATTTAAAAATGGAATTGAGTTGAATTTTCATTGTTATTTATATAGTATTAAATTGAAGTTAAGTCTTTGTAACAACATGGATTCTTCCATATTTATAATGATTAGAAAAGTATTTGGAGAGAGTTTGTGTTGTTGCTTTAAATGAACGTTGTCTAAATTGGAACGAGAGGTAGTTGACTGAATAAAAGCTTGTCTGGAAGCTGAAAGAATGGCTTTGGAATGAGACAGCCTTGGGCCCTATCCAACTTGGCTACCATCTGTGTGATGTATGAGGTCAGGTAACGCTGCCAAACCTCAGTTTCCTCCGCTATGAAGTCAGGATAGTAACAGTAGTACTCGTTCATAGGTTTGTGAGGGACAATAGCAGATTGCAAGTAAAGGGCTTAATCCATAGCACGTTGTTAGGTGCCATTGAATCGGTACCGAAATACTGCCCAGTCCTGGGCCAACCTCACAATTGTTGCCACGCTTGAGCCCATTGATGCTGGATTGCCAATCCATCTCGCTGGGGGCTTTCCTCTTTTTCTCTGACCCTCCACCTTACCAAACATGATATCCTTCTCCAGCGACTGGTCCCTCCTGACAATATGTCCTAAGTATGAGAGATGAAGTCAGGTAGTCAATAATAAATACTTGTTGAATGAACAGCTTATGATTAGAGCTCAGCAAACTTTAGCTGTGATGATAAGCGTAAACATAGGGTTCGAAACCCTTAGTTATGGGCTGTTAGGGTTGCATACCATCACCTGTTACCTTGCTGTATTGTGGTGGTTTGTTTGTTGCTGTGAGGGTAAATGCTATGCCACCAGTATCAAGCACCAGGGAGGTTTCACCAGAGTGTCCAGGCAAAGACTGGCTAAGCAGAAAGGTAATTTGCTTCCAAAAAGTAGCCACTGAACACTCTATGGGTTACAGCAGAACATTGTCCAAAGCATTAGCTTTGAGCATGTTCTCAGGAGGGATCAACCCTGGGAGGAGGAAATGAGGACTGGTGAAGTTAGGCAGCCAGGGAAGGCAAGGGAGGTCTATAGTGAAATGCATTGGGCAGGATAGTTGCAAGGACAGACTGGAACCAGGACTCTGAACTGGTTCATTCTTGTTGGACCCCTGCAGAGAATTTGCATTGCCACCCCAGATTCAAGGATAGGTCAAACCGTATTGCTACAAAATCACAGAAACTTTTACTAAACAAAAATATCAAAATGTGAAGCTATTGGTTATTGACATATTCTCCAGCTAGGTCTAGATGCGTTGGAAGGTGGTGTTTCCATCTCTCTAACCCTTCCCTGAAGAATTCTGCACCTTTTAGTTTATACCACGTCAAAAACGGCAGGTTTGGTATCCCTGAGGGACCAAGTCGTGTTCCTTTTAAGTGTTCTCTGAGTCTGGGGGACAAAAAGAAGTATGAAGGGGCAAAATCAGGACTATAAGGTGGATGGTAAGGTTTCCAAGCCCTTGCTTCTCTTGAAGAATGAGTATATATATATATATTTGTTGTTATGAAGTGCTGTCGAGTAGGTTCCGATCCATAACGACCCTGTATAGGGTTTCCGAGGAGCATCTGGTGAGCTTGAACTGCCGACCTTGTAGTTCAAACGGCTTTGCAGTCTGGTGCATTAACTGACAACGCCACACCAGGACTCATATATATATGTATATCTATCTATCTATCTGTCTGTCTGTCTAGCTATCTATCTTTATATATGTAAACTTGCAAATATACTGAAGTTGTCTCTGGTAGCTGTCAGTGACAATGGTCATGGGTTTGCTAGTGTAGCACATTTTCGAAGACATTGCTCCCAAAATTGTTCTTACTGTGGATGAAATGAGACAGGCTGTATTTCTTCCTTTAGAAACTGGCTCTGCAGACATTGCAAGGAGCCAAAGAAGCAGAAGCATGCCAAAAGTCTTTGTTTCTTAGATCCCCTTTGGGGCTGCTCTCCTGTCAGCTCCTGGAATCTTTGTTGTTGTTGTTAGGTGTCTCCCTGTAGTTTCAGACCCATAGAGTGTTTGAGCCCATTGCTGCTGCCACTGTGCCAATCCATCTCGTTGGGAGTCTTGCTTTCTGAATCCCTACACTGTAAGAATTTGGGGTTTAGAAATAGAGTCCAAACTCCTCCTTGTACAAGATGCAGCACCTCCTCTTAAGGGATGACGATCCTCAGGTCTTTGCTCCACCACTCCTAGTGGCTTCTTGCTCCATTGAGAGAGAACTCTGACTTAAACCTTCTTTCGTGGCCAGTCTGGACACCCAGTCCACCTGGCCGTAGTTCCGGGCTGACCTGTGGGAACCTTCAGTGGGTCACTGCTCTTTCTTAATTTGAAACAAACCCTGGTCAAGTTTCTCCTTCGCAGGTAACTGACCCCAGTACCTGTAACTGTCTGTCTTCGGGCTGCCCTGGCTCATATTTTTCAGAAACGAGGTCATTCAACAATAGCTCCGCAGACCTACGCGACGGTCTTAATTTGTGTAGAGACAAACCCGCGCGGGTGATCGAAACCAGGAACCTCTAGACACCACCTGACTTTCCGCCCTTCCACAAGTAGGGGGCGGAGGCTGGAGGCCGGCCAGGGCCACACCCCTCCAGCCCCGCGCCAGCGGACGGAAGTGACGCAAGCCCAAAGCGATTTCCGGCGGGCCGAAACTCGGAAGAAACTTGGAGCTGCCCAGGTTCCCCTGTCGCTGCTCGCTGCTTTTCGGTGGCCCGTGGTCGGGGCCGCGCCGAGCTGTCGGGAGCCCTGGCCATGGGGCAGTCTGGGCCGTCCGCGGTGTGAGGCGCGGGGCCTCCCGCGGGCTCCCCGGATAGACAGAGGGCGAGCGGGCGGGCGGGAGGCGTCGCCTCTGCCGTGACCGCGAATCCTGGCATCATGAACATAGACGTGGAGTTCCACATCAGGCACAACTACCCTTGGAGCAAGTTGCCTGCCAACGTGAAGCAGGTACGGCTGGAACCTGGGATGGGGCCCCGGCTTGCTCTGCCTCGCCCGCGGGCCCGGACTGGCTCCGCTCGGCCTCCCCTCCGGGGTCCCGGGAAAGCCTCCCACAGCCGCCGGGATGTGGAGGAGCAGGATGGGGCCGGTGTTGAGTGCAAGGAAGCGGCCGAATCGCCTTCGAGACCGAGGTTTCAAAACCAATCCGTCGCTGCCCTTCGGAGCTTCCGGAGGATGGGAAAGGCGTGCAGCCTACGAATGAGATCCACAGGGTAGCAGCTCCTGCTTACCTCCAGTCTGTTAGTGTGGGGGGCAGAGGGAAATCGGGCGCTCATGTAGAGGTGGCATTTCAGTAGGGTTTGACGGAAGCATGAGCCAGGTCGGGGAGATTTTCCAGGGAGAGGGAAAGTCATTTTGAGCAGTTTGAACATCGTCGGAGTTTGGTGGTGTGTCTAAATCTTGGTGTGTTTGGCGGTGGAGCCAGGGTGCTTACCGATGAGGCTGGGCAAACAGCCAGGGCCAGATTTTGATGGGCTTGCATGCCGTGTTCTCTAGACAGGATGGGCTTTTTGAGATGTTTTAATGAGAGTGGCTTGGCTTGTCTCCGAGATAATTCTTGAATGTTTGAGTGTTTTTCTAGATCGTGTTGAACACGTATTTACTGAGCCTGTATTACGTTCAGTAAATGTTCTTAGTTGCCATCGAGTTGGTTTCAGCCTTTTGTGTAACAAGGAATTGTTGCTCCAGCGTCTACATGATGGATACATGTTTGAGTCTCGTGTTGTGGAGCGTTTTCCAATCTGAGGGCTCATTTTTCAGCACTGTATTTAACCCCAGTGGCTCTTTTTTGGAAGTCGATGACCAGGCAGGCCTTCCTTCTCAGTTTTACTTTGGATGTCCCATTGAAGCCTGCCTGTCTACTGTGGGTGACCCTACTGGTGTTTGAGATTGTAGGGGGTTAGCTTCCAACACCATAGCAACATGCAAACCACATCAAGTATGACAGACGGGCTGATTGTGGGTGCCTTGTGCTAGGGGTGGGTATTAGCTAAACCATCTGTTGAGTTGATTTGGACTCATAGTGACCCTCCAGAACAGAGCAGAGTTGCTCCTTTGAGTTTCTGAGGCCACAAATCTTGATGGGAGCAGACAGCATCTCTCTCCCTTGAAGCAGTTGTTAGTTGTGAACTTCCAACCTTTCAGTTACCAACTAGCTCAGTGCTTGACCCACTGCCATTGAGTTGATTTCCACTTACAGCAATCCTATAGGACAGAGAAGACTCGCTCTTTGGGATTTCTGGGGTTGTAAAATTTTACTGGAGCAAACAACCTCATCTTTTTCCCTTTGGAGCGGCTGGTGGGTTTGAATTGTCAATCTTTTGGTTAGCAGCTGAGTGCTTAACCCACGTCTGTTGAGTTGATTCCGACTTATAGTGACCCGTACTAGACAGAGTGGAGCTGTTGTCTAGGGTTTCCAAGGCTGTGATCTCTATGGAAGCTGACCGCTATTCTTTCTGTCATGGAGGAGGAGTGGCTTGGTGGTTTTGAACAGGCAACCTTTTTTTTCAGTTAACAGCTGAGTGTTTAACCATGGTTCTTTCAGGCTCCGTCATACATGAAAAGCTCACTGCTATCAAGTTGGTTCTGATTCATGGTGAGCCAGTAGGACAGGGTAGAATTGCTCTATAGGGTTTCCGGGACTAAAGCTTTATAGGAGCAGGAAGCCTCGTTATTTGCCCACAGAATTGCTGGTGGGTTTGAACTGCTGACCTTAGTAGCCCAACACTTAACCCAGAGCGCCACCAGGGTGTCTTTCATGACAAGTGGTGTTAAATCTTATAAAGGTAATGATAATCACTACATGTGATTTCATGTTAGGTGCTGTCGAGTTGATTCCGACTCACAGCGACCTTATGCACAACAGAATGAAACACTGCCTGGTCTTGCATTATCCTCACAGTTAGATTTGAGCCCATTGCTGCTGCCACTGTGCCAGTCCATCTCACTGGAAGTCTTCCTCCTTTTTACTGACGCTCCACTTTACCAAGCATGATGCGATCATAGATAGAGCTTTAATTAAATTCCTCTTACTCTGTTTGCTTGAGAGTGAATTTCTGTTTACCTGCTAGTACTGAGCAGTAGTAAGGTAGCGCAGTGGTTACGAATCGGGCTGCGAACCGCAAGGTCAGTCGTTCGAAACTACCAGCTGTTCCGTGGGAGAAGGTTGAGGCTTTCTGCTCCCGTAAAGATTTATAGCATCGGAAACCCTGTACAGGGTCGCTATGGGTTGGAACCGACTCGACGGCGCTTAACAACAACAACTGAGCAGTAGTAACTTTGGAGAGTTTGGCATGGTAGTGGTGATAGTCTGAAGAATACTGTCGTTATGCTGGCTTCAGCAGTACGTATACTAGAATTGGCACGATGTAGAGATTAGCATGGCCTCAGTGTAAGGATTGCATGCCAACTTGTGAACCAGTCCACATTTTTTTTTTTTTTTTTCAAAAAAGAACATTTTAATTTATTTTGCCTCCTCCCAGCTTGGGGACTATGTGCCATTGAGTTGATTCTAACTCATTGCGACCTGTATAGGGTTTCCAAGGGGCATCGGGTGGGTTTGAACTGGTGACCTTGTACCTGGCAGTCCAGTGCTGATCTGACAATGCCACACCAGGACTGCAGTTTGAGGGCTTAGCTTTAGGAAATGAATAATTTAAGGTCCAGTGAACTCATAATGTGGCAAAGAAAGTATTTACTCTAAGATATACAGAAGGAACTTAGAAGGCGGGTCATCTGGCATTTAACTCTAAACCTGAAGTAATACGTTTCTCCGGTTTAGCTTGAGGAGTCCTGGTATGGCACTGTGGGTTAATGTGCTGGATTGCAAAGTTGGTTTGAACCACAATGTCAGCCGCTCAAGCTCACCAACCACTCCTTGGAAACCCTGTGAGTTGGAACCGACTTGATGGCACTTAACAACTGTAACATTTAGCTTAAATATGAGCTTTGGTGGATACTTTGTTCTTTAGGAATTTGTGGCCTATTCAGGTAGGCAGCTGGAAAAACCAGCAATGCTCTCTTTTCGTACTGTTTCCACTCCTCCTTTACTTTACTCTCCCTTTGACCAAAATAAATGTAACCTAATAAAAGATGAATGGTTTGAGTAGGCTCAACATGAATAATTGATCTTAATTATTATTGGCAATAGGGTGCCTAAAACTTAGTCATCATTATTAAAAATAATTACAGGGTAGTGTTAAAATTATATTTAAACATGAAACTGAATTTTAAAAACAGTGTCAAATTGTTTAACACAATGTTTTAACTTAGGATAAGCTGGATCCAAGTTTACTTCCGTGGACTTTGTCTAGATTTGCTGCTGTTTCCCTTGGTTAGACCTTCACCCTAGATTACTCTATCGGCTTTCTGTCTGGTCTCTCTGGTCCTTATACTGTTGCTGAGTGCAGTCGCATCGGTTCTGACTTATAGTGACCCTGTATAGAGTTTCCAAGGAGTGGCTGGTGGATTTGAACTGAAAATCGTATTAGCAGTCCAGTACCGATCCTACAGTACCACACTCCCCAGCCCTTCCTTCGCACTGCACTGGGGTGAGGTTTTAAAATGATTGTAGTAGCTTTGTGAGTCTCATTCAGGTTATTAACGCCCCCAGGAAGGTTTCTTTGACCTCTCAAATCTGCAGTAGCAGACCCTCTACTTGTTGCCAAAGCCCTGTGTTCCTCATCCAACAGCAAGTCAGTATTTCTGGTTATGATATTGCCTCTGTATCCCAGATATCTATCACATAATGATAAATTTTTTTTTTTTTTTTGAGTGAATGAATACTGGCATCAACCAGGTTTTTCCAGCGCATTTATGCTTTTCAGTTCAGTGCCGTTGAGTCCGTTCTAACTTGTAGTAACCCTGTATAGGGTTTCCAAAGAGTGCCTGGTGGGTTTGAACTGCCGATTTGGTTGTTAGCAGTCCAGTGCTTATCTTACAGTACCACATCAGGGCTCCTAGAGTCCCTGGTAGCTATGTTTGTTGTTATGTGCTGTCGAGTTGGTTCCGACTCAGAGCGATCCTGTATAGGGTTTCCGAGGAGTGGCTGGTGAGCTTGAACTGTTGACTTGGTGGTTCAGACCAACCTTGCAGTCCATAGCATGTTTTAAAAGTGGGGAATACTCCTTGCATGAAAAGAATTTGTCTTTTGACATTGTAGATTCTAAGTACTTTGTTAATAACTTCTAGTATGTTTTAATGGGTTTCATTTAGAAATGATTCCTATTTATAGTTCTGAAAGCTGGGGGTGGGGGGCTTGGATTAAAAATATATAAAGAGGGGACGATTACCAACTTTTTATATGGATTAAACAAAATATTTTTCTGTGATGTGGGACATGATAGACTTAAAAAATACCTTTAAAAAGTTGTGGGTAGAGTCATTATTTCAGGATTTTTACTGTAGTTCACTATTACCTTCTATTCGTCATTCAAAGAAATTCATGATTTTTATTTTTTAAGGGAAATTTTATGAAGTGTTGTGCAATCCAATCAGTTAAAATTTCTTTTCTTTCTTTTTGAAGTCCATGTTAGGGTTGAGGTTTGTAGGAATAAAAACTTTCTTAGAAAGTCTTTCTGCTTTTATCATAATCTGATGCACACTGTATGTCTTAAACCCCGTACCGTATTCCTGTATCACCCTCTTACTGCTTTGGCTCCCTTTATATACAGCCCAGCTTCATTTGTCAGACCTACTCAGCATTTCTCCAAAGGCAGGGTTGTCTCCGAGTAAAATGACCTTTTTTTGGTCGTCTTCTACTGCAGCAACGAAGTTTTATACTGTGGATGATTCAAGTAGCAGTGGGAGGAGGATAGCCAAAAATCTTTTAACAAAAGCAATTGGAGTTTGATATACTTTGTGGAATGAAGACTAAAATCAACTTTGAGGAGCGTTTTGAGGTATCTGTGGTATACGTGTATTGATTCACAGCAGGAGCGGTCACTGCTTACGTTGTGGCACACAGAGAAGGCCTCAGTGGTCTGCTGTGGCGGGATCACTCTGAGTCAGAACCCACTTGACGGCTCTTAACAACACCACCAGCAACAAGAGAAGTAATGGAGCCCTCTAGTTTGTATAAGGACATGGTTTGTACGGTTTCTTCTGGAGATAGCAAGAACAGGAGTTGAAAGGAAGCTGTAGCTCAAAAACTCATTGCCCTCAAGTTGATTCTGACCCACAGTGACCCTATTGGACAGAGTGAACCTCTCCGAGGGTTTCCCAGACTTGTAAATCTTTACAGAGTACACTGCTACGTCTTTCTCCCACAGAGCCACTGATGAGTTCAAACTGCTGACCTTATGGTTTAGTAGCCTAATGCTTAATCCACTGTGTCACCAAGGCTCCTTTGAAAGGGAGACCAGAACCAAAAAACCAAACCATTGAGTCGATTCTGACTCAAACAGCCTTTTGTAGGGCTTCTTGACTGTCAAGTCTTTATAGCAGCAGACAGCCTCGTCCTTCTCCTACAGAGCGACTGGCAGATTTGAACCACCTACCTATTGGTTAGCAGCCTATGCCTAGTCAGCAATGTTGCTTGACCCACTGTGCTATCAATGCCGCTGTGTAAGGGAGATTGTTGTTAAGTGCTGTTGATTTCGACTCATAGCGACCCTGTATAGGGTTTCCAAGGAGCTAGTGATTCAGAAGTGGATGTGGAGCTGGGGATATCATTGCTGATGTCAGATGGATCTTGGCTAAAAGCAGACAATAGTAGATGTTTTCTTGTGCTTTTTTGACTATGCAAAGGCATTCGACTGTGAGGATCATAACCAACTCTGGATAGCATTGTGATGAATGAGTATTCCAGAACACTAAGTTATGCTTATGAGGATTCTGTATAGGGTTTCTGAGGAACTACTGGTGACTTCGAACTGCCGACCTTGCGGCTCAAACAACCTTGCAAACCAGTGCTTATTCTACAGCACCACATCAGAACAAGAAGTAGTTGTTGGAAAACAGTAAGGAGGTACTGAATGGTTTAAAATCAGGAAAATGTATGCTTGGGTTGTATCCATTTCATCATACTTATTCAGTCTGTATGCTGAGCAGATAGTCTGAGAAGCTGGATTATATGAAGAATGATGCATCAAATTTGGAGAGGGAACTCATTAACAACCTGTGATATGCAGATGATGCAACCGTGCTTTCTGGAAGCAAAGAAAACTTGAAATACTTACTGTTGAAGATCAAAGATCTACAGTCTTTAGTATGGATTGCACTTTAATGTAAAGAAAACCAAAATTCTCACAACCTGATAAACACAGAAAAAACTGAAGTTGTCAGACTTCCTTTTGCTTGGATCCACAATCATTGCCCATGGAAGCAGCTGCCATGAAATCAAACAATGTCTTATTGCATTAGGCAAATCTGTTGCAACAGATGTCTTTCAGGTGTTAAAGAGCAAAGAGGTCAGTTTGAGGACTCAGGTGGGCAGTGAATAAGGAAGACTCAGAATTGATGCATTTGAGTTACGGTGTTGGTAGTGCCATGGGCTGCCAGGACAAAGGAATCTGTCTTGGAAGAAGTACAGCTAGAATGCTCCTTAGAAAGCCAGGGCAGTGAGACTTAGTCTCTTGTACATTGGACCTGTCAGGAGGGACCAGTCCCTGGAGAAGGACATCATGCTTGAAAAAGTAGAGAAGCAGTGCAAATGAGGTACCCCCCTTGGAGTTGGGTTGGCACAGTGACAGCAACAACATTCTCAGACAACAATTGTGAAGTTGGCTCAGGACCCAGCCGAGTCGCATGCTGCTGGTCCATGGGGTCGTTATGATTTTGCTATGAGTGGGAACCAACGTGATGACACTTAACAACAGTATAACAAAACGATCAAGGAACCTTACTGAGTTCGGCTTTCATGAAAACGTGGCACTTACAACTAGACAACTTTTCACTTATTAAAGACATCAGAAATCTAAAATTGTCTTGTGTTTTCTAATGCCCTTTGAGGCCATTAAGGCAGTTTGAAGAAGTGATATAATGATTTAGAAGTACATTTGAAGCATACATTCTTCAAGAAATCTCAACTACGTGTGTGTGATTAACAGAAGTTGGTATCTGCCTTTAGTTTTTAAAATAAATATGGATGCAAGAAACCATCTGTTCATCTGTTTCTTCAACACACACAAATTGGGCTAGTCAGAAAGGAAATCTTTGTAAGTAGGACTTAGTTTTTATTACTTACTCTGTGCTGTCAGATAGTTGTTTCATATGATATTAAATATTTTAGGTAATTGTAGGTTACAAACTGGGCTGATACCTCAAGGTCCACAGTTCGAAACTACCAGTCATTCTGCAGGAGAAAGATGAGGCTTTCTGCTCCTATAAAGATTTAAAGCCTTGGAAATTCTGACAACTGTACAGGGTCAGTATGAGTCGGAACCGACTCCACGGTACTTAACAACAACAACAACAGTAATTATTTTAAAAGGCAGACTGAAAGACAAGCACATGGAATTTTTGGTCTTTATTTCTAGTAAGTGGAGATGTCAGAATAAAGCTAGAGTTATGGTTTTGAAATTTTATGGAAGAAAAATAATATCTATTTAAAGCGTATTTGAGTTTTTAAAAACAATTTTTTTTTTTTTTTTTTTTTAAGAGTCTTGGAAATTCACAGAGAGAATATGAAAAGCAGGTTATCCTATACAGTATCCGCAATCAGTTACGGTACAGAAATAACTTAGGTGAGTAGAGACATTTTTTCCCCTGTTGAGATGGAAATGAATAATGTGTATCATTTTCATAAAAGTTTTGTTTTTTTCAATTTACATGTTGTAGTATTGAAATTAATCTTACTATATACTTTTAAAATACTCTATACTGACTCATTCCAACAAACTTATTGACATTGATAAGTAGATTTTTCTTTCTAATTCTGATAAAAATTAGAGTATTGTTTACAAATTTGTTTTACCTATAGAATATGAATCTTAATTCAAATGTCCTCTTTTTGTCTTAGGTGAGAAAATATGCCAGAAAGGAAGAAGTACATTAGTTCTTAATAAACTTTGAGTTTTATTTTTGCTTCCGTAAAATTTTCCAATTATTTAACTTTAATGAAAGAATCTTTTTGTAATAATTGGAACAAACTTTGAACATAGTTGGTTTCTTGATTCTTTTATTCCTTTTTTTGTAATGTTTGCTTTTTATTTCTTTGATGAGTCTCACTAATGCCCTACTAGTCTTCCCCTCCTATGTATTATTCTTATTTTAACCATAATATTTCAGTTTTTTTGTATTTAAATGTATCCCATGGAAGCCAGAAGCCTTTTTACTTATAAAAACAAAACAACAAAAAAACAGAAAATGATTTTTAAAAATGGACTTGACTCCATTGAAAACTACCATTTCATTTGGCTCTCTTGTAAAGTAAGATAGTAAGGGATTTGATGCATTATAGCCTATGTTTTGCACCTTTTTCGGGGGCATGCTGGTGGTTCCACACTTCCTTTCTGATGTGGTAAGAATGATTTCTCTACTTACCTTTCCTTTGAAGCCTTGTACTTACTTACTCTGAAGTTTGTTTTTTTGCAGTATAATTGTTTCTTTGTTCCAACTTCAATTATTTTATTTGTTCTTTTTCTACTTAAAATATTTTGTATTTAATGTTGGTCTGTGATATGTCTTTTTTGCATTTGTAATTGATCTGTAACTCTTATGAAATCTGAAGGAAAACCCTAACCACCCAGCACCAACCCAGAGACCTTCTTCGTTTCCCTAGTGAAGTACGTCAAGAGGGATGAACGCAAATACTACGAGGAGCTGCTCAAATACAGTCGGGACCACCTCATGCTGTACCCTTACCACTTGTCGGACATCATGGTGAAGGGTCTGCGGATAACCCCCTTTTCCTATTACACCGGCATTCTGGAGGTGAGCTCACAGCTGAGGCGAGCCATCAAGGATGGGCTGCGACTGCATGCACGGGCACTCTGCAGTTGGTGGCCACTGTGGAGACGGCTGTGGCGTTTATCGTGTAAACAGGAGCGTAACAGGCCGATCCCTACAGCTACCCCTGAACAAGTAGTGGGGGTTTCTCATTGAAAGATGTCTGTTTCTGTTCTGTGTTCAATTCTGTACTACTGTGGCCTTAATCAGCCCTGTCTGTCATATCTGTCGGTGTTTTAATCGACCCAGCAGGAAAGGAAATGCATTAGTAATCCTGGCTGCGAATCATTAACTTCAGTAGATGTTTCCAAACAGGTGTTAGGCCTGTGTTACTAGCCTTCAATGGCAGTTACAGGTTTTACTTTTAAATGAGCTTTTTGTGGAGACTGACAAATTTCCCTAGTATTCATGGAGGTCTGCTGGACCTCCACTTGCTGAAAGGAAACAAGGACCTTTCCCCAGAACCAGTGCTGTGAATTTGCACTTGTAGCCTCTTCACTGTGAGAGTTTAGGAGTTTTCATAGGGAATGTGGTGGCTTGTATGATAAACCATGGACTGTTAACCACATTGTTGGTGGTTTGGGCCCATCAGCTGCTCCATGGGAGAAAGATGAAGCTTTCTGCTCCCACAAACATTTGATGCTGGTGTTACGTGCCTTCGAGTCAGTTCCAACCAGAATGTCCTTGTACAGGGTTTACAAGGAGCGGATGGCAAACTTGAACCGCCGACTTTGCGGTTCAAACCAACTTGTAGTCCAGCGCATTAACCCATAGCACCACAAAAATGTAGAGTTTAGGAAACCCTCTGCATAGTCTCTGAATTGGAACCGCCTCCATGACACTGTACAATGGCTGACAATAGCACCTCCTTCTTACGCTTCAGTGCTTCTGTTTTGGGTTCACTAGCCGCATGAAGAGCAGAGAGCAGGCTAGAATAAAGGGGTTAGGACATGTAGACAGGGGAGGTTAGAGGAAGAGCTAGGTTCAGCTCCTTCCTAATCAGGCTTCCTTCGCCTCAGGTTCCCTTTGCTTCTCAGGCACATCTACAGCCCCAGGTTTGTGTGTGCTTCTGTTTTTGAGAAAATCCCAGAGTGAAGCTTGTAGCCTGGCAGCCCAGGCTTTTTCAGTCTCTTTCCCCCAGAACCGGGTAGCTTGATGTGACTGCCAGCTAATTGGTAAATAGAATAGTGTTGCTATCTCATTGATTTTCTGACGCAGTCGCAGGCTTGGGGGTGATAGAGAGGAAATGTCTGCCCTATTTACCACCTTTCTATGACACCCCCGTGCTCGTTGCTCTCCACTCTGATTGTTGCACAGTTTTGTATGACCTTTAGGCTAAAAATGAATACTGCCTTTAAGTCTTGCTGATTGGTACCTGTAGGAGCCAGAGTGCTGAGCAGTTACAGTCTTGGTTAGTAATGCATGTTGTGAAGCATGTGGAGGGAGCTGTGGATGTGTTGTTCCGCTGACTCTCAGTGTAGGAATCTAGGACCAGTTGTGAAGCTGGAGGGGCTGCCGCCTGAGCACTAATAGAGGTGTTGGATAGCCTTCCACAGGGCAGAGCCAACAGGCAGCTGTCTGCAATTTTATACAGTGCTATGAGCAACTCAGACCTGAAACCTGATTGTCACTTACTAGGTTGGGACCCTGGTGTGGCGCTGTAGGATAAGCACTGGACTGCAAGGTCGGTTTGAACTGAAAGGTTGGCAGTTCAAATCCACCAGCCACACCCCCGAAATACTATACAGGCTTGCTGTGAGTTGAAATCAACTCAGCAGCACTGAACAAAAAAAAAAACCAGGTTGGGACCCTGGGGCACACATGCTTCAGGTTGTCAAACTGTGATTTCCGTGATTCATGTCCAAATTGGCGCTATAGGATAAGCACTGAACTGCTAACACAAGTTTAGCCATTCCGACTCACTAGCCACTTCTCGGAAACCCTGTCTGTGGTTGCTATGAATTGGAACTGACTCGATGGTACTTTAACAGCGACAACAATACATAGTCACACAACATCAAAGGACATTTTACATTTACAAATCTTTCATTTCTTTTTTTCCTTTTCAAAGGACATTATGAACAGTGAGAAAAGTTATGATTCGTTGCCCAACTTTACTGCTGCTGATTGTAAGTATGTGATTGTGAGGGAGGAGGTATGTTTGGGTGTGTCTTTGTACACTGGTCTGTTAGTGCTTCACGTATGTTTAACCTGAGACACCTGGGGAGTGTTCTAGGTTAAAAACAACCTTATTAGTAGGTACTCTATCATGGAAAACAAGCCAAGAGTAAGATTTCATCCAGATGTTTAAGAGGACTATTTTGGATGCTTTATATGGACAAATGGAAGTGGTTTATGTAGTTGTAAAGAATGAAGTTCTTTCTGATACTTGGCTGTGTTGCATACAGGATGAGGTATTGCTACAATGTGGTGCGTGGTTAGATTTGTACTAACATAATTTGCTGGTGTTGTATTTTGCTGATATTAATGAAACGTATTGGAAATGTGGCATGGTTCTGTTGTGGAAGAGGAAGTTTCTGCTGATGAGTACACTTGTGGTTGTTATGTGCTGTGGAGTCGGTTCCAACTCAGTACACTTGGACATCTTGAAATTGCAGGGGACTTCTGCTTTTTAAAAATTGTCTGATTTAGTTAGCATTGTTGAAAATCTCAGCATTTACATTCATCTCTCCAAAAGTTCCGTTTTCTTTTATACTTTATTTAAAGAATTCCTTGTAATATAATAATGATTGACTGTGAAAAGATGAATAAAAATATTTTCCTAAAATATGTGTGAGTGTACTCAAGATGTGTTGGATGTTCTTAAAGGAAATTCAAGTGTATTCAAGATGTGTTGGATGTTCTTAAAGGAAAGGCCCTTTCTTGCAGGTCTGAGGCTCCTTGGCATAGGAAGAAACCAGTACATTGACCTAATGAATCAGTGCAGATCTTCAAAAGTGAGTTCACAGGATCCATTTTCCCCACTTCTTGCCCCATGTGCCACACAGTCTGATTAGTTTTTTAAAGTGGGAGAAACAGCTGATTTTTTTTTAATCTAATAAGATACAGAAATATAACATGAAAATAAATCATTCCTCAGTGTTCTCGAGGTTATCACTGAAGTGATAATTGAATTAAAAATATTTGAGACATTTATGTTCAACTTATTTTTTAAGGTGCATTTTACTCTGCTGGTCTGTTTTCTGTTACGTCCTCTTTCCAGTCCCAGGTTTCACTTGAATGGTAAATAAGTGCAGAAAGTATAGTTTCCAAATGCATTTTTCACCCCCATGGTTTTATTTTCATTTCTAGATTAGCGATTAGTGTTTTGAAATTAGGAATTAATGAATTTCTCCATTCAGTATAACTATACAACATTAAAAAATTTGAAACATGAGAATTTAGAAAAGATACTTTATTCTGTTGGGAGAAACATTCTTATTGGGTTTATTGGGTGAGGGAATAGAACGTGATGTTCTCTCCCGTGGTTTGTACCATTGCAGAAATTCTTCAGAAGGAAAACTGCCCGTGATCTTCTACCAGTGAAGCCTGTGGAAATTGCCATTGAGGCCTGGTGGGTGGTGCAGTCTAGTTATATCACAGAAGATGACATCAAGGTAGAGATAGCTTTTTTAATGTTAAACACTTTTAATTCATGTTTTTGTGTTTGAAATTAATTTTTTATTTTTAATGATGGTTCTGTAACTTTAAAGAAAATAGCACTGATTTTCTTCAAGAAATTGAAACTGTAAGTTCTCAGTTCTGTTGTATTGCTGAGAGTCAGAATCAACACAGTAACAGTGATTTCCACAATTTAAATTGATCTAGGTGGTGGTGGTGGTGGTGTGCTGGAAAGTCAGTTCTGACTCAACAGTGACACTATAGGGTTTCCGAGGCTGTAAATCTCTATGGGAGCAGAAAGCCTCATCTTCCTCTCATGTAGCAATGGTAGACTCGAACTGCTGACCCTGTAACTAGCAGTCCAACCCGTAATTGTCTACGCTACCAGCACTCCTTGAAGTGGTCTTAGTAGGATGGAATACCAGTGTGTTTCTAAGATAAGTCTTAGAGTGAGGGGAATTTGACTTGGTTCATATGACAGTAACTTAGGGTATTGTATTAGACATTTGGAGTTGTGGTGTGGCACAGTAGGATAAGCACTGGACCGCAAGGTTGGTTTGAACCACAAGGTTGGTGGTTCCAATCT
This sequence comes from Chrysochloris asiatica, assembly GCF_000296735.1. Taxonomy (NCBI): domain Eukaryota; kingdom Metazoa; phylum Chordata; class Mammalia; order Afrosoricida; family Chrysochloridae; genus Chrysochloris; species Chrysochloris asiatica. Next base: position 30,399,918 of record NW_006408519.1, read on the forward strand.
ACCAGTCGCTCCTCGGAAACCTTATAAGTAGAAACTGACTCGCTGTCACTTAACAACTGCAACAATCAGACGTTTCATGGAAAACGATAATACTGGCCCTAGTTTTGAGCACATTCTCAGAGGTATATGCTGCTTGTATCCCCGTTTCACACATGAGGAGAGTGAGCACAGAGAGGTGAAGTTAACTATTCAGGTAATGGTATGAATAAAGATCCAGGATTTGAACCCCAGGCAGTGCTCCTGCCCTGTGTGTAAAGAAGTAGCTGCTTTGATGGGATGATAGTGTCATAATCAAGGGAAATGGTGTTGCTAACAGGCTACAGGAAAGCCCATTACCACTGCTGGTTCTGACTCGTAGTGCCCCATATAGGGTTTCAAACTCTATGATGAGTTTGAACCGCCAGCCTTGCGATTCAAGCTGACGTTGTAGTCGAGTGCTTATCCTCCAGTGCCACACCACATGTAAGCTTTATGCATTTTAGGTGGACTGTGGGTTTAGAGGAAAAGGGTAGTGGGTAAGTGCTGAGATGTCTAGAGACCAGGCCATATCTGCTTGCGGTCGGAGGACGCATGTGAGCATCTGGGCTTTTTTCAGTTTGCCTTTTGTTTTGCTCCAGAGGACACATTAAGGCTCAGTAAACAAGATTTTGCTTCAGTGTAGCTGAGTTGTGAGACTTTCATAAGTTTGTGAACTTCCTGTCACTGCAAATAATAATGTCGAGTTTGAATAAACTTCTCATTTGAGAGATTCAGAATCAGCAAACGAACATGATTCCGCTTCCCAAAAATAGTACTGGAATTTAACCAGTAAGCAGTTATTACTTACTAGCAAACATTGGTACTTGCGTCTACTTTGGTTTCTAAGTTCTGTTGGTAACATCTTTCTCTGTTGGCACCTTACTTGATGATAATGTGTCATTTGTTTTTGTTTGAATTCTAGAGTGGTAAATGACAGTAATATGTAATTTGGTGCTGTATCCCTTGTGCTCCTTGATTAATTAATGGTGGCGGTTGGTACCCACCGGTCGGTACCACGTAAGAAAGACCTCATAATCTGCTTCTATAAAGATTGCAGCCAAAAAAAACCTCCACAACAGTTCTGTGCAACACTGCTATGAGTCAGAATTGACTTGATAACTCTTTTGTAAAAGTGTATATAGTTCATTGATGTGATTACATGTAATCATTGGTTTAAACATGTGAGGAGGCTTATGAATAAGTTCACTTTTTTTTTTTACTCTTTGTGATTTGAGTAAAAATTTACTCAATTGGTTTTCCATTCAACAACTCGTCCACATTTTGTTTTATCCGTGATCACTGATTGCTATCCCCACAAGTAACAGCACTCTTCCCACTGCCTTCCTGTTTCCTGTTTTTATTGTTCTGTGTTTTCTAGCTCCTCCTGCCTTCTGTGCGGATGCTATGTTTGGATTTCCTATGGTTGATTGGTTTAAGAAGTGCATTCCTTCCTGGTGTTATTGGTCACCTTATAGTCCTGCATACTGTTTGACTTTAACTTGAGCCATGGCACTGAGTTCAATTCCAGACTTGCAGGGTGCCTAAGGGCGGTAGTCTCTGGGGTTCCTCCAGTCTCTCCAACCTGTGAAGCTTTAATCCACATTTTTCTCACACCCTAATCAGGACCTTTTATTGTGTTTTTTCCAGAGCAGTCAGCAGTAGTAGTGGACTAGTTTTCCTGGTCTCAGTGTAGTGGAGGCTGATTCTCGTGTGGGTCCGTTAGGCCTCTGGACTAATTGTTTCCTGGCACCTCTGATTTTCTTCACTTTTCTTTGATCCAGAAGTCGAGAGCCCAGTAGCTGTATTTTAGATGGTTGCTTAAAAACATTTAAGACCTGAGTCTTTACTCACTAAAGTAGGATGGTAGACCATTGTCTTTCTGGCCTGTGTTATGCCAGTTGGCCTAGCTATCCCCCGGGACTATGGTTCTGAGCCCCAGGCTCAGTGACTCATTTCCCCAAGGTATTTGGTTATGGGTAAGAAGTTTTCATAACTCTGCCTCTTGTTAGTGCTACTGTATACATAAATATATGTACACACGTACAAGGATGTAGGTAGAAATACTGTGTGTCAAACCTATATATTATAGTGGGTGTAGTGCTCTTTACCTTCCCCTTTCCTGCTCATCTTGCCTGACTGCCTGTGTATGTACTTACAGATTCCTGTTGGTTATTGCTCACATTGTAGGATTGTGTGTGTCAGTGTTTGCCTTTGTTGTCTCTAACCCTTGTGCACCTCTCTCTGTTGTCCTTTGCCTCAATGATACTGTGCTCCCTTATTTGGAGTCCTGGTGTGGCATGCAGGATAAGCACTGAACTCCTAACCACAAGGTCAGCGGTTCAAACCCACCCACCTTTCCTTGGAAACCTTGTGCAAGGGGAGGTAGCCATAAGTTGAAACAGATTCCATGGCACTTAACAGCAACAGCAACCCCTTTATTGGATATGTTTTTCCCTTCACCCAAATTAATGTGTCTGTTGTCCAGTTACAAGGAGCATTGGTAGTGCACTGGGTTATTCATTGGCTTGTTAACCTCAAACCCGCCAACAGCTTTATAGGAAAAGGAGTGGGCTCTCTACTCCTATAAAGATTTCTAGTCTTAAAGGAGCAGTATAAGGAGGAGTTGACTCCTTGGCAGTGGGGTGGTTTTTTAATTATCTAGTTAATTTCCCTCCCTTTCTTTCATAGCCCTAGTGGTCATCAAAGAGGCTTCTTTCTGCGTGTAAACCTTTCCTGACATTTCATTATCATGGACTCATACAATATTTGTTCTTTTGCCGTTAACTTTCTACTCTCGGCATGATACTTTCAAGGCCCATCCACATTAAGAGATGTTTCACCGATCCTTTGATCCTGTTTAATGGTGCACAGTATTCCTTAGTGTGTCTGTACATAGTTGGCTTCTTTGTTTAGCTGTTGTTGTTTCCATGTTTGCTATTATGAGTAGTGCAGCAGTGAACATGTTGTTAATTGCCGTGGAGTCTGTTCCCACTCATAGCCACTCTGTATAGGGTTTCCAAGGAGCAGCTGGTGGGTTTGAACCACCGAACTCGTGGCTAGCAGTCCAGTGCTTATCTTGCAGTGCCACACCAAGGATCTAAAAATAAATATAGGTGGTGTGCATGTGTCTCAAATAAATTAATTTGGGCAGACACTAACTAAAAATATTTTGCTTTTTTTCAGCTATGCTCTTTACCTGAGAAATGCGCTATTGATAAGATGATTGATTCAGGTCCTCAGCTCTCTGGATCACTAGATTACAATGTAGTACATAGTAAGTGCTTAGTAGAAATGGTCTTTGTCAACATAAAAACCTGGTTTTTAACCACCAATATTTATTAGCAATTATTGATCAGTTAGATATAGATAATGCTGTTTCCTAAGGTATATTATTGTTTGGAATGTGACCGTAGTTTCTGTTTTCCAGTGTGACTATAATTAGTCCTTTACACTAGAAATTTATACAAATACATGGTCAGAAAAAAAATTTTTCTGAATATTTGTAGGTAACTGAAATTTGAGAACCTTCATGTAATTCTTTTCTTCTGTTTTGTCTTTGTCTCTACTTCACGTAACGTTCAATTCTTAAGAGTTTCTACAGAATTTATGTTTTTAATTAGTATTGTTGAGTATTACATCTAACACAAGATACTTTTGCTTTTCTAGGTTTGTATAACAAAGGATTCATTTATCTGGATGTGCCAATATCTGATGACAGTTGTATAGCAGGTGAGTGAGTATGTGTTAACTTTGTGAATGACTGAGCTCTTTGTGGGATTTGCACTCTTCTGTTAGTGTGGCACTGTGGGCTAATGCATCAGACTGCAAAGTCGTTTGAACTACAAGGTCGGTGGTTCAAGCTCACCAGTTTCTCCTTGGAAACCCTATGCAGGGTCACTATGGGCTGGAACTGACTCGACGGCACTTAACAACAGCAACAATTAGTGCCTTTGGAGTCCTGGTGTGGCGCTGTGGGTTAATGCACTGGACTGCAAAGTTGGTTTGAACTTCAAGGATGAGAGTTCAAGCTCACCAGGCGCTCCTTGGAAACCCTATACAGCGTTGTTATGGGTCAGAACCGACTAAGTGGCACTTAACAACAATTAGTGCCTTCTCTATAAGTCTGTAGTTGTGGGCTTGACATTGAAGGTTTGAGAAGAAGCATCAACGAGACACAGATCTTTTTAGATGTCTTAGATCTTAGGATTTTTTTCAAAGAAAAACATTTCTTCAGTATCACACTTTGAGGTGGTTTCATTTGAATTCCTTCATTTCACTTTTTACCAAAATAATAGAAATCGAAGATAAAACTTCCCTCTTCTCAGTATGGAGTGGGGTGGTAGCGGGAGAGATGTGGAGAGCCAGGGTTCTCTGTGGACCTGGCTTTCGGATGAGAGCGTGCAACTCTGTCTTGCCTTTGTTTTATTTTTTCACTTACCTCTCCTGCCTCTGAGACACCAGAAACATGTGTTTGTAGCTTTCCCATTCTTTCCCATTCTGAAGCAGCCCCAGTTCTTTTACCCTTCTACCAAGTTCCACATCCTCTGGCATTTCCTTTGCCTCAGTGAAGTTCATGCTCTGGTGAAACCAGCAGCTCTTTGTAGGATTTGTGGTCTCTTGTCAGGCCTGGTGTACATGGTCTTAACTCTAGGGGTGCTAGAAACCCTGCTATGAAGTGGATAAAATCATTCAAAAGTGGATTCAGTCTGCACACACTAGACATGTCTCTTCTTGGGTCGATATCTGAGTTAAGCTGTCATTCTGTATAAAATTGTGTTACTGAGAAGAGTCTTTGATTTTTGTTTTGTTTTTTAGTTCCTCCTCTTGAAGGTTTTGTAATGAATCGAGTGCAGGGCGATTATTTTGAAACTCTACTCTATAAGATATTTGTTTCAATAGATGAACACACTAATGTTGCCGAGGTGAGTGGTGGTATCTTATGAAATCCCTTAATCTCAAGACTGTAAAGTAGATGGTTATCCTTGTGGTGTCAACTGAAAGGTTGGTGGTTTGAACCCATCCAGCAGCTCCAAAGGAGAAAGACCTGGCTATCATCCCACAAAGATGACAGCCCAGCCAGTGCAATGGGGCACATCTCCTCTGTCACATGGAATAGACTAGAGGGTACCCAACAGTAAGTCACAGCAACAAAGTATAGGTAAAACGATGTAATGACATGGATAAACTATTTTCAACACCTAGTCCCGGTATGGCACTGTGAAATAGTGCACTGGTTATTTGAACCACAGGGTCAGTGGTTCAAACTCACCAGCTACTCCTTGGAAACCATAGGGTCACTGTAAGTTGGAACCGACTTGACTACACTTAACAGCAACAATAATGTATGGGTATATCACAGACCTGTAAATACTTAAATGTCACTACATGTCCTGCATTGTTGCTGTTAGGTGCCCCAGAGTTGGTGTCGACTCATAGTGACCCTCTGCACAACAGAACGAAACACCGGTCCTGGGCCAGCCTCACGATCGTAGCTCCGCCTGAGCCCATTGCTGCCACCACTGTGCCAATCCATCTTGCTGGGGGTCTTCCTCTTTTTTCCGACCTTCCACTTTTCCAAACTGATGTCCTTCTCCATTGATGAAGTCTGCCCATCCTGGCCTCCAAGAAGTACTCTGGCTGCACTTCTAACACAGATCTGATTGTTTTTTTGGCAGTCCATGTCTTGCACATAATTTGATAAAATCACTTTATATATAATTTTGTAATAAAGTGACTATAGACTATACTATATTGGTCTATCTAGGCATTTGCTTGTTTTAATTGAAAGAATTATTGTTGTTAGGTGCTGTAAAGTTGATGCCAAATCATAGTGACCCTTAGAGGGTTTCTAAGGAGCAGCTGGTGAGTTTGAAGTGACCTTGCAATTCAAAGCAACCTTGTGGTCGAGTGCTTGTTCTACAGTGCTATATGGTCACTACCAGAATCAGCGCTACTGAAACATAGAAAGAGAAAGTGCTGACGTTAAAATGGTCTCAATCTTTCAGTTATTTATAATTTTAAATTATGTTAATTGACAACAAATTTATCTGTTACAGATGTATGATATGCTGATAATTCTAAGACTCTAAAAATAATTAAAAATTTTATTTTCCAGCTTGCAAATGTTCTTGAGATAGACTTATCCCTGGTGAAGGTATGCAATTTTTGTACTCTTCACCTTATAATGTGAATGTTGAATGGATTTTACTATACTGTTTTGCTACTGAGAAACAGGCATTGAGTCTTGTTAGCTCTCTGAGGTGACTGGAGACCATATTTGTAGAGCTTCATCATCTTGTGGAATGCTCTGCACTTAGGGCTTTGCTGACCATCTTTTCTTGAACTTTCCAAGGCATCCTTCCTATGGTTCCCTTGGCCTCCTTAGCTTCTAGATTGCTACTGTTGATGATACTTGGCTGGGGACCTTGGACTTTCTGACTCTCATAATTCTAGTGATCTCATCCCCTTTAAGTTCCTGGTGAAGAACTGATACTTATAGCAGACGTCAGCTAGTCTTACTGCTTGGACCCACACTCAGTAACTGTTATACGCCGAATTCTGATTCAGTGAGGTTGACGCCTTAGTAATCAGGAGAGAACACTAAGTAATGTTTCCTACCATCCTTAACGCTGAATTGACATCTTGGAGTCCTGCTAGCTGTATATCACAGGAATCCAAAGCATTGACTGACATGGGAGGTACTTGCAGAGATGCAAAAGAGCAGATAAGTGTCCCTGTGTTCATACTCACACACGTCCGTGTGCATCAGGGAGCGACTTGGTCAGGTCTCAGAATGAAGCCAGCTGAATCATGAACTCCTGCTTTGCTTAGGGGTAGATTCAGGGAGGACAGGGCCCGAGACTGCCTCCCTTCCTTCCTTCCATATTCAGAGACCTAGGGAAAGAACAGTTGTGCTGAAAGTGGGTTTGTGTACTTGGAGGCTGTAAATGTTTGAGAATCACCACAAGCATAGCCTCTGACACTGTGTTTTTACGACAAGCCTTGGGTGTCTCCTTTTACATAGTAATTTCCTTTATATTCCTTTCAGAATGCAGTTTCAATGTATTGCCGATTGGGCTTTGCCCATAAAAAGGGACAAGTAATAAATTTGGATCAACTTCATTCATCGTGGCGGAATGTTCCATCTGTAAACAGATTAAAGTAACTCACTTATTCAGTATGAGATTTTAGCATATCCTTTTGGAAATCAGTATCATAAACTTAACTTACCCTGTCAGTTGAGGTGAACCTTGTATATCAGTTATTTTTACTCTTCTGGGTGTAATGGGTCATTTTCGAGTCTGGTGCAAGCTAAGAATGAACCCCCTTCCCAGAACAAGTCACTAGAGTATTTTGCATATAATTTTGATGGGCCCTTGAATTCCCTGAAACCTGTCCATGGGTCATGACTGTTAGTGGGTGGTGGGTCTTTGAGCTCTTGCTCAGGTTCATGTATGGAAGACTGGATTTATATGATTGCTCATAATTTAAGTACTGATGCCAATAACTATTTTTCTAGGATCATTAATGTAATTTTTTAAAAGCAAGTGTATTCTTCACTAACAGGAGTACTTTCGATCCACAAAAGATGCTTCTCTCCTGGGATGGTGGGGAGAGTCGAAGTCCTCTTCAAGAAGTTTCGTCCGCTACTGATACTGATACAAACAGTCAGGAAGATACAGGTGAGCACTTACCTGCTTCAGGTAGCGTCTACCTGTTGCTGCTGCCTATGTGTCTATGCAGACACTCTGGATGAAAATTGCTTGATAGGTTTGTTCTAGATTTTATTCATTCAATATGTAGACATTGAGTATTTTACCATGTGTTGAGCACTGTTAGGTTTTGAGGGAAGGAATGTGGTAGGTACCTTTTTTCTAGGAATGAGTGGTCTAGAGAGAAAAGGCAGTGTAACCAAAAAAACCCAAAACCCTATAGTACTTGAAGAGGTAGGTGTTGTGGTGCTTTTAGGGAGCAGAGAGGAAGAGGCAATTCGAGAAGCTTTTGTGGAGAAGACGTATCTGAGAAGGCACAAAGGGAGATGACAGCTTGGTGCATAAAGGAGCTGCCATGGTTTGATGTTAGGAGAGAAGAGGAAGACAGAACAGAGGGTCTCCCATTGGTGCCCAGAATGGCTCTGTTCCCTGAAGACGTTAGGCAAGGCAATCTCATTCATCTGAATTACCAAGTCTTGGTTTATTACTGATTTTTAAGACATGTACTACAAAGTGAATATTAATTTTTTTTCTATATGCCTGTAGGACAGACAGGTGGGACTAGGCCCTCTAGTGGTTCTAATATTGCTTATATTTAATTACCATCTTGTTAGCAAATAAAGCAGAAATGAAATATTTCCTCATTCTAAGTGATAGGAAAAAATAATTTTTGACTACTTAATATTAAAATGTGATTTTTTTTTTCTTTTAGCTGATACAGCTAGTGTAAGCAGTTTGTGTCTGTCTGCAGGATACACAAAGCGAATTGCATTCTTATTTGATTCAACTCTTACTGCCTTTTTAATGATGGGCAATCTTTCACCAGTAAGTCACATTCTTTTCTTAAGTCTGAAAATGTTTAAAATTAATGTTGTTGTTGTTATGTGCCGTGGAGTCGGTTCTGACTCATAGCGACCCTGTACAGGGTTTCCGAAGCTGTAAATCTTTACGGGAGCAGAACGCCTCATCTTTCTTCCGCGGAGCAGCTGGTAGTTTCGAACTGGTTACCTTGCAGTTCGCAGCCCGATTCGTAACCACTACGCTACCAGATATTAGACATAAAATAGTTGATTGCTTTTTTGTCTTTTAAGTACTAGATTTCTTCCTGAAAATGCAATTGATTTGGGTTTACATTCCTCCTACCGTAAACTCCACCCCTGTTGCTGTTGAGACAAATTCCAACTTACAGTGACCCTATAGAACCCATAGTCCGTAGGTTTTGAGGCTGTAAATCTTTCAGAAGCAGACCACCACATCTTTTTCCTGGAAGAACCATTGGCCTTTTGATTTGCAGCCGAGTGTGTAACCACGGTACCACCAAAGCTCCGCATTCTGTACCTTAGTGCATAGTAACTTTTCAGTGAGGGCTGCTTTTGTAATTTGCAGGATAGGTCCCTTATCTCACCCACCCTTAAGTCTAAATATGTTGGACAATGTCATTTAAATGCAAGATGATATTCTTAATATAAAAAGGGAAAACTGGAACTTTAATGGCAGGCTTGTTTTTGGATGGTAACTTTTGCTTTTTTATTTTGTGTGTGTTTTCTTTATTACAGAACTTGAAGAGTCATGCAGTCACAATGTTTGAAGTTGGCAAGCTGTCAGATGAGTCTCTGGACAGCTTTCTGATAGAACTAGAAAAGGTTAAGTCGAGATGCATGCTTCCGGTCTGTTGTTAGGCCTTTCTTTGGATTGTAATGATTTCGGGCATATTTTTACTCATTTCTTTAATATAGTGGTAATGTTTAGACTTAAACATATTGAGGAGATGAATTAAATTTGTAGGTTTAAGTGATATGTCTACCTTATGTAATGGTAATTATGAAGAAATGATTAAATAATATAATTATGGAGAAATTGTAGTCTAACTTTTAAAAACCAAATTTTTCTGAAGTAGCCTTTTATCTTTATCTGTTATGACTCTCTAAGATCATCTCTTAATCAGTTTTATATAATATTTTCGTTCATATATATTAAATCTGGTGTCCTGGTGTGGCATTAGAGGATGTACTCAATTACAAAGTCTGTGGTTCAAACCCACCAGCTGCTCCTTAGAAACCCTACACTGGGTCGCAGTGAGTCAGAACTGACTCAACGGCATTTAATTATTTATGTCCACTCCTACTGCCCTTTTTAGCATCTTGAAGACCTCTCCGTATTTGCTCTTTGCCACCCTTTTCCCAGTGAGCACAGCACTAGTTTTCCCTTAGCCTTACACTGTCATTGTCATGACTGGTGTGTCATTCCTTTGATGTTCTGCTGCTGCCAGTCTCGTCCTCCTTGCATTTAAGCAGTTTGTGCACCTGACCTGTTCCCTGAGTAATGATTTTACTGTCTTTTGTGTTTTATTGATAACTTTTATATGGTCACATACTGATCAGAGAATTCATGAAGATTCTGTAATTCCTTTATGTTTTCAAAAAACAAAGACTATATAATTTCTTACTGTTTCCTCATTGAATTTTCATTTTTATTAGTGTGAAAATTCATTTGAAATGCCTATTATTGAATTAGTCTGTTTATTGTTGTACATCATCTTTTGCCAGTGAACTTTTTACTATATTTTAGCACATTTTAAGTTCTGGCTTTCTGATTGTTAATTTTCTTTTCTTCGTGATTTTTATCAAGTGTAAGAAATGACACTACCACAGGATGATTATTTTGACTCTAGTATAAGTCATGGAGTGTGACCCACAAGGCTGGTCTGGGTGTTTAGAAATAGTGGTCATAGATTGGAGGGTGGCATTTCTGAATGGAGCAGAATATGGATCTTGTCTCTTTAAATCCTATGTGGGGCATGTCTTATATGCATAGGAGAATTGGTAGTAGATGACTGGCATAAGTTAGTATTATTCAGTTGCTAAAATGCTTGCTTTTACTTGGAGTCATTTCTGCCATCTCCCTAAGTATAGCAGAATGGGAAACTCATCCAAAACGGAGGCTAGTGATTGCTTCTGTATTCCCTGGGCAGGATTTTGATGGATTGATTTGTAATGTGTTGATATCTCTGTGTTGTCTAGTTATATACATCAGAGTGGATGGCATGAGAATGATCTTTGTGGCATAATTTATTTTCTTCTGGTTTAGGTCCAGAGTACTGGTGAAGGAGAAGCACAGAGATACTTTGACCATGCACTTACTTTGAGAAACACAATACTGTTTTTGCGTCATAATAAGGATCTAGTTGCACAAACTGCACAGCCGGACCAACCCCATTACGGTAGGTATGATTCATGGGCTGAATTCTGAAGAACTCATAATTTCATGACCATGAAACGTCTTCTTACAGCTCAGTGGGTTGTGTTCACCTTATTTCATCATCACTTCCCTAGTAACATTTTGTGTAGCCAGTGTATTACATTTGTAACGAGAGGTTTGTTTGGTGATATTTCTTTGCATCGTGTACCACTCAACATTTGTACTATTTAAATCTGTCTAGACTGCAAGGTCAGTTTGAACCTCAAGTTCGGTGCTTCAAACCCATCAGCCCCTCCTCTGAAACCCTATACAGGGTCACTATGGGTCGGAACCAACTTGACGGCATACAACAACAACAGCACCCAAACAAAGGGTTGGAATGTTAATTTTCTTAGATAGCTGGATGACATTGAGAACAGACATAGGTTCTGAGTGGGTGAAAAAATAATATAATTACAGTTATATAAAAAATACTCAGATTATACTGTAATGTTTACTAAAATCCTTCATTTAAAAAAATACAAAGGAGAAAAGATACTTCCTTTTAAAGGATAAAAGAAAGCAGTAGTAGCAGTTTTAATGTATTGATGAATGAATTCTAATGTGGTTGTGAAGTGCCTGGTGCAGCGCTGTGGGATCATGCACCGGACCACAAGGTTGGTTTGGACCACAGGGTTGTGGTTCAGATTAATCAGCCATCCTTGGAAACCCTACACAGGATCATTATGAGTCGGAACTGACTCGCTCGACAGCACTTAACAACAACATCAACAATATAATTGTCACCCTAGTGTTAATTTCAGTTGTAAGGTAGGTGGTTATTGTAACATGCCGTCAATTTCAACTCCTGTCCGTCCAGCCCATGTGGCGGTGTAGAGCTGTCCATAGGGTGTCCTAGGCTGAAACCTGTAAGAGCTCTAAGCGGATTTCCAGGTCTTTTTCCCATGGAGCCTCTGGGGGAGTTTGAAGTGTTGACTTTTTGGTTAGCAGCTGAATGAATGAGCTGTGTGTCATGTGGTAGGAAGGGATCCCTAACTGTTAGTTGGGGTGATGGTATCAGAATCTGATTTAGTGCATCTTGAGGTCTGGAATGGCAACTCGAGAATGTTATTTTTAGAAAGATAATTGGAAATTGGAGGAGAGAAGGACACAGCTCTTTTGGTGTGTCTTTGGCTTTGAGAGTATGCCACTGTTGTGCAGTGGTCGGAGTGGAGATCGAGCTGGCCACACCAAGCCCCTTCCTGCCTCTTTACAGTGAAAGGCAGCCTGAAGACTCAGCCTGAAAACAGAGACCCTCTGTTAGATCTTCAACTGCCTTTGTGATCTGTTGAGGAACTTGGGCCCTTTTTGATAGATCGTCCTATGTCTTAAAAGAACCCTGGTGTAGCACTGTAGGATAAGTACTGGACTGCTGACCGGAAAGCTAAGTCCATCAGCTGCTCTCAGAAACCTCATACAGGGTCGCATTGAATCGGGTTAACTTGGCAGCTCACATCAACAAGAGCATTTTTATAAGAATTTGAAATCTCAAAGCAGCTGTCAGTATTGTGACTTGGGCACGTTTGGGTTCACTTGCTCAGTCTTTTCATTCTGTGTGTGTGCTTGGTGGTACTGCAGGTTTCCCTCTGGATCTCCTACGCTGTGAAAGCCTGCTTGGTTTGGACCCTGCGACTTGCAGCAGGGTTCTGAACAAAAATTACACTCTACTTGTCTCTATGGCACCTCTCACCAATGAAATCCGGCCCATCAGCAGCTGCACCCCTCAGGTATGGACCCAGGTGGGAGGCCAGTCAGGCTGCACTTTCAGTCTCTCTTTCCGTGACTGAGGAAGTGGTCTAACAGTCTTATTTCATGAATTCTTTATTTGTAGGTACCAAATTCTGAAAGGACCAAGTCAGAAAGCAATTTTGCATTTTGTATGGTTGTAAGATGTGGTTATTATTCAGTTTGGGGGATATAATTGGCTTTTTTGTTTGTTTTAATGTAGCATCTAGTGATTTGTGACTCATTTGATTAAAATTTTACTCAGAGATGCAGTGTTTTTAAGGAGAATGTTAGATGCTCTAGGAAGTTGCGTAGATTAGATTGTCTTGCAGGATGAAATCAGTTTAATTAGGAAAGTTGTTTTAGAAATGAGACTTGACAGTGATGCCAAACAAGCTACAAAGAAATGACTATGCTTGAGAGCTAGAATTCTGATTAACTAACTAGAATTTATGTGTGAAAATTGCTCCTGGTTTTCTACTGCTCAAAAATGTATTAGTTGGCTATAGCAGGTATTTAGTTGCATTAAATGTGACATGTAGCAAGAAACTTGGGCCTTGTACCATTTTTAGAGCGAGCATTATGTTGCTCTAATTCAATGCCACACGCTACCTGGTTTGTAGAAGTACATAGGCGTAGGAGGGGATGCTATAGCAATGGGCAGCTTTGTTTCCTGCGCAGTACCAGCCACCTCAATGGGCAGCCATTCCCAACTCACTTTCTGCCCTCTCCATTCAACAAGAGTGTTTGTAGATTTGCACTTGGCAATCTTTTTTCTTTTTTGTAAATATTTTTTTTATCTTCACCTCTTCTCTCCTACCTTCCTTCTATTCTTTAACACAATATCTGGATACCATGGAGTCCGTTAACTCTATATGGTATAAGATCGATGGATAGATGGGTTATTGTTGTTGTTAGGTACCATCGAGTCAGTACTGACTCATCGTGACCTTATGCACAGCAGAACGAAACACTGCCCAATCCTGGGCTAACCTCACTACTGTTGCCACTCTTGAGTCCATCGATGCTGCCACTTGTCCAGTCCATCTCGTTAGGGGTCTTCCTCTTTTTCTCTGACCCTCCACCTTACTAAACATGATATCCTTCTGTAGTGACTGGTCCCTCCTGACAATATATCCGAAGTATGAGAGACAAAGTTTGGCCATCTTGGCCTCCAAGGAGCACTCTGGCTGTACTTCTTCCAAAATGGATCTATTGGTTCTTTTGGTAGCCCATGGCACTTTCAATATTCTCCTCCAACACCATAACTCAAAAGCATCAGTTCTTCTACAATCTTCCTTATTCACTGTCCAGCTTTCGCATGCATATGAGGTTATTGAAAATGTCATGGCTTGGGTCAGGCACACCTTAGTTCTCAAGCTGACATCTTTGCTCCTCAACACTTTAAAAAGGTCTTGTGCAGCAGATTGGCCTAATGCAATATGCTGTTTGATTTCTTGATTGCTGCTTCCGTGAGTGTTGATAGGTGATCCAAGAAGAATGAAGTCCTTGACAACTTCATTCTTTTCTTTGTTGATAAGAATGTTGTTTATTGGTTCAGTGGTGAGGATTTTTGTTTTGACATTGAGATGCAATTCATACCGAAGGCTGTGCTCTTTGATCTTCATCAGTAAATGTTTTAAGTCCTTTTCACTTTTAGCAAGCAAGGAATTGATGGATGGGTAGGAGGCTCCTTTTGTGAAAAATTATATATAATGAATGATGATAATAGCCAACACTTTGATACAGATCTTACATGACTTTGCAATGGATGTCCTTAAGCAGAAGATACTGTGTGACCATTTTACAGATGAGCAAAGTGAGGTACTGGGAGGTTAAGGTATCTTCTTAGGCTGAAGCAGTGTAGGCAAGATGCACACCTACGCAGTCAGCTCCAGAGTCTGCTCCTAAGGGCAGTGATCAACATGCTTTCTTCATTCTAGTGTAAAATTCTTATTATTTGAATAAAGCACTTAAAACTTATTTTTATAAATATCATAGAAATTACCACTGATATGAGGCTATTTTTATAAAACTAAGTCTGGCCACTTGACTGCTTTAGGTGAGTATTACTACTTTATCTTACCTGTTGTTTTTTGATTATAGCATATTGGACCAGCTATCCCAGAAGTCAGTTCTGTGTGGTTTAAACTGTACATTTACCATATCACCGGGCAAGGACCACCATCTCTCTTATTGTCCAAAGGTACAAGGCTTCGAAAACTGCCAGATATATTCCAGGTATATTGTGGGTGTTTTTTTTTTTTAACTTTTGAGGAAAGTAAAAATTGGTGAACAGTATTATAGATGGTTTTCTTATTTCTGATTGCCATTTATGTTTCATTTCTTTCCCATAGGGTTATGATCGATTACTAATAACTTCTTGGGGTCATGATCCTGGAGTGGTTCCTACTTCTAACGTGCTCACGATGCTGAATGATGCTTTAACACATTCTGCAGTTTTAATTCAGGTACTGTTTCCTTATTTTAAGTAAACTGGATTGTATTTTTTAGGTTATAATATGTTTAGTAATTTCAAAATTATAAAGGAATCAAGATTTAGGTTTTAGTGCTGGCCCTTTGTCTAGCATGAGGGATGATAGAAACAACATGGACTTTAAAGTTAGAACCAGGTTTGAATTCCAGCCTCACCTTTTACTAGCTATGTGACCATTTAAAAAAACAAAAGCCGTTTTATTGAGATATAATTAACATTCCATGTAATTTACTCTTTTGACATGTACAAATCACTGGTTAGTATATCCACAGATAAGTGCAACCTTCACACCACCAATTTTGAAACATTTTCTCCACCTCAAAAAGAAACTCACTCTCCTCTTCCCGAGCCCTAAGCAACTGCTAACCCATTTTGTGCTTCTCGAGAATTGCCTGTTCTGAACATTTCTTAGAAGTTTTAGGGGCTTACCATTCTGCTGTTAAAGAGTATTGACAAAAGATAGTTTGTTAGAATTTGCCTTTTTTTGCAAAGAACTGATAGAATGAGAAAATCTATTTTAAACCTTTGAAAGAACACTAGTCTGTCATGGCCAGAGATGGTTTAGAGAAGGAAGCAGACCCTGGAATGTGGTGGGCCTGGTACGCCCTGCTCCCGTGCTTAGATTTTTAACCCCCGGGTGCTAGGCAAGTTAGCCTGGCAATTGTTTTTGGAAGGTCAGTTTGGGCACTGCTGAGGATGGTTGGGAGTGCAGGTAGAAGACCTACAGCAAGGTGCTGTGTATTGGTGCAGATAAGAGGTGTGGGGGCCTTCCAATCAGGGAAGTGGAAATAAGAATTCAAAGGAAAAAATGCTTGTAAGAAATACTGTGAGTGTTTTTGCAGCTGCAGTATAAGATTATATAGTATAATTTATGTAACCAATCCATTGATGGGCATTTTATTGTTTCCCATTATTTGTAATTGAAATGTTAGAGCAAATAACTTTGTGTGTATGCCTCTTCAGTGCTGGTTTTTAGATGCCATGTGGTTTTGGGGATCACTCCACCACCTTTCCTTTTTAGAACCACAGCTGACCCTTGAGCAGGTACATAGCCACATCAGCATCACTTGGCTAACTGGTGATTTACCTGCTCAATTACCTCCCCGTTTTTTCATTAGCCCATAACCGACTGTGAGAAACAGTCGGTTTGTTATTATATGCTTATCAGTCAAAAAGTATTGCTACTACATCATGGTTATATGCCATGGAGTCAGTTCTGACTCATAGCGACCCTGCCTAGAGTTTCCGAGGCTGTAAATCTTTGCGGGAGCAGAAAGCTTCCTCTTTCTCCCACAGAACTGCTGGTAGTTTCTAACTGCTGACTGTAAGATTAGCAGCCTGACTCGTAACCACTATGCTACAGGAGCTACAACTTCATAGAAACCGTATTAAAAATATCAGAACGTGAAGCTATTGCTTCTTGACTTAGCCTCCATCTAGGTCTGTCTGTACACTTCTGAAGACTGTGTTTCCATCTTTCTAGTCTTTTCCCAAAGAATTCTGCATTCTTTGATTTAACCATATCAAAACAGTAGTTTTTGCATCCTTGAGGAAGTCAGATTAATTTCCTTTTAAATGTTCTTTGAGTTTTAGGAACAAAGGAAGTCTGTCAGGGGAAGATCAGGACAAGAAGGGTGGATGGGGTAAGGGTTCCCAGTGAGATTCCCATAGGACAGCCCCTCTAGCAGGTACATTGTCTTGATGGAAAAAAATTTCCTAGGTGCAACTCCTGCCCTTTCTCAGTTCTGCAGTTTTCAGTGTTCTAAAAACTTCTTCCTGAGATCTCCCGAGGCTGTCTGGTATCAATCCAGATCACC
This sequence comes from Chrysochloris asiatica, assembly GCF_000296735.1. Classification (NCBI taxonomy): domain Eukaryota; kingdom Metazoa; phylum Chordata; class Mammalia; order Afrosoricida; family Chrysochloridae; genus Chrysochloris; species Chrysochloris asiatica. Next base: position 30,416,924 of record NW_006408519.1, read on the forward strand.
CTGTGATGTCCCAGAAGACATCGCTATTACCTTCTGAGCTTACCTCTCTGCCTTGAATGTAACTGGCCTAGTAGATGTCATCAGAAGCCGCTGTAATTTGTTGTTTTTTTTTTTTTTGCTTTGAAAATATAACATTTACTTAACATAAACATACTCTTGGAAAGCGCTCCTCTCCCCATCCAGTAAGAGACAAGGAAGCAGTAGAAAGATGAATAGTTTTTCTCAGCTTAAAAATTTTAACATTCCTTCTTCTACTTTTATATGTATTTTAGGATACTGAAATTTGGTCATATTGATATGTTTCTGTTGAAAGCCTCTTCCAGAAGTTTTAGAAAATGGTCACATATAATTAAATATGTTGTTAAGTCGGTTCTGCCTTATAGCAACCCTGTGTAGGGTTTCTGATGAGTTTGAACCGCCAACCTTGTGGACTCCAAAATAAATATGTCCATACAAGGTTAAGTTAAAATAATAATATATGTACAGTCACAGTCCAGTTAGGAAAACAAAAATCATGATAGGTATTTCAAAGAAAGGGAAATGATTATATAAACAGTGGAAATCTATAAGAGCATCCTGGAACTTTTTGGATAACCCAAGATACCAGTAATGCAAAAAGCAGCTACCATTTAGACTATGGAACAAAAAGGATGAGCTACCAGAAGCTAGAAGCTGCAAGGTGACCTCCCTTGAGCCTTCTGAGGGAGTGTGAGGTGGTTGGTGCGGGACGGCTGAAAATAGCTGGAGGCTGGAGTAGAGGGTATAGGCTGGAGGCCACTGTTTTGATTGGAATGTTTTTGAAGGCCCCCTAATGAGACTATGAAAAGTGCATTACTGAGAGGATTTGTCTGTAGCCACTATTTGCAGAGACCTGTTTAAACACGTTTTGTTTGGAATAAACCTGTGCGTGTGGGGACCGAAGGCCTAGTAGAAATACTTTCTGACTGACCCTTGTACTCAAAAGGTCTCTTTGCTTGTTGTAGAAAAATAGAAAATTGTTGAAAGCATTTTGATAGCTATTAATGTGGTGGAGTCCTGGTGTGGTGCTGTGGCTAAGCGCTGGACCTCAATGTCAGAATTACAAGGTTGGCAGTTCAAACCCACCAGTGGCTCCTCTGAAATCTGACACACAGGATTACTATGAGTTGGAAGCAACGCGATGGCACTTCATTTTGGCAGATTATCAAGTGTACTATCTTAGTTATATTTTGGATATAAAAAATTATTAGAAATACAAGGTTTTCTTAGTGCCTTTCAACTTTGTTTGTTTAGGGCCACGGTTTGCATGGGATGGGAGAAACTATCCACATACCCTTTCCATTTGATGAAGCAGAACTACAAGGAGGTACCTTACTTTGAATTCTATCAAAACTGTATCCATTTAACTTAGTATCAGTTGTGATAGCAGTTTGCTGGAGAACAGCAGGAAGTGACTCCTAAAAATCTCCTGCTTTTAAAGCGTATTGGCAAAAATTTTCTGCAGAAATGGATAGAATGAGAAGAACTACTTGGGACTTAGGGTTAAATACAAATCTGTTTTGGAGGTTAAGAGGATAAGTAGATAATCTGCCTTGATTTTCTGTATGCTTAACTTGTTTATTTTTTAAATTGTGTGGCAGTTCAAGAAAGATAATCCACAGGAAAGATTTTATGCTCAGAAAGTTGTTTTTTTCCCCATCCATCACATACTGTATTTTGGTGGGGGATGGGTCTTTAAAAAAATACTAGGGAACTTCAGAAACGTACTGGAAAAGTGGAATGAAAAGATAATGGAAGCCTACCTGTATCTGTGTCAGTTATCTAACAATGCTGTACTAGAGACACCCTAAATGGATGGCTGTAAGAAACACATAGAGTCTCTGACAGGTTAGGAGGCGGGAAGACTGAAGGCAGGGTGCAGCTTTTGGGGGAACCTAGGTTCAACATCTGTGGGCCTGGAACCCTTTGGAGACCTCATTGTGTCTGGGCAGCAATTTTCTTGAGTCTAGGAGGTTTCCAGCTCTTCTTTCTTGGTGGTACTGAGGTCCCTCCTCTACTCATATCTCCTTCCTCTTACATCCTGTGAGACAAAAGGGGATCAAGACCACGCCCCGGGGGAACTCCCCTTCCATGGCATCAGGGCTGTGACCTGAGTTAAAGGTGTTGTAGTATTCCATCGCAGCTCCTTTTTAGCTGCTGGTAGGCTGATCACATCAGATCATATCATGGGAGAATTACATCATGACTTAACTTCCAAACCACCGAGAATCCTGGCCAGTCAAGCTGACACATACTTTTTAATGGACACAGTTCAGTCAGTGACAGTATCCAAAGTAAAGCTCAACTTGCCATTTTAAAGATGAATAAATCCACGTTGTTTTTGTTGTTAGGTGCCATCGAATTGGTACTGACTCAGCAACAGAATGAAATACTGCCCCGTCCTGGCCAACCTCACAATTGTTGCTACGCTTGAGCCCATTTATGCTACTTCTTTGCCAATCCATCTTGCTGGGGGTGGGGGTGGGGGGGGGTACTTCCTCTTTTTCTCAGACCTTCCACCTTACCAAACATGATAGCCTTCTCCAGCAACTAGTTCTTTCTGACAATACGTCCGAAGTATGAGATAGGAAATTTGGCCATCTTGGCCTCCAAGGAGCACTCTGGCTGCATTTTTTCCAACACAGATCTGTTGGTTCTTTTGGCAGCCCATGGCACTTTCAGTATTCTCCTCCAACACCATAACTCAAAAGTATCAATTCTTCTACAGTCTTCCTTATTCACTGTCCAGCTTTTGCATTCATATGAGGTTACTGAAAATATCATGGCTTGGGTCAGGCATACCTTAGTCCTCAAACTGACGTCTTTGCTCTTCAACACTTTAAAAAGGTCTTGTGCAATAGATTTGCTTAATGCAATACATCGTTTGATTTCTTGACTGCTGCTTCCATGAGTATTGATAGTTGATCCAAGAAGAATGAAGTTCTTGACAACTTCAGTCTTTCTCCGTTGATAAGAATGTTGTTTATTGGTCTAATGGTGAGGATTTTTGTTTTCTTGACATTGAGATGTAATCCATACCGAAGGCTGTGCTCTTTGATCATCAGTAAATGTTTTATGTCCTCTTTTCAGCAAGCAAGGTTGTATCATCTGCATATAGCAGGTTGTTAATGAGTTTTCCTCTAATCCTGATGCCACATTTTTCTTCATGATAGAATTCTGCAAAATGAATGATTTATTCATTTAGAATACCTTCTTTAGACAGCATAAGAGATGATTATACACCTGGACCTCACCAGATGGAATACACAGAAATCAAATTGACTACATCTGTGGAAAGAGAGGACGGAAAAGCTCCATATCATCAGTCAAAACAAGACCAGGGGCAGATTGTGGAACAGACCATCAATTACTCATATGCAAATTCAAACTGAAGCTGAAGAAAATGAAAACGAGTCCACAAGAGCCAAAATATGACCTTGAGTATATCCCCCCTGAATTTAGAGATCATCTGAAGAACAGATTTGATACATTAAATCCTAAAGATTGAAGACCAGAAGAGTTGTGGGATGACATCAAGAACATCATACAGGAAGAAAGCAAAAAGTCATTAAGAAGACAAGAAAGAAG
>NW_006408519.1:30420664-30457941 GCF_000296735.1 Chrysochloris asiatica
CCCCCAGCTAATTTTGAACTGGTTGTGAATTATCATTACAAATCACCTGTGTCTATATCTTATTTCAACATTTAGTGTTGCTGTTGGATTTGTCTTTTGCTCTTAGGATTTGAGTAGATACAGGATTTTGATTAACAATGAAATTAGCTAGAATGACGGGGAGGTCTCAACCTGTTTCTGAAATTGCAGGTGAGAGAACTTGTAATTGATGGGATACATGGAGAATGTCTGCAAGAGCAAATTCCACTTTATTTTTCCAAACACAGATGAGACTTCACTGTTGAATATTAAACCATGCCTACTAAGGGAAAATGCAATGATTAAAACGTGTTAGTAAAGCACTCTATTATTCCATGGAAGTGCTCTGCTCTAGTTTTCTGATCTTAGAGTTACTCCAGTGATTTTAGCAATCAATGGTTCAAGTAATTTAATTTAGGTTAATTCATCAATGAATTTACTGTTTCTCCAGATTTTTTTTTTAACATCACCTCCCCTTCCCCTTTATTCTCCATCATACCTTTTCTTTTTTGACCCTGATGAGAGTTTTTTTTTTTTTTAATGTTGTGAATTATGTGATAGTTTACATGGGAGAACATTAGCTTTCATCCTATCATCCTATCATATATCGCTTCATTGCTATGGTTACAATCCCTTCCATGCATCATCAACCAACCAAAGGGTATATCCTGCAAGCCTGCCCCCCAGTCATCAGCACACAGCCCCTTTCCCTCGCTGTGTCTCAAGTTCCCAGCTGCTTCATCTCTCTACATCATCGTCTCTGCCTCCATCTCAGACATCACTGCTTCTCTGGGTAGGGTCCCGTTCTCCACTCTTCTCCCTTGATTGTCCCAGGGACCTCCGCTCCTAGACTGAAAAGTTATATCACTCCCCTCCTTGCTGCAAAACATCTACCTTTACATTTCCAACCCTCACAATCAGTCCTGGTAGCAGTTGTTCACTATTGTGTCACAAGAGACCTATCCCCCATCTCCTTTCATCAGCCCCACCTAGACAGATTGGATACTACTCAGTGGAGAGTGTACCTTCCTTCATGCCCTCTGAATCTAGGCTCCCTCTTGAAAGCTTGTAAGCCAGTCACTTCTTGCCTTTGTAACCACCCCCCCCCATTTTGGGTAGCCAATGTCCAAGTTGCCCATCCCTGTCTACTCTGTATATGGAGGGGTGGGAATGATCCTCGCTGTAAAGATTTGTTCCCTCTTTTGAGCTACTACATCCATAGGTGTAGGTCAAGTTCATCAAATTGTATCAGATTACTCTTTTTTCCCTCTTCTTTCTTCTTCTAATTGAGCTCTGATCATCTAGTCATTGAAGCCGGCTCAAGTGGGTATTATCTGCAAGTGTGGGTGTTCTTGTGCATATGCCCTCTCTTCTTATCAGCTGGACACTTCACTCTCCACTCTAGTCCTCTGTGGCTATGTCACTGCTTCTGAGCCCAAGAGTCCCCAGGTCTTGCCACACTGCTGGCCGACAAGGCTGTAATTCTGTATGGTGGAGTCCTGGTGTGGCAATGTAGCATGAGCACTAGACTGCTAACCACAAGGTAAGCAGTTCAAACCCACCAGTCGTTCCTCAGAACCCTGCACGGGGTTGCAATGAGTTGAAACTGACTTGATGGCACATCACAACAACAGCATATCTTTATGGTAGCAACTGCCACATCTTTCTCCCTCAGAATTGCTCATGTATTCAAACCACAAACCTGGTTGCTGCTGGTGCTGAACTACCGTGTCACCAGTACTGCCAAGACTTATTTAGGTGTGTGGTGGTGGCTGTTGGGAAGCGCTGTCAACTTGGTTCCCACTCATAACAACTCTGTGTAGGGTTTCCAAGGAGCAGCTTGTGGATTTGAACTGCCAACCTTGTGCTTAAGCAGTCCAGGGCTGATCCTACAGTGCCATATTCTAGTATAGAGTGTCTATAGGACTTCACAGATTTATGAGAACTTTGTTGTTGTTGTTAGGTGCCATAGAGTCGGTACTGACTCATAGCGACCTTATGCACAGCAGAGTGAAACACTGCCCAATCCTGGGCCAACCTCACAATTATTGCCATCTTTGAGACCACTGTTGCTGCCACTTTGCCAGTCCATCTCATTGGGGGTCTTCCTCTTTTTCTCTGACCCTCCACCTTAATAACTTGATATCCTTCTCCAGTGTCTGGTCCCTCCTGACAATATGTTCGAAGTATAAGAGATGAAGTTTGGCCATCCTGGCCTCCAAGGAGCACTCTGGCTGCACTTCTTCCTACACAGGTCTGTTGGTTCTTTTGGCAGCCTGTGGAACTTTTAATATTCTCCTCCAACACCATAACTCAAAAGTATCAAGTTTTCTATGGTCTTCCTTATTCATTGTCCAGCTTTTGTATGCATATGAGGTTATTGAAAATACCATGGCTTGGATCAGGCGCACCTTAGTCCTCAAGCTGACACCTTTGCTCTACAACACTTTAAAAAGGTCTTGAGCAGCAGATTTACCTAATGCAGTATATCATTGGATTTCTTGATTGCTGCTTCTATGAGTGTTAATAGTTGATCCAAGAAGAATGAAGTCTTTGACAACTTCAATCTTTTCTGCCTTGATAAGAATTTTGTTTATTGGTCCAGTGGTGAGGATTTTTGTTTTCTTTTACATTGAGATGCAATCCATACTGAAGGCTGTGCTCTCTGATCTTCATCAGTAAATATTTTAAGTCCTCTTCACTTTCAGCAAGGTTGTATCATCTACATATCGCAAGTTGTTAATGAGGCTTCCTCCAATCCTGATGCCACATTTTTCTTCATAGAACCCAGCTTCTTGGATGATTTGCTCAGCATAGAGGTTGAATAAGTATGGCGAAAGATACAACTTTAGTTAACGTCTAATTAATTAGCAATATGGTTGCAAGTATATTGTGAACTTCAGTTTCAGTAAGAATTTTACCTTTTCTGAAATGTAACAAAACCACATAAGTTATAGATTTAATACATTTCCTGGTAGAAGCTCTCCAAGTAAATGTTGGAGAGAAAATTTTGAGGAGAAATAGAAGCCTGGAGACTTTACCGCTTCTTGGCCCTGTTTGCTTACACAAAGCAGGTAATTTGGTTTTGATGAGCACATGCCGCCTGCACAAAAGACTTGTGTGTTTGTAGCCTTTTGCGGTCACAGATATTTCCTCATTGAAATGAATCTTGATGGATGTGTATGCAGTAATTCTAAGAGTTGTATAAGAAAAGAAATACATGTTTATGTTTTCTGGTATTCTGTTCTAAGACCATTCTCTTACACTCTTTGTTCCCCAGACTGTACCCGTGTCAATATGGGTGCCCATAAAGCCTTACAGATATTAAGGAACAAAGTGGACTTGCAGCATTTCTGTGGATACGTCACCATGCTGAATGCGTCGAGTCAGCTTCCAAACAGAAAACTCAGTGACGCTTCTGATGAGAGAGGTTAGTCAGTAGCTGGATTGTTTGAATGGAAATAATTGCTTTGAGTTTAGCAGAATCTTAATCAGACTATGGGGATTTTCATGGGGATGGTAGTGGGGAAGGGACATAGTAGCGACTTCAGCAGAAGCTAGGAGATCTGCTCAGAAGCTTTAAGAGATGATCTAAGCGAAAGTCTAAGCTTGTGTTTTGTCATTTCAGTCTTAGTTGCTTTAGGCTGGGGATTGGCACTATGGGCATTTTGAGCTGGGTGATTCTTTGTTTTGGGAGGGCAACCCAGACATTATGGGTATTTAGCATCCCTAAGTACCAGTTTTTTTGTTTTTGTTTGAGGTGCAGTAGCATCCCCACGTACAGTCATGATGACCAGACGTGTCTCTCGACATTGCCAAATACCCTAAGGGACAATATTGCCCCAGTTGAAAGCAATGACTTAATGCCAAAGACTATTGATTATTCTTCCATAGTCTCTGCTTTTGCTGGCAGTCTTCACTATGTTAGGACTGACTTGCTGCCCACTAGAATCCTAATACTCTGTGTGTATGTGTGTGTGTGTGTGTGTGTGTCCCCTCTGAAATACAAGGAGAACCTGATCTGGCTTCTGGCTCAGATGTAAATGGCAGCACAGAGTCATTTGAAATGGTCATTGAGGAAGCAACTATAGATTCAACAACAAAGCAAACCTCTGGTAAGGCTTTCAGACTCGTAGCCTGATTTCTGAACTTTTCTGTGAAGTCATTTGACTGCCACTTTTTTTAATTAATTATAAAGATATTTTTTTAGAAACTTTTGTCCACTCAGAAAAGTATTATAAATAGGACTTGAAAATTATAGTTCAAATTTCGTTATTTCTGTGTTACAAATTTTGGTCTATCCTCTCTTGGATTTCTGTGAATGCCCTTTCTGGGCAAAAGACCACTTTGAACTCCTTCTCCCCACAACTATGTATGTACTAAAAAAAATCCTTTTTCAGAGATCCTGTAGCACCCTTTGAGCCCTCTTCCCCTGCCAAGCCCATTGGTGGCTATCACTGGGCAGGATGAATCTCTGGGGCTCAGCTTCAGGAACTGGTCACTCATGGGACATGCTTGAGTGGTTGAAGTAATGCGTTGTTTATGTGTTCTTTTGTAGCTGTCACAACGGAAGCAGATTGGGTTCCTCTTGAATTGTGCTTTGGAATCCCACTGTTTAGTTCGGAGTTAAATCGCAAAGTTTGTAGGAAAATTGCTACACATGGCCTTTGCAGAAAAGAGAGGTGAGAGTGTGTATTGCCAACTTTTCATTACTGGAGTTTTCAACTCTCTGGAGTTTACTGTATCTGACTTGTATTCGGCATAGAGTCATTATCTCGTATATGCTTGTTGAGTAGAGTCCTGGTGTGGACTGCAAGGTTGGCAGTTCATATTCATCAGCCCCTCCTCAGAAACCCTAACAGCGCCATTTTGAGTCAGAATTGACTCATTGGCACTTAGCAACAACAACATGCTTCTTGATTGAATAAAATTGCTAAGGAGTTTGAACTTGATCATAAATTAGATACACAGAAACGTTTTGGGTAATTAGAATTAACAGTGTATGTACTTAGTTACCCAGTTTTGGGGAGGTTGTGGTCAGGTTCATATGGAATGTGAACCTAAGTTTTTTAAATATCTAATTGTCTTTTGAAAAATTCTCTGTACTTTTCACTTTCTTAAAATTTAGTTTTATTGTTGAGAATATGTATAGCTAAACATAGAGCAATTCGATGGTTTCTTGTTGCACCATTTAGTGACACCGATGACATTCTTGTAATTGTGTAACCATTCCCAACCTCCTCTTTTCCTGAGACGCCCCTCCCCCAGTAATGTACATGTGCTGCCCACTTAGGTTCCTGTCTCCTCTTTTGAGGTACTGGTAGCAGTTTGACCTCATCCTTGTAGATGGTTATTTAAGAGCGTGATGTTCGAGGCAGATGTTTTTTACTAGTTAGCTAAACTATTGTTTGGTTTTAAGATGTTGGGATATTTCTGGTTTAAGATTTAACTGTTATCTCAGGGTACTAATTTTAGGGGTTTGTCTGACGTTCATGACTCCAGAAAGGCTGGTTTTGTGAGAATTTGAAATTGTTCCCTGCATTTTCCTCTTTTTGGTCATAATTCTTATGTAGAATCTTTAATCAAAGTGACCAGTAATGGTAGCTTGATGTACCACCCAATTCTTCTGGACTCACGACAAAGGACGTAGTTGTTCACGGAGGCAGTTAGCCACACACATTCAATTTACGTTAGTAGTGATTCTTTTGTTCATCATTTTCTAAAACAAGCATACATTGTCAGGTATGACGTATAGGTTTTATCCGATATGCTAGTTTTGATTGTTCGGAGTGGTTGCTAAGAGGCAGTATTGTAAAGGTTCTGAGACTAGCAGGAAAGCACATCGTTGCATACGGGGGTGGGCGGAGGGGCAATTTAGGGAACTCATGTCCGAAAATGAAGTACTGACTTGACATATGAATGATGGTGTGGAGCTCTGGGTTAATGCGCTGGACTGCAAAGTCTGTTACATTTGAATCAAGCTTACCAGCTGCTCCTCAAAAATAGGGTCGTTAAGTGTCTGAACTGACTCGACAGAACAACAACAGCAACATCTTCTGAAAAATAACATGCATGAACATTTTGTGAAGAGTGGAAATGCTATAAAATTTTAAAGATCACCATTATGTCTACTAACAATGTGCGTATTTTCCATTAAAAGATGTAATTTAGGTAAGGTAATGTATGTTGAAATTTGTCAGATGGTTATTTTTAAGTTATCTGGTTAGTTAAACATTTTTGTGATAGTTGCCTACTTAAAGTGCCTAAGTCTGCAATTAAAAAGTTTCCTTTCATTTCACGTGTCTGCTGATAATTTTAAGCCTTTTTTAAACAATAGCTTTTTTTACTTTGGCTATGTATGATCTTTCATTTATTAATGCATCATTAGTATTAAATCATGCAGAAATTTCATTGAACAGAAAAGTTGGAATTGCTTTTCAAAACAAACTGTGTGATTAAGTAGAATATATATGTTGTTGTTGTTGTTGTTAAGTGCTGTCGAGTCAATTCTGAACCACAGTGACCCTGTATAGGGTTTCCAAGGAGCGACTAGTGAGCTTGAACCGCTGATCTTACAGATTGAACTGCTTTGCAGTCTGGTGCATTAACCCACAGTGCCACACCAGGACTCCAGAATGATGTATATGTATGTTTAAACTGCTAAAATTAAACTGTTGTGAGATGTTGGTTCTTGTCCTTATAATTGTCTTTATCTCTTTTTCTTCCTTTTTTCAGTCTTCAAAACCTCTTACATTCCAGTAGAAAACTCTCTCTACAAGTCCTGAACTTTGTCCACTCATTCCAGGTAACAAACATCCAAATGATGTTTTATAGTACTTCATACTAAATAGCATAGAAGACATTTTTTTTTTTTTTTTTAAGTCTCCACAATAGCAAGGCATGAGAAAAGCATTGTCTTCCTTTTCTAAATAAAGATTCTGGGGTTAAGAGAAGACACGATGCTGCTGGCCAGCGCTTGAGTCTAAAGCTTGAGACTTTTGTTCTGTGCCAGTGTTTCAGTCAGCAGACATCTGTTAGGCTCTGCTGTGCCACCCCGTGCTGGATGCACACGTGTCCATGAATCATCTGCAGGGAGGGGGCAGAGGGGGGTGTGTCTGTCGTAGTGAGGACCAGAGCTCAATGTCTTTGTCCTTTTGAAGGGAAGAAGGGTGCTCTGGAGTATTCAAATGGAACATTTCTGTTAATGATAGCCAGGCCAACGTTAGGAAATCATCCAGCCTTTGGTATTTTGTTTCATTCACCGTTCATTCAATTTGCAAGTGGTTATTATCTGCCAGACCTGTGGCAGGTCCTGGGAAAAGAGTGATGCATCAGACACTAATGGAGTCAATAGCGGTGTCTGAGGAACAGTCATCAAGTCCGAAAACGACTACAGATTCCGATAGGTGCTCTGAAGGAGCCAGAGTGATGGCAGAGCTACAGGCAGGCGTATATGAACTCCATGTAGAGTCGAGATGATACCTAAGCTGAAGCCTAGTGAAAGGAAAAGCATGGTTCAGGTGAGGCATGGCAGGTGCATGTCAGGGAAACTAAAGAATGCCAATGTGGCGGAAGCCTCGTCAGAGGTGAGGTTGAAGAGGCAGCAGGGCCTGCTGGAATATATTTAAGAGTTTGTGTTTCATGCTGAGTGCAGAGAGAAGTGATGAAAGGCTTTTTTAAAACAAAACAAAACACAGGAGAGTCGCGTGACTTCTGATGACTTCTTTTAAAAGATTCTTTGAGCTGCTCTTTGGGGACTAAATTAGACAAGGCAGGAGTGGAAGCCAGATCAGTTAGGAGGCTTCCCTAAAAGTCAAGTGAAGAATGCTGGTGCATGCTTCTCTGTTACAAACAAAATTGGCTATGTATCCCTAATTAAGGTGTGTTTATTACACACTGTTGTAGCAATCAGTTATACATACTCTCAAAGATACAGAAATAGACGTAAGAACGCAGTAAATAAACACAGCAAATTGAATACTCTTTGTTGCCATCTGAATGAACCCCTTGGAACTAGCAGGTCTTCAGGTTTCTCCATAGTTATTTTCAGTGGTTTTACTCAAGATTCTTGACCATGGAATCTTCTCCTGTTTCTTGACCTTTCAGGAAGGTGCTTCAACATTGGATATTCACGCAGAGGCCAGTTTCCCAAGTCTGCTTTCACAGGCGTCGTATGCTGATACGGGCGTCCCGCTTCCTGCCAAGAACTTAATATTTAAAGATGGAGTCCTGTCACAGTGGAGCGGACGGTCACCTTCCTCCCTTCTGATTGCTAACCTCCATTTGCAATAATTTGGTTCCAGCATTTGTTGCTCACACGTTCTGCCTTTTTCTTTCTGAGCTTTAGCTTTATAGGGCCAGCCACTAAAAAGCATCCTGTCCCACTGCAGTATAGGTTCATGCTGAAATGATTTTCAAAGTTTGGGGAACATGGTAATGGTTTCTGAAGTTTTGTTCATTACTGCACGTCCTACTGCAACAAAGAGCTTTTTAGCAGCCAGCACTGTATTTTTTATCTTGAGACAATCTGCATTTCTTTTATAATACTAAGGATATATACTTTATAGGCTTTATGATGATTGCTGTGTTTATAAGCAGTCACTGAATATTGCAGTGGTAATTTTATATGTTAGTTTATCAAACATAAACCTTGTTTAATTTTCTATTTTGTTACCTACATCATGGGAAGAGATGGGAACTCTTCCTCTGAAAAAGGCGTGATAATTAAATTAGCAAAATGTCTGTAATGGTGCCTATTAGCTGAGCAATGTTTAAGGATGTAGGTCAGCATAGTTATGTATAACCTAACCCGGATTTATAAGGTCTTAAGGATTCATTGACATCTCACGAAAAGCTTTGGAAGACATTCTATTTTTAAGGAATGTTTATATATGTCACTCGCTTTGGGCTTTATATTTTTTTCAGAGTCTGTATGGAAAAAATCGCATCTCTCTCTTGCCCCCTTACCAGTAGCTGTGGCTGCTGCACGTTTTCCTGATTGATTTTTGTTGAGTTAGTGCACCAGTGAATGGTTATGAAATTGAACTGGATGTTTTCAAACCAAGAGTTGTGGTTTAGGGGGTCTAAGACTTTGTCTTCTGATCAAAACACTTCAGTGGTAAGCCTTTTTTGAAGATGTTTAGTCATCGGGATCTTCAGTTTCTGTGAATAGTTTTGGACGAACATGGTAAAGATTGAATAATTTCTAAGTGTTTCTGGGGTCGTTGATTCTTTTAGTATCTCAATTGTCAGTTAGAATAATTGAAATCACTTTTTAGACTTTTCAGGTTAGTGCAGTGTTAGTTTAGCTCCTTGATAGATAATTGTTTGCTAGTTTAAAACTGTAACCAAACTAACTGGTCAAACAATGTATATCTAAAACACTTAAAACATTAGAAATTTTGGGAGTGTTATAACCTAAACATTTTTGCTGATCATTTTTGTTGTTGTTTATAGAACTGATATTTGTGTATTTAACATACTTTTGGAAAGATATGCCTTCCTTAAAACTGTTACCCTAACCATGCATTCAATACCGTAGCCTCTCTATAGAAGTGACTGGTTTGGACCAGGCTGCCTGTGGCATGGCCAGTACTGTGTTTGGGATAAATGCAGTAACGTTTCGTTTTCTACTTTGTTTTACATGAGGTAGAAACCAAGTGTCTGTTATACATGTTTATCTAGAAAAGGAAAAAAGCATACTAATATTAAATCATTTCCTATGACTGTGAATCACTCGTTTATTTTTCCAGTAATTGCTCTTGTACATTCCTAGTGCTGTTGGGTTTGTAGGAACCTTTTGCAGTTTATCAGCTGGAAGTTGTTAAGTGCTTCATCTGATCAGGCCACTTTAATCACCTTTCCATTGGCTTTGTTCAGATTCGTTGTATCTGTTGTATTTATTCCTGTATTAACAGTCTGAAGTCTGAGGGAGTGGCATGTACACTAATAAAGAATGGAGATCTGTAGTTGTTGGCGGTGAACCCAGTTTTTGGTGAATTTAAAGCTTCAAATACGAGAGTGATTTGTGCTGCTAGATTTCTTTTGTCAGATAATGAAGGAAAAACACAGAGTCTAATATCATGGATTTGAGAGAAAGGTTTTTTTTTTTTAATGTGGTTAATTTTGGTTTGTTGTGTGAGTGAGGGGAGACACCTGGTCTGCTCTGTGGCAGAAGACCTCATGCTCATCTGGACGGAAATAGCCTGCCTTCTAATCAGTTAGCAGAGTTCCCGATGCCGCCACCGCTGACACCGCTCAGCATGCTTTGTGAGATTGTTTTCGTGTCATCTGTTCTTATTTTAACTCATGTAAAATGCATCTCTTAAATCTCAAAAGTTGATCCAGTTCGACCAAAAGGTAAATTTAAAATATAAATTTTGTCATTTGCTAAAGAAGATCCATTAAATCATTTTTATCCAAGGGATTTGGGCAAATGTGTAAAGTGATTTTGTTGGCCTTTGTGCCACTTTCTCCCCGCCCCCTGTGCTCGATAGTGCCCTCAGTGTGGCTTCAGCTGTAGTAGATGTGTTTTAGGAACAAAAACTAAGAACAAACTTCAAAAGGACAGGAAGCTTAAGGTAGTATAATTTCGCCTCTCGGATGGCTTCTAAAGAAATGCTACTTTATGTCATTTTTTAAAAAGGTATGAAATTTCCCTTTTTTTTTTTTTTAAAGGTATGTCATCAGATGATTTTGTGTGTTCTTTTTTGGGGGGAATGTTGGTTTCTAATAATGTTTTCGTTTTCTCTGCCACTCATGTTTCTGTTCTATGTTCAGTGTTTCAGAAACACAATTTGTATTTAAAGATTTTAAAGTATCAAAACTGTAACTGAGTACAGTGAATTGTTTCTGGTATGATATTAATATTATACAATGAAGTGTATAAAAGTGCTGTCAATTTGACTATTGACACATAAACATGTTTACAAATAAACTGTGGTGTTGATCAAGTTGCTGTGAAAACACGTACAATCTTCCACCAACCCCTTCCCGCTTGAAGAATGGCAGTGTTTCAGAGCTGTTTGCTTTCATCGATTTATGAATATGTAATCTATGTAAGAGATAAATTATAGAGCTAACTAGTAGGCTAGAAGAAGTTCTGTAAGCGTCTTTTTAGTTTGGAATAATTGTAGGCTTACAGATAAGTTGCAGAGACAGTCCAGTGACTTTCTGTCTAGCTTTCACCATGCTGCTGCCAATACAGACACATTGTCAAAGTGAAGATGTAACCTTTGGGGCAGTTCTGTTGACACACCTGGAGACTTGTTTTTGCCAGTTTTCCCACTAATGCCCTTTCCCCACTTGAGGACCCAGTCCGGGAAGCCTTGTTACACTTAGTCTGTGACAGTTTCTCAACTCTCCTGAGACCATGGGACTGTTGGAGAGTCAGTGATCTTGCAGGAAGCTGCTCACCCTGGGTTGATCTGAGCTTTTCCTGTGCTCAAATTGAGGTCGCAATGTACCAGAAAGAATGTCACGGGGGTCCCTGATGGCGGTATGTGTTAGTGGTGATGACCTGCTGGTTTAGGTGCTGTCTGCTAAGATACTTAACTGTTAGATTTTTTTTTCATATCCATACTCTGTTCTTTGGATATGAGTCACTAAGCCCACCCTCAAGGGGGGAGACAGTAAGCGTGGCCACCTCCTGGACTCGGACTCTCTCTATATATCAGCTTGAGTCCTTTAAAGGAAATGTATCCCTTTTCCTGTGTATGTGTATGCCCATTTATTCCTGCTAGTATAGGCACATGGCTGTTTGTTTCAGTTGGTTCCGACTCGTAGTGACCCTCTGTAAGATTTCTGAGGAGTAAGCTGGTGGGTTTGAACTCCAGACTTTGTGTCTACAGTGCATTATGCATCACACCAGGCAGGACTCCTATAATCTAACACTGTTTGTTTTGTTGTATAAACTGCTCTAGCTTTGACCTTTGGGAAATTTTTCAGGTTGCTTCTTCTCTCCTTTCAACATCTTTTATTTTTCCCCTTCTGGCAGTTTATTATTTCCTGGCACTGCTAGGTTTTTTCCCAGGCCCCCGCCCTAGAATCCAAGGAGCCCTAGCCCTTTTATTTGAGACTGGTATTTTCAAATCAAGATCTGAGTGTTGAGTGCACCCATTGTTCCTGAAGTGTTACTGCTTCGAGGCTGAACTTCTCAGTGAACTGAGCTGGGAAATACAAATACCCATGGACCTTATAGGTTAGCATACAGATCACGCAGGAGTGGGCACTGTCCCCTCCGTTGTGCATAGATAGGGTCTCAGTGAGTTTTCCCATCCCTGCATTACATAGCTGTATCAAAGTTTGTTTATTCACCACCTGCTAAAGGACATCTTAAGAGCAGCTTGTGTTGGACAGTTAAAATAAAGATCTTGTAAACATTCATGTATGTACTTGTTTTTAATGTAAACACATTTTCAGTTTGTTTAAGTGAGACTGCTGGGTCACTTGGTCAGTGTATGTGCCAAGCTGTCTTCCACCGTGAGTACCATTTTGGATTCTAACCAGCGATGAACGAGAGTTCCTGATGCATTGCATCACCAGCATTTCATAATGTCATGGAGGTTTTTTGTTTTAATTTGATCAGTTTTTCCTTGTGTGAGTAGTATTTCATTGTGTTTGAAAACTGCATTTCCCTTATGACAAGTGGAGAGCACAGTGGCTCCATTCAATAAGCATTTGTCTCAAACAACAAGGTCTGTGGTTTGAGCTTGCCAGCCATTCCTTGGGAAAAAGATGAGGCTTTCTGCTCCCTTGAAGATTTAAAGTCCTGGAAATGCTATACAGGATTGCTAGGAGTCGGAATCGGCTCCACTATCTTTAACAACAACAAATGACAAATGTAGTGCTATAGGATAAGCACTGGATTGCTAACCAAAACGTTAGCGGTTCAAACCCACCAGCCACTCCATGAAAACCCTATATAGAGTGCATAGGGATTGACTCCAGGGCAGTTAACAACAGTGGGAAATGATGTTGGTTATCTTTTCATGTGCTTATTTGTCATTTATATATCTTTGCTGGAGTACTGGGGCAGCGCAGTGGGTTAATGCACTGGACTGCAAGGTTGGTTTGAACTGCAAAGTCAGGTTCAAGCTCACCAGCTGCTCCTTGGAAACCCTATACAGGGTTTCTGTGGGTCAGAACCAACTCAACAGAACTTAACAACAACAACAACCTATCTGCTGAACTTCCTGTTCAGATCTTTTGCCCATTTTCTGGTAAAAGGCTTTTTTTATTGCTCAGTGTGTATTTGAGAGGAATGTCCTTCGTCACATAAGAGTTGAGTAGGTATTTTCTCTTACTCTGACATATCTCTTCGCAGTGTCTTATGGAGCAAAAGTTGTCAAAAATTTTTATCATATCCAGTGAGTTTAAATTTTTTAGATTTGGCTTTTGATGCTGTATCTAAAATTTCATTACCAAACCCAGGACCGTGCAGATAGTTTGCTGTTTGATAATTCATCTTTGATCTGTTTTGAGTTAACTTTTGGATGAGGTGTTAAGTATGTGTTAAGGTTCAGTTTTTGCACATGTTTCTTGAAAAGACTTTCAAGTAAATTGTCTTTGCAACTTTACACACATCAGTGGTGATGTGCTGTGGAGTCGCTTCCAACTCATAGCAAGCCTGCAAAGGGTTTCTGAGGCTGTAAATCTTTACGGGAACAGAAAGACTCATCTTTCTCCTGTGGAACGGCTGGTAATTTTGAACTGCCAACCTTGAGGTTAGCAGCCCGACTCGTAACCGTTACGCTACCAGAGCTCCTTACACACATCAGTAGACAGAACTAAAGAGGCAGTGAGGAGCAGTGGTTGTGGGAGTGGAAGCACATGTTCTAAAGTTGGAAGTGGTAAAGGTCGTACAACTCTAAATTTATAAAATAGGAAAAAAATCAATTGTGCACTTAAAACAGGTGAATGTTATGATATTGTTAAGTGCTTTCGAGTTGGTTCCAGCTCACAGTGACCCCTGTATAGGGTTTCCGAGGAGTGGCTGGTGAGCTTGAACCGCCAACCCCACAGTTCACAGTGAAATTGCAGTCCGGGCCGTTAACCCTCAGCTAAGAACGTGTTTTGTTTCTTCCATCAGTGTTTTGAAGATTTAGCATACATCTCTACATACTCTTATTTTGTTAGATTTAAACTTAACTTCATTTTTTGTGCTGTTGGAATTTTTTAAAATTTCAGATTGAAATTGTTCCTTGTTAATAATACAGAGATGCAGTTAGACTTTGTATTTGGCCTTGTATCCTGTGCCCTGGCTAAACTTCGTTTTTAGGGAGCTTTTTGTTGTTGTTGTTTTGTCTTTGGGATATTCTATATAGACATTCATGTCTGTTTTCAGAGTTCTTCTTTTCTATTTGTGTTACTGGAGGTGTGGTAAGCATGAAGGAATCGCTGAAGTGGGGAGCCTCTTGTTTTTAGGTGACTTTCAGCTGAGGCCCTTTAGCTCTTTGTTCTGGGTGCAGACAGTGTTGAGTCTTGGTCATGATGATGATAATGAGACGTGTGATGCTCCTGGCTCTGGAGAAGAAACCTTCGGTTTCCATTTTGAGAGTGGTTACCAAATGCTGCCCGCTGAGAAGGCTGCAGTCTCAGAGCCTGGTCCTGAAACCTCACGTGCACATTCTGGTTTCTGTCGCCTGTCTCACTCAGCCTCATCCTGACTCAGTTTCTCTTTAGTAGTATCCTAGCTGGAGGAGGTAGAGGTGGGATTTGGGGGAATTCAGTTACTCCATCCGTAGACCATTTTCTGCTGAAATTCCCATCCTCTGCTCTTCAGCGTCTCTTGCCACTCCTGCAAATCTGCTTTCCATCTTCTTGTACTATGGCTCCTGTTACAACCTCCGTAGTTTTAGCCAGGATAGTTTTGTTTCTTATTCTCCTCATGACTGATGGGTCACCGGCAAGGGCGAAGGGTGCTGTCAGTGTTAAGTTGGTTCTGACTTGTAGTGACTGCAGAGCAAAACAAAACACTGCCCGGCCCAACTCCAGCCTCACCACTGTTAGTTAGCATGTGTGAACCCCTCTCCTTGGGGACCTTTCTCTTTTTCACTGATCCTCTCCCAGGAATGATGACCATTTCTTAGGGCTGGCCCCTCTTGATCACCTGTCCAAAGTATGTAGGACAGAGTATCACCAGCCTCACTTTCAAGGAGCATGCTGGCTGCACTTCTTCCAAAACAGATTTGTGTGTTCGTTTGACAGCCTATGGTACTTTCAGCATTCTCTGCCAGCACAATTCAGATCCATTGATTCTTCTCCACTTAAACACTGTGAAATCAGAAATGCACCGAAGGTCATTATGGGGTTAATTTCTTAAAAAAAAAACATTAGGGAGTGTTTTAGACATTTACGAAAGTAGGAGAAAGGCAGAGAAATTTCACCTACTCATCACCCAGCAAGTGGGTAGAGAGGCCATTTTGGGGGTTGCTTTGGAGAAGAAGGTGGTCTGGACTGAAGAGGAAACTTCACCTGCAAACCCTGAAGGAACTTACAGCTGGAGATGATGGACAAAGCACCCAAGGGCCTTCCACCCTTACAAAAACCTCAGAGAAGAAAAAGAGACCATCTAGGCTAAAATGTGGGCAAAATATGTGAATAGGTAGTTAATACAAATATATAATGATCAATAAAACAATTCATAATTCAAGTACTATAAGGTAGCATTTCATACCTAACAGACTGGTAAAAATGAAAAAGATGTTAATACCCAGTACCAGAGCAGACTCAGGGAAGCACGGATTTGTACACATCTGAAAGTTATATTTGTTGTTAAGTGCCTTCGAGTCAGTTCTGACTCAGCGAACCTGTACAGGGTTTCAGAGGAGCGGCTAGAAATTCTCAACATCTTTTTAGGAAACTTGGGAGTATCTATCCACACATTAAATGGTGCCCTTTGATGTAACAAGTGACCCCTGTCATGCTTATTGTGGTTTCTCAGCACAATTTTGTCATGTAGTCTGTGAAAACATACTTTTAATATTGGTGAAAAAATTTCCCCATATGAAAGATCTTGAGGATCAAAACCGTCAGTGGTTTCCATGTTGGGAAGCTTACTTGTTCAAAATAAAGTTCGTGGATGAGTGGCTCATTTTTTAAATCCATCCCCAGATGGAATTATGCCTGAGTGAATCTGAAGAGGTTCATTCTCACACCCATATCACCACGTGTGTGAGAAAGGAGATGGAGCTTTGGAAAGTCCCAACTCTTTCTTAAAGCATTTGTTTGTTTGGTGTGTTTTACCCTTGAGAGAAACAAATGAACAACTGTCATTTTCCATGTCTTCATCTATTTAATCCCAAACAATTGTAGAAATTTATTTTTAGGCCATTCCTGCTTTCTGTCCTGTAAACACCATGTCACGCCAAAATACCAAAAGGGCACCGTTACCCAGTTAAGCTTTCAACTTGATCTCTTAATGTTTCCCTTACTGTCAAAGTGTTGTTGGTCCTAGGACTGAGATAAAACAATGTTTATATTTAAACTCCTTACGAGGCATGGTGTTAGTCTTCTGTTGCAGGTCTTCCTCTTTCCAGTGGGTGGCAGTATTTCACTTGTAATCATTTCTTTTAGCTATGTCTCCCCTTTTGTGAGGATTTTTGGTGTGCTGTAAGATAATACTGGACTGTGAACCACAAGATTGGTAGTTCAAAGCCACCAGCCACTCCTTGGGAACCCTATACAGGGTCTCTATGAATCGTAATTCACTTAACACTTGTATGAGGGTATCACAGATTTTTTTTCAAGAGAGTAAATAGAACTCACCTTTGCTAACCTGTTGGTTAAGTTCATTTTGAAAACTACTTTGAGAACATTAAAGCAGTTGCCACAGAGTTCACTCTGACTGGTGGTGACCCTGTGTGTGTCCATGTGCTCTGTAAGATTTTCTATGGCTGGTTTTTTGGAACTAGATTGCCAGATCTTTCTTCGATGACATCTCTAGGTGGAGTCTAAACCTCCAAGCATGTTAACCATTTACATGACCCAGGGACTCCAGACCAACAGCCTAGCCCTGGACAACTGACAACTTTCAGCTACAAGCGCTAGAATCCAGTCTTTTGTTGCTCCTCTGCTTCTCTCTTTGTGACAGTCTTATTCTCGCTTCCCAAAGTAAAAATCCATGTTTCTCACATCTCAAGTTGAAAAGGCTTCCGATGGAAAGCTGAACTGTGAGGGTGGAGAAATGCGGCAATCCAATTGGCCACTGCGTGTCACGTGCCAGTGTAACAGCCAGCCTCTTCCAGAAACAATGGAATATGTGAAGGGTGGTTTTGAGCCAAACTTAGTTCGGCTACAATTTCACTTTGTATAGAGCTTTAAAACATGGAGCACTCATATTGGACCTATGAGGGCATGTGACATCTGATGAGGAAACAGACTCGGTTCAACTCCGAGGTCAAGCCAACCCCAGTGCCAGACGAGGTTTACAGTAGTGAGAGTGATGCCAGGAAGTGGTGAGTAGTTACAGAGCAGAATGTCTTTCTCTAAACTTGAGATTCTAGCGAACTCCTGTGGCGGCTGCTGTTGTTAAGTGTCCTCGCGTTAGTTCCAACTCATAGTGAACCTGTACAGGGTTTTCACGGCACAGCTGACCTTTGTACAGGATTTGAACGCTGACCTTTCAGTTAGCAGTCCAGTGCTTACCGTACAGCTACACAAGGACTCCATTCTTGTGGCTATCCTGCAGAAATAGCTCCCTCTAATGGCGCTGCGGGATAATGCACTGGGCCGCAAGGTCATTTTGAACAGCAAGTTCGCTGAGTCGGGACTCCATGGCACATAACAACAGCCACACATGGGGCCGCCAGGAGTCAGAATGGACTCTGGGTAATGCGCTGTGCAGAGGACGGCGCTCCAGGGAAGTGGATGCACTGCCCTTCAGGCCTGACTAGCTCCTACCTGGGAAGTCCTTGAGTGGTACAAATGAGGAACATTGAGTTGCTAACCAAAATGTTAAAGGTTCAGTTACCCAGAGGCACTTAGAAAGAAGGTCTGGTAGTATACTTGTAAGAAAACCAGCAGCCAATAATAACCCTATGGAGCACAGTTGGACTGACACGTGGGGTCGCCAGGAGTTGGCATCAAGTTACCAACTGTGTATCCTCTCCTGCTCCCAGGCCTGGTGGTAGAAATGGAGGAAGAGCAGCTTCCTCATGGTGCTAAAAGTGCCTGCATCTTGTTAAGTGCCATTGAGTTGGTTCCAACCCATAGTGTCCCTGTAAGGGCTTCCCAGGAGCAGCTGGTGAGCTTGAACCACTGACCTTTCGGTTCGGATTGACTTGGCAGTCCAGCCCTTTAATCCACAGCACCACGCCAGGACTCACTTGAAATTAGATTAGCTTTGGCCAATGAGATGGGAGCAGAGGTAGAGCAAGTCATTTCTGGGGCCATGTCTTAAAGAGTCAGCGCACAACTGGTCCCTTCCTTCTTCCTACCACTGTGACAGATGGTGTCACTGTGACAGAGAATCTATCAGCTGGGTCCCTGGTGAGAACGCTCTGGTAGACTATCGCATGAGTGAGAGCCTTTGTCACTTTAACGCTGAGATTTGGGGAATGTTAGTTACAGATGCATACCCTGGCCCACCCTCACTGACTGGCAATGTGACCTAGGCAAAGTACTTAAAACTCTCCTTGGTCTGTTACTTTGAGTGAATGGAGACCCTCAGCCCGCTAGATTGTTTTCAGCATTGAATGGGCTGTGGTGGTGGTGGTGGTGTGCCGTGGACTTGGTTCTGACTCACAGCGACCATGTACAGGGTTTCCAAGGTTGTGCATCTTTTTGGGACCAAAAAGCCTCGTCTTTCTCCCGTGGAACTGCTGGTGGTTTTGAACTGCTGACCATGAGATTAGCAGTGTGACTCATAACCACTACACTACCAGAGCTGGGTTGTTGTTGTTATGTGCCGTGGAGTTGGTTCCGACTCATAGCGACCCTGCACAGGGTTTCCAAGGCTGTTAATCTTTATGGGAGCACAAAATCTCATCTTTCTCTCATGTGCGGAACAGCTGGTAGTTTCGAACTGCTGACCGTGAGATCAGCAGCCCGATTCGTAACTGCTCTGCTACCAGAGCTGGGCTAGTACTTGGAAATGAGTAGCTGTTTATGACTATTTTAGATGTGAGCAGATAGCTTCTTTATGTGTAGGAGCATTTTTTTCTAAAAGTATGTAAGTGTGCTTCTGTATTAATCTGCCTTAGCCTTAGCCTGAGCCATGACTATAGTTGATAAGGGGATTTGGAGGGGGACCACCTTGTTTTACTGAGGTTCTTGAGGGGGCTGCCTGTCGACAGTGAGCACAGAGTACTGCACAGTCCAGGCCCAGCAAGTGAACACCTGACTCAAACCGCTCATGTGTACAAATGGCTAGCTTGCCCCACCCTCACCTTCCTCGCCTGGAGCTTTCTGTCACTGTTGCCATGGAAACTATTGGGGTTGAAGCTGTGTATCCATCTGGATTTTTAAACTCTGAGGAGCAGAATCCAAGTCTAACTACAGAAAGCAGCAAGGGGACAGCAAAACAACATAGCAAAGCTCACCAAACCAGAGAGTCAGGCTTAAAAGCCACAGGGCCAGAGTTGTTGTTGTTGTTAACCACCATCAAGCAGGCCCCGGCCTCATGGCGGCCCTATTCTTAACAGGGTCATATTCCTAGTAGGGTGAGATCTCTGTAATCCATAGGATTTTCACTGCCTGGTTTTCAGAAGTCAATTACCAGACCTTTCTTCCTGATCATGCTTACAATAAATGCATGACTTCTCGTTAGGTGTTGAATTGGTTCCAACTCATAGTGACCATATGTATAACAGAACAAAACACTGCCCAGTCTTGGGGCATATTCACAATTGTTATGTGTGAGCCCACTGTTGCTGCCAATGTGTCAACCCATCTTTAGCGGGGGATGTCTTCCTCTTTTTCACTGGCCCTCCACTTTTCCAAACATGATGTCCTTCTCTAGGCACTAGTCTCTCTTGATAATATATTCAAAATACGACAGATGAAGTCTTTCCATCTCACGTCTAAGGAGCATTCTGGCTGTACTTCTTCCAAGGCAGATTTGTTTGTTCTCAGACAGTCCGTGGTACTTTCAATATTCTTTATGCCAACACCATCATTCAAATGCATCGATTCATCTACGGTCTTCCTTATCCACTGTCCAACTTTCATATGCATAGGAGGTGACTGAAAATACCAAGACTTGGGTCAGGAGCATCTTAGTCCTCAAATGGACATCTTTGCTCTTTAATACTTCAAAGAAATCTTTTGCAGTAGATTTGCTGTATGCTGAGCTGAGAGAGTTGTTTCCCTGGCTCTGAATCTGTTTTTCCCATTCAGCCTGGAGCCTCAGGAACAACTCTGCTGACAAGTTCTGAGCCCTAACACCCAAATCAGCTAAGAACTGGTGGCGTTTGAGGCACACTGAGCCAGGTGTTGGGTGCAGATTCTGCTCAGCCCAAGTGTATACATGGCTCATGTGTATGTGTGTGAGTGTGCTTGGAGTGTGTGAGTGTAAGGCTTGAAGCTGCGGTCAGGCTTGGAGGGAGGACTTGCCTCTCCTCCCCACAGATATGGCTCCTACTACCAGAACTGATGGTTTAGCTTTGACGACACGCACAGGAAGTAGGAGTTAAGGAGAAGTACAAGAAACACGGGAACATATATTAAGGGCAGTCAGCAGCAAAGTTTGGGGGAGCTTGGGTTAGGAGGGGCCCCATGAATACCTTTGCTTTGATTCTTGATTTCGGAGCCAATGTGAAATAAGAAGTCAGGCAAGTGGAGATGGAAATAGCACCAATATTAGTGATCAAGGTTAGGTGTGTAGTCATAGAAAATGCCTAAACCCTCATCCTGAACTCTGTGGTCCTTGCTCAGCCACAGGCAACTCCGAACACCCACGGGAACAACTCTGATCTCGCGAGAACCAGGCCTGTGCGTATGGGCCGGGCTCACCTGCGCTGTGTCTCTTTCTCAAACCCCTTTCCATCAGGCAAATCCATGGCATCCCCTAAGCAGGGAACACGGCGTTTAGGGGGGAATTCCCTGAGAGACCGGGCAAGAAGTGTTCCTTCCAACAGCTGTGAACTTTGGACAGAGTCTCTCAAATGGGGGGGGGGGGGGGCTGACTCCTCAGGAGCGTGGACATTTTATTTGGTATTTGTGAGATATTTAAAATGTTTTGTTTTTCGTTTCAGTGGTAATCTAAATAATATCCAAATGACTTCCTTATACTCATACTCGAGTCTTGCCACTTAATCTCAGTGCCTGAATTTGTGTTGTGTTTATGGCCTTGTTGATATTAACTGGTGCTTAATTTCTGTGGGCGAATGAGAAAAGAAGTCATCTGAACACAGACTTGGGGAGGGACCAGCTAATCTCGGAGTGCATCCTGTGGACAAAGGGATGGTAGGAGTTGGGCTAGAGAAAAGTACTGAGAAAAGGGAGGCATCTTAACGCAGAACTCAAAAGATTGCACACAAAGGGAAGAGTGATCAGTTTTGTACACCACAGCATCCTGTCACACTAAATTAATTTTGGTGATTTGGATTTTATAGATTTGCTTGCATTCATTTACTTTGCAATTGTATTGGTTTTAAAGCTGCATGAAATTTAGAAACATAAGAATTTTATGCCCAACTTTGTACATATTTAAGCAACATTCTAATAAAAATAAGCATAATTAATGCCCAGGGACTGAGAGACCTCCCCTTTTCCAGTGAGAGATTGCAGCCCAGCCTTTGCTGTGTACAACCAGGTCCCACGGAGTTCTCAAAGTGTGACGCCTGACCCAGAAGCACCAGCATCACCAGGGAACTTACTAGAAATGAAGACACTACGGCTTTACCCTAGACCTATACAATCAGAAATTCTGGGTGTTAAAACCAAAATGCACCAGATA
This sequence comes from Chrysochloris asiatica, assembly GCF_000296735.1. Classification (NCBI taxonomy): domain Eukaryota; kingdom Metazoa; phylum Chordata; class Mammalia; order Afrosoricida; family Chrysochloridae; genus Chrysochloris; species Chrysochloris asiatica. The sequence goes on from NW_006408519.1 coordinate 30,442,581, forward strand.
CTAGTATAACAGAATTGATTTATTGTAAGTAGCTATGATTCGAATCAGGCAGCGTCAAACCCAACACTATTGGCAAAGTTCTCCACAAAGGGGCAGAGTGAAAACAGGTTATAACAATTTATTTCTTCTGAGTAGATACGATTTGAATCAGGCAGCATCAAAACCTAAACAAGGCACGCCACAAAGGACAGAGTGAGAATAGGTTTATATAGGTAAGGTCATCTCCTGAAGGTCACTGTATTTCTCTGTTGTTGTTGTTAAGTGCCATCAAATCGGTTCTGAATATAAAAAACGTTATATAGGATTGCTAGGACTCAGAACCAACTTGACAGCGTGCAGCAGCAACATGGGTTAACAACCTCAACCAAGGGGTCAACCAGCTTGCCAATAGGCCACTTGGACAGGAGGCTTTTAAATTTTTAAATTTGTTTATGAGTAGATTGTGATTGTAGATGAGGAATCAGTAGGTCTCTGCTTTGGGATGGCTTCTCCATGCTACTTCACCTTGCCCCTATCCCCACCGTCAATTTGAGGCTCATGAACTCTGGCAGAGCTTTGAGGAGGCACATTTATCCCAAAGCCACTGAACTGTTAACTGTGAGGTTGGCAGTTCAAATTTACCAGCTCCTCCTCGGAAACCCTATTCAGGATTGCTGTATAGGGTTTCTGAGAAGCGACTGGTGGGTTTGAACCACCAACCTTGCAGTTCAAACTGGCCTTACAGTCCAGTGCATTGTCCTGTAGCACCACATCAGGACATCACATCAACAACAGGGCTATGGAGGGACGGAAAGAGAGAAGATATCGGCAGACGGACGAGTTGTTATTGTTATTAGGTGCCATTGAGTCAGTACTAACTCACAGTGACCTAATGCATAATAGAACGAAACACAGCTAGAGACATGAACTAAAACAGTGACCATGGGGACCTGACTAGTTTGCGTAGGGAATGCAGCCAGAAGGGTTTTCATTATGGTGAAAGTGGTCTCTCTAGAGGCCGGGAGGTCCCCCTAAGGCACGTCTGAGGTTTGAGGGAAGTACTGTGGTCAAAACACTTAAGAGAATTCCAGGTCATTTTGCATCCCTTTAGAGCTGAAATGTAAACATCCCCAGAACATGGGTCCCAGCTCTTCAGAGCCTTTCTGGACATAGTGGTCAATCAAAAGCCAGCCTGATAGACCCTATCCGGAGTCTGAGAGCACCAGACTGATGCGTCTGCTCGGGAGAGGAATAGAACTGTCATCTACACTTGGGAAGAGACATTCTGATGTCTCCGTGACACTTAGAATTGACTATTGAGAATAAGGGACATTGTGACATGCACGAAATAACATAATATTAAAACTTCTATTTAAAACAAAACAGACTGAACAATGTGTAACAGGATCATTTGCTCGTGTTGGGTGGTTAATAGGAGCCTGGATCCCTGCTACTGCACACGAGCCAAAGGCTGGTCTCACCTGAAGAGTTATATAAGGCAGACAAAGAAAAGAATTTCTATCCAATTTATTATTGGGTGCCGTTGAGTCCTTTCCAACTTACTGACCCCATATGACAGAGAATGGTCCCACAGGGTTTTCTTAGCTGTGATCTTTATGGAAGCAAATTACCAAGTTTTCCTCTAACAGAGCCCCTGGGTGAGTTTGAACTGCCAACTTTTCAGTTAGCAGCCAAGCACTTAACTGTTCCTCCACTAGTGCTCTAGTTTGGTTTCTGTTGTTAAATGCCATCGAGTCGTTTCCGACTCATAGCGACTCTATGTTCTGAGGAACAACTGGTGGGTTTGAACTGCTGACCTTGTGATTCACAGTCCAGTGCTGAGACTATAGCACCACATACTGGTCTAGGAATGGTGTTGGGTAGAGAGGAATGTTGAGCTAAGAGCAAAGATGGGGTGGTGGTTAGGGAGGGGGTGGGGTTCAAACATGTCTGATGCAAACTTTAGTTGACAATAGAAAACCATTTTTCTATATCCTGTGGCAGTTTTATCATGATTGCTTTTTTTTTTTTTTTTTTTTAATAGCAGTTCTGGGGTCTTTCTGCAGCTGTGTTAATAGAGGTCACAGGAGAGAGAAATGTCTTACAGAACTCTGAATGTCAGCCTCCTGCTGGCTTGGATAAAAGCCCAAGAAATCAGGGATGGCCAAGTCAATCAGCCTCCTTGAAATTTCTCCCTTCCTTTTCCAAAACAAATCATTCTTGCACTTCCTCTTGCTCTGGAAATATTAACAACAGCAATCATAACGAGAGCCTCAAATAGCAATACTAGCTACAATCTATAAGTCAAGAAATCAAAGGACATGCTGCATTAGGCAAATCTGCTGCACAAGACCTCTAAAGTGTTCAAGAGCAGAGATGTCAGTTTGAGGACTAAGGTGCACCTGACCCAAGCCATGGTATTTTCAATAGCTTCATATGCATGTGAAAGCTGGACAGTGAATCAGGAAGACTGTAGAAGAATCCACGCACTTGAGTTAGGGTGTTGGAAAATAATATTGAAAGTACCATGGACTTCCAAACCAATCTGTATTGGAAGAAGTACAGCCAGAATGCTCCTTAGAAGCAAGAGTGTCAAGAATTGGTCCCTCATATGTTGGATGTATTATATTATCATGAGGGACCAGTCCCTGGAGAAGGACATTATGCTTGGTAAACTGGAGGGACAGCAAAAAAGAGGGAGACCTTCAAAGGGATGAATTGATACAATGCCAACAGCAAGGGGTTCAAGTGTAACAACAATTGTGAGGTTGGTATAAGATTGGGCATGTTTCATTCTGTTGTTCATAGAATCGCTGTGAGTCAGAACTGATTAGATGACATCCAAAAAATACAATCTGTTGAGACAACATGCAAACATTTTTTTTTTCCTCATTGAATCTTCATAACAGTCTCATTCCCTTTTATGTACATATAGACTCCTGGTGTGGCACTGTAGGATCAGTGCAGGACTTCAAACCACAAGCTTGGCAGTTCAAACCCACCAGCTGCTCCTTAGAAGCTCTATACAAGGTCACTATGAGTTGGAACCCACTTGACTGCACTTTACAACGACAATGGTAGATACAGAGAGGCTAGTGATGTGCCTAAACTTACAAAGTTGCCAAGTTGACAGGGCTAGAAGTTGAACCCGGGATGACTTAACTTCCAAGCTTCATCTCTTTCCACAATGTTATGCTGCTTTGCTGATCGCTATGGCATATTAAATGTTAGAGGCAGTAGGGACCTTAGACATCAATGGCTCAATGTGCAAAGGACAGAATACTGAGAACCAGACAGCTGATGTGATATGCTCAAGACCACACAAGGTCAGAACTTGAACTCAGGACTCCTGACTTTTGAATTGTGTTCTATCCCTCTTATCTACAAGATTGTAGAAGAATAGATGCATTTGAGTTATGGTGTTGGAGAAGCACATTAAAAGTACCATGGACTGCCTGAAGAACAAAGAAATCTGTCTTGGAAGAAGTGCAGCCAGAAGGCTTCTTAGAAGCTAGGATGGCCAGACTTCATCACTCATATTTTAGACATATTATCAGGAGGGACCAGTCCCTGAAGAAGGATATCATGCTTGATAAAATGGAGGGTCAGTGAAAAGTATGAAGCCCCCCAACGATATAGTGGCAGCAATAATGGGCTCAAGCTTAAGAAAAATTGTAAGGGTGGCGCAGGCCTAGGCAGTGTTTCATTCTGTTGTGCACGGGATCGCTATGAGTTTGTACCAACTTGACGGCACCTAACCACAACAAATCACTTGAGATAGACTCGATTTGGATTATTAGATTATTTATTTTTTTTTCCTAGCAAGGAATCCTACTGTCCAGTGACGTCACAGACCAATTAAATCTCTGAATCTGTATGAGAACATTGAAGAAACAATCCCCAGCTGATTCAGATGAGTAGCTGGCGGTGAAAACAACCAGGTTACACTTTTGACGTAGTCTATTCAAATAATTTCAGGAAGCATCATGGCTCTTTAGGATATGCACTAGACTGTGAACCACAAGGTCAGTGGTTTGAGCCCACCAGCTGCTCCGCAGGAGAAAGATGAGGCTTTCTGTTTCAACAAAAGATCTAAAATCTGGGAAACCCTATACAGGGTTACTGTGAGTCTAAACCAACTCCATGGCACATGACAACAACTAGAATATCTATTGCCATTTCCTTGTTCAGGACCAAGGGGGACATGGAAGACTTCATGTGGTATCATTCTCTGGTAATGTGCAGCAACCCCTCCCTTATGTGATTCACAAGCCACTTTCACACTAACGCAGAACCTCAAGAATTAGTGGATGAATTTAAAAATCATTTTACTTCTGTGCCTTTATTGCATGAACATGGATTTGTTTCCAACAAATGAAAAGCTGTGTTAAATACAGTGATCATGTGTCTTCTCTCTCACATTTTTTCCTTATAACATTGATTCTTGAAGTCCCAAAAAACTTCAACTCATCCAATAAAAATTCTGATTAAAAATAAATTCTGATGATACAATGGAAAAGTAGAACTTTTGTGCAGATCCTTTTGAAGGTAATATGGAAAATGATTATCCTTTTCTGTTGTCGCTGTTAAGTGCCATCAAGTTGGTTCCAACTCATAGCAACCCAGTAAAGGGTTTCCAAGGAGCAGCTGGAGGATTTGAACCGCCGACCTCAAACCAACGTTGTAGTGATTAGTCTACAGTGCCCCACCAGGACTCCTTTTCTGCTCCTCATTAACTTCTGGTATTCCAATACCAGTTTTCCTTAAGCTTCTTGTCTGTAATCAGCAATCCATAAATAAAACAATATATGAGTCAGAATAAAAACAAAACAGCGATGTTCAAAACCATACAGTAGCTAGCAGTATTCGGCTGCGTACTAAACTAGCTGAGTAAGCCACGTACTCATCTCGTCTCTGCTTACTGGGTGGTTGGTTGCTCATGCGATTCACTTTCAGAAGTACCCCAATATTTTCTGAATTCATGGGATGGGCTTTTTGATACTTATTTTATTGATTTAAAAGTAGAGACAAAAAAGGTAATGTTATTACTCTTAACAAAAAAGGTTATATGGTGTAGTGAGTTATCTAATGTCTCTTCTAATCAAACAACATTTCTGTCCTGCTGGGCCTTGGTAAGAGGAGGTGGGAGAAGATACCGATAGGATGGCAGGATTCAGCTGTGGATGTTAACAGAGTTCATTGTAATTATAAAAACTTGAAACTCAAGCATGGGCTTAAAATTAGCCATCTCAGAAGCAAAGGGGGGCAAATCTCATTACCAACAAAGCAGAAGAACCAGGAGTGGAGAACCTGAGATCCCTGTTCATTGAACTTCCTTGACTTAGGGACAGGAAGCTGGGACACTGGAAGAGTGACAGAGGAGAAGCAGCAACACAGCCAAGAGCCAGAGCACAAGACAGAGCCATGGACTTCCTAACCCATGGAACAAATAAAGCTGAGGGACTTTGAGCAGGAAGCTTGCTTGTACTTAAGTAGGTGAGCTAGCTTGCTGACCCATGGAACTAGATCCGAGTGTCTTCAGACTGAGGCTTACGGTGGAGTGGTGTGTCCTGTGGGCATTTATCAGCAACTGACTGGAACAGCTGTGCCCTGAGCGTTTTCTGAATATGTTAACTTCCCGAAAACACCCCCTAACTGTGAGTATGGTGTCTGAGTTCTGTGTGGTCGTTGCAATGGATTATGGGACCCAGTTGAGTAGAGACGGCTAAGAGAGGATTTGTTGGTACCACATATTGCTAAACCTTGGAAAACCTTAGGGGATCTTTGGAGAACCAGAAACCACCAGTTGAGAAATCTTGGTACAGTGGGTAGAAAAACTTGGACATTGAATTTGCATAGACCTGCCAACAAATTATGGACTCATATGATAGGCATGTACTGTCTCATTGAATCTTCACAACCATCTGCAAAATAGGCATCAGTGTACCCATGTTTCAGATGTGAAAGTTGAGAGAGGCTAAGTGATTTCCCTAATTTTGAAACCAGTCATGTCTGGCTCCTGTTGTTGTTGTTAGATGTCGTGGAGTAGGTTCCTACTCATTGAATTACGAGCGACAGCACTAAACACTGCCCGGTCCTGCACCGTCCTCACAATCATTGTTACACTGGAACCCATTGCTGCTGCCACTGTGCCAAACCATCTAACGGGGGGTCCTCCTTTTTTTCGTTGACCCTCCACTTTACCAAGCATGATTTCTTTCTATGGAGACTGGTCCCTCCAGATAATATGTCCGAATTCTGAGAGATGAAGTCTCACCATTTTGGCTTCTAAGGAGCATTCTAGCTGCACTTCTTCCAAGACAGGTTTCTTTGTTCTTCAGGCAGTCCATGGTACTTTTCATATTCTGTCTCGACATCATAACTCAAATGCATCAATTCTACCATCTTCCTTAATCATTGTCCAACTTTCACATACATTTGAGGCAACTGAAAATACCATGGCTTGGGTCAGGTGCACCTTAGTCTTCAAGCTGACATCTTGTGCTTGAACACTTTAAAGAGGTCTTGTGCAGCAGATTTGCCTAGTACAATACATCATTTCACTTCTTGACTGTTGCTTACGTGAGTGTTGATGGTGGATCCAACCAAAAGGAAGTCTTAGACAACTTCAATCTTTTCTCCATTTATCATGATGTTATTTATTGGTCCAGTGGTGAGGATTTTTGTGTTTTTTTTTTTTACATTGAGATGCAACCTATTCTGAAGGCTGTGGTCTTTGATCTTTATCAGTAAGTATTGTAAGTCTTCTTTGCTTTCAGCAAACAAGGTTGTATCATCTGCATATCTCAGGCTGTTAATGAGTCTTCCTCCAATCCTGATGCCATGTTCTTCTTCATATAATCCAGTTTCTTGGATTATTTGCTCAGTGTACAGATTGAATAAGTATGGTGAAAGAATACAACCCTGGTGCACACCTTTCCTATTTTAAACCATTCAGTGTTCCCTTGTTCTGTTTGAACAACTGCCCTTTGATCTGTGTATATATAGGTTTCTCATGAAGACAATGAAGTATTCTGGAATAGCCAGTCACTGCAATATTGTCCATAACTTGTCATGATTCACACAGTCAAAAGCTTTTGCATAGTCAATGAAGCACAGGTACACATCATTCTGCTATTCTGTGCATTCTGCCATCATCTGTTTGACATCAGCAATGATACCCCTCATTCCATGCCTGGTATGAATCCAGCCCGAATATCTGGAAGTTCCCTGTTGATGTACTGCTGCAGCATTTTTGGATTATCTTTAGCAAAATTTTACTTGCATATGCTATTAATAATATTGCCTGATGATTTCTACATTCCATTAGGTCACTTCTGTTTGGAATGGGCACAAATATGGATCTCTGCTAATCAGTTGGCATAGATGAGTGAATGCCTCCAGTGCTGCATCAGTGTGTTGAAAGATTTCCCATTTGTATTCCATCAGTTCCCAGAGCCTTGTTCTTTGCCAATGCCTTCAGTGCACCTTGGACTTCTTCCTTCAGTACCATTGGCTCTTGATCATATGCTACCTCTTGATGATATGTAGTGGTTGAACATCAACCATTTCTGTTTTGGTACAGTGACTCTGTATATTCCTTCTGTCTTTTGTTTTTGTTGCTTTCGGCAGGTATTGTTCAATATTTTGCCTATAGAATCCTTCAATGCTGCAATTGAGGCTTGAATTTTTCTTTAGTTCTTTCAGTCTGAGAACTGCTGAGTGTGTTCTTCCCTTTTGGTTTTCTAACTCCAGATCTTTGCATATTTCATTATAATACTTGACTTTGTCTTATTGAAATTTGACATTTTCTATTCATCTCTTTAACTTCATCCTTTCTTCTATTATTTTTAGCATCTTTATGCCACAGAACAAGTTTCAGAGTCTCTTTTGACATCCATTATTCAATATTCAATATTTTCATTCTATCTGACAGTGTTTCACTGCTATTCATAAGGTTTTCAGTGGATAAACATTCATAAGTAATCTGCCTCTCCTTCTACCTAGTGTGTGTGAGTCTGGAAGCTCAGCTGAAACCGGTCCATCATCAGTGACCTGGTTGATATTTAAAGTACAGTGGCACAGCTTCCAGCATCACAACAACATGCAAGCCACCACAGTGTGACGAGCTGACAGATGAGTGGTGGTCTGACTCCTAAGTCCCTTCTTTAATTTGTGTCTGTGCGTGTGTGTAAGTCTGTAATTTCATTCTGGTGTTCTTTATTCTTTCCTGATGGTCTGATGTCGGGGACTGGCCTCGACATGGGAGTTTTGTTCATGAGTGTTTGGTTCACGAGGAGGGGATATCCGGCGGTGATAGGGATAGCAAAAGAATACACAGAAAGACAGAGGGAGACAAAGAGACACCCTGAAATCAGGGTGGATGCATCACTGGTGGGCAGACTTGAGACTATAGGCATCGTGGCCTCTGCAGTCAGCAACTCACTGCCCTGAAAACTGTACTGCATGCCCTCCAACCTGTAATGCACCCCTGGGCCAGCCTGCGCCTCCATTTTATTTAGGGGAGGAGCTTCACACAAAGCTGGGAGGGACTAAGACAAGGTACAGCTAACATCAGTAATTTTCCAGACATTCAGGTAACTCTATTTCATATTTCGCTGGTTCGAATCCCAGGCCCACAACTTGGTTTCTCAGGCTCAATTAACATATCTGAGCTCAGTTGGGAGAAGGTGAGAGGGAAGGTCAAATAGCTTGGGAGGAGTCCCGCTGTCTTGGCTTCCTGAGCCAGGTTTTCAGGAACTTGGCACCTGGGACAGGTTTAGGGAGGATGTCCTTTTGTCTATGGAACAAAGAACTGGGAAGTAGCCAAGCTATTTTTAGTTAATCCTTCGGAGAAAAGCTTAACCTTTGAAACCTTTACAGTCTCAGCTTTAGGAAAATATTACATTTATCTGTGGATATTAAGGGCTTCATGTCTGCATTTAGTAAAAAACATCACTAGATACTAAGATGAAAAACAATTTGCCATAACTGCTAGGTGGCTAGAATCTGTTCCTCGGAGCCTGTGGCCTGCAACACTCGGGCCCTGTGGGCCTCGAACTTCTGACCAGGTTTACACGGTCTGCAACAGTCTGAGTTTCTATATGGTACAACTTCCTTTCCAGAAGCCTTCGTAATATAGTGGATTACAAGCTGTGCCGCTAATCACAAGGTCTGTAGTTCAAATCTATCAGTCACTCTTTAGGAGAAAGATGAAGCTTTCTGTTCCTGTAAAGATTTACAATCTTGGGAAAACCGACACCGAATCACTATGAGTCAGAGCTGGCCCGGTGGCACACAGCCATCACCACCACCTCCATTTCCTTTCAGGCAAAATAATATCTTTTAGAACTTCTTGTGTAAAAATTCAGTGATGATGAATTGTCTTAGTTTACATTTATCTGAAAATGTCTTTGTGTTTCTTCATTCTTCAAGGATATATTTGCTAAATACAGAATTCTGAGTTGATAGTTCTTCCTATCAATGTTTAAAAATACTGGCCTCCATTGTTCTTTAAGCAGTTAGTGGTCAAATTATTTCCTCCTATATTTATTCTGCTTAGAAGTTTTTCTCTTTATCTTTGATTTTCACCAGTTTGTCTACAATATACTTAGGTGGAATCTTCATTGCTTTTTTGTTGTAAATGTATCTTTCACCAATTTTAGGAAAAATTCAGCCTTTATTTCTTCAAATATTTTTTCATCCTCATTTTCTCTTCTCCTTTATCCTCATGAGACTCCAATTATATGTGTACTATACCTTATAATATTATCATTGGATTCCTGGTGTGGCACTGTAGGATAAGCACTGGACTGTGAACCACAGGGTTAGCAGTTCAGACATACTAGCTGTTCCCTGGAAACCTTATTGTTGTGGTGGTTGTTAAGTGTTGTTGAGTCGGCTCCCACTCATAGTGAGCCTGTATAGGGTTTCTGTGTTGATCCTACAGTCCAGTGCTGATCCTACAGCACCACACCAGGCACCCACAGAAACCCCATACATGACAGCTTAGAGTTGGAACTGACTTGACGACACTAAACAGCAATTTTATAACTTGATATTATAACTCTTTAAAGATCTTTGACTGTTGAGTGTCATCAAGTTGGTTCTGACTCATAGCGACCCTGTAGAGGGCTTCCAAGAAGTGGCTGGTGAGTTTGAACCACTGACCTTGTAGTTCAAACTGACCTTGCGGTCCAGTGCCTTATTCCATAACTCCATACCAGGACTCCAAGATCTCTAAATAGGTGTGTTCTTTTTCATATACTTTTTTAAATATAAAAAGACTTTTTTTTTTAATGTAAAAAGGGTTTTGTTATTTTTCAATATACTTTTTTTCTTTCTTTTTTTCAAGTTAAAAATATTCTATTGATTTTTCAAGTACCTGACTTTTTCTTCTGTCATTGCCAATTTTCTACTGAGCACATTCAGTGAATTTTTATTTCAGGTAGATTATATTACAGTTCTAGAATTTCCATTTTGCTATCTTATATCATTTCCATTTTTTATATTTTCATATATTCATAGTCAGGTTTATTTTATTTTACAATTTGAAAAGAGTTATAACCATTTTCAGATATTTAACTGGGTCACTTCAAGTTTGGTCTCCATTGATTATCTTTTCTCTTGATTTGGATAACTTTTTCCTGTTTCACTATTATTGAGAAGTTTGGGGTTGTACCTGGGCAGGGTAAAATATCTGTTATAGGGGCTCTCATCCTATTATCTTTATCTAAATAGTCCTGATTTTGTTTGTTCTAAACTCAAACTGCGCTGGTGGAAAGTGGCTGATATGTCAGTAGAAGTAACTTACCTTTGGCTGGGCTGGTTAAAGTTTGTCCCCAACATACATAAGTCAGGAATCAGCCAGAAATTTGGGCAATATTTATGTACACACTATGGGACATACCACAAGTTGAAAATTTGATCTATCTCTATAGGATAAAGTATCTTTTAAGTATTTTTTTTTTTACATTTATTATGCAATATTTCAAATTTGCAGAAAAGTAATTAGCATAATCAACACCAATTATCTATCTTCTGCATACAATTTAAAATATTCCCTAATATTTCTTTCATCTGATTTTTCTGGGTTTTTCTTAAAGCAGGTGTTAGACATAAAGACATTATTTAAGGATCAGTAGAACTTTTATTTGTGTTCATGTCATCTCACAACCAGGTGATTAGCCCTGCAAGACTGAGACCTACCTATGCCTTGTTGTCGTTAAGTGCCGTTGAGTTGGTTCTGATTCATAGCCACCCTTTATAGAGTTTCCAAGGAGGGGCTGGTGAGTTTGAACTGCCAACCTTGAAGTTCAAACTACCTTGCAGTCGAGCGTTTATCCTACAGCACCACACCAGAATATAGCAGAAAACAGAGTTCTTTGATCTCTCTGGTGGTGGGTTCATACCTCTGTTGTGGATCTAGCATCTGGCTCATAAAAGGGTTATGTGTTATTTGTAATATTTTGATGTTGCACTGTCTCACTGAGGATCTGACCCATGATTAGTGGTCAAAATATATTTGTTGAGTTGATTTCAAAACTATAGGATATTATGAGAACAGAAAAAAGTATAAGTCCCAGGAAATGTATAAAATCTCTCATATAAACTTTTCGGAGTCTTTTGGAGAAGAAAACTGCCTTTAATTGCAAGGAAAACAGAAGCAAATCACATGAATTGAGAAGTCCTTTGGTTTTTGAAGGTTAGGGAATATCCTTCCTCTGAGCTCTCAAGATAGCCGAAGGATACAGAATTAGGGTCCAGGAAGCTTAACAGAGAGTCTATATGATAATTTATCAGATTGAGGCAAAGGTCTTGTGATTAATTAAACCATGGACTTTCTTTCCTTTTTAAAAAATCATTTTTTCTTTTGTGTTTCCTGACATTTTATATAAATGGATGAGGATTCTTTGGAAGTCTAATGCTTTCCTTCAGCACCTCTCTCTTATCTTGTTGAAAGCCAAACTTTGCATTTGATGGACTGCCAAGGCTAGTGGAAAATAATTCAGATTTTAGAATCCCAAAACATAGCTCATGTAAGCTATAATGATAGCTAATCTACCCTGCCCATTGTTAATCACTTCAGTTGTAGCTAAACAGTATTATTAACTTTTTTTTTTTTCTATTTAGAGTTAACTCCTGTGTTTTATATGCTTAATGCAATCTCTAGCATTTGAGAGAGCTATTTGTAATCATTGTTTCCAGAGGTTTTCAGCAAGATTAAAGTTTTTCAGGCATTTTCTAAGTTTAAACATATTGTCAAATGCCATTCATCTATGTTGTTGGGGTGCTGTTGAATCAGCTCTGACTCAGAGCAAAGCAAATTTTAGACCCAGACATCTGAGACCTCCAGAAGCTCTGAGTGAAACACTGCCCGGGTGAAACACTGTCCGAATGAAACACTGCCCAGTCCTGTGCCATCCTCACAACCTTTACGTTTGAGCCCACTGGTGCCGTCACTGTGTCAATGCATCTCACTGAGGGTCTCACTCTTTTTTCGCTGACGCTCTACAAAGTATGATGTCCTTCTCCAAGGTCTGGTCCCTCCTGACAACATGTTCAAAGTATGAGAGATGAAGTCTCGCTATTCTCATTTCGAAGGCGCATTCTGGCTGTACTTCTTCCGAGACAGATTCGTTCATTCTCTTGTGTTGTTAAATTGCTTAAATTAGTGACCCTGGATAGGCTTTTCAAGGAGTGGCTATTGCGTTTGAACCACCAACCTTGCAGTTAGAAGTCCAGTGCTTACCTTACAATGCCACACCATTCTTCTGGCAGCCCATGATATATTCAATATTCTTTACCACCATCCCAATTTAAATACATCGATTCTTCTTCGGTCTTCCAGCTTTTGCATGCAGATGGGGTCATCGCAAATACCATGGCTTGGGTCAGGCACACAAAGTGACATATTTGGCTCCTTCTCATTCATCTATAGAACTCAAATATTTCTTGTTTATCTTTTATTTATTTGAATTCTATTGCAGGAGTGGTGACAAGGAAAATCAAGGATCTGATGTTTGTGGTTCAGTCATAGATGTTGATAAAGTGATGAGAGTAACAGTGGGAAGGAAACCCAGACATTCCAGACTTCTCTAAGACTTTTTTCCCCAACAAACAAACAAAAACAAAGCAGTACTACCAGTAGCAATTCTGGTTGTCAGAGGGCATTGTTCTGACAATTGTTTCCAATCTAAGACATGGAAGAATCACAAGGAATCATTTACCAGGCAGAGAGTGCAGGCATGGCAGCTTCTCAGAGGCAGCATGACTGCGTGATTAAGAATGGTGGTTCAAGCATCAGGAAAGCTTCATTTCTGGTCCAGCCTCCCCTCTGGTCCTTGTAAGGTCTTGGCCATTACATTACACAGATGAGCTTTTGTGGTATGTGTGCAAAATGCAGATAGTTATACATACTTTGCTTAGTTACTTTGTGGATTAAATGAGATCATACATTCAAAATATCTACTCTGAGCAAGGCATATAGTACGTGCTCAACAAATATTAGCTGTTGGTAGTATTCAGTATTTGAACTTGACACTAAACTTGGAGGTATGAGCAAGTGGGAATTTATGATTCCATCGTTAAAGCATTTTCCAGAATAGAAGTTGTCCCTTTGAGCCAAAACTGATATTTAAGCATATCAGGGGTATTTGTGAGCTAAAGGGGTTGGTGTTTATGCAGTGAGAAGTGGGGTGTTTTTGTCAGAGAGAAGAGGGAGTAAGGAAGAGACATGCAGTAGATCCTGGCAGCTTGGGTGTTTCGGTGGAAATTGCCCTTGGCATGGAGACTGTCAGGGTGGGTGCAAAAGAAACGGTGATGTGAAATTCTTGGGCTGAATTCACTAATGAGGGTGCAGGAAGGAGAAGGAGGCCTGTTTGCATCCCAAGGTCCTGCACGCTCCGTTATACTGTTGTTGTTAAGTGACTTGGTTCCAAGTCATAGCGACCCTGTATAGGGGTTCTGAGGAGCAGCTGGTGAGTTTGAACCACCGACTTTGCAGTTCAAGCTGGTCTTGTGATCCAGTGCTGATCCTACAGTGCCACACCAGAAGTCTCCATTATACTAGGGATCCATTTCCTTTTAGTGTGATCGTGGATAAAGTATGTGATTTTTTGAAACCTTGACTTTCTTATCTGTAAACTGGGGAGGCGAACTCTTCCCTCACTGTGATGTTTTCAAGATTTAAAGAGAAAATGTAAATGGAAAGGTCAGCATGAAGATCATCAATAAGTTTCCTTCAGTCTTGCTTTCGCTTGTGCTTTGGGGTCTTATTATGAGAGGTGAGAAATTGTCCTCTCATTTAAAAATGACTGTAATATATCAAAACAACAATAAGATATCATCTCACACCAGCAATAACAGCAAAGATCAAAAAAGTAGAGGACAATAAATGCTGGCGAGGATGTGGAGAAACTGGGATGCTCCTGCATTGCTGGTGGGATTGCAAAATGGTCCAACCATTCCGGAAAGCAATATGGCACTTACTCAGATGGTTGGAAATAGAAATACCTTATGATCCAGCAATTCCTCTACTTGGTATTTACCCACAAGAAATATGAGCCATAACATGAGTAGATATATGCACACCAATGTTCCTAACAGCACTATTTACAATAGCAGAAAGATGGAGACATCCTAAATGCCCATCAACTGAAGAATGGATAAACAAACTGTGGTACATACACACAATGGAATATTATGCTACCTTGAAGAATAACAAAGAAGCTGCAAGCCACTGCATAACATAGATGAAACTTGTGGACATTATGTTGAGTGAAATTAGTCACAAAACGAGAAATACTGCATAGGACCACTACTGTAAAAGACTAAGAAAAAGAACCCATACTAAAAGGGGGGAGGGAATTATGTGCTGGTTACCAGTAGATGGGGGGGGGGGTGAGGGGAGGGAGGGGAAGGTAGAACACAGGAAAGGGAATAGACACAGGATAGTTTGAGTGCTGGGGAGGGGGCAATATGCAAGAAGGGGGAGGGGAATGGAAGAACAAGGAGGATGGGAGAACAGTTAGGCAGGTTTTTGTGGGCTAAGTGTATGCACAACCTTGGAACAACAGGGCTCTGGGATACAAGGATTGAGGCATGGTTTGAATGGATAAAAGAGGGGAAATAATATTAAGATTCTTGACTATCTTTTGAATCTTGGTTTCCCTTGCATACCATTATAAAATAGATGCTTGAGGGGGAGAGAAAGGAATAGCCAGAAATATCACCATAGAAAGCTTATAAGTCAGTCTTCTGCCTATAACTGATTGGAATACCTAAAATGGGGCTAAAATTTGCTCAGTGAAGGAGGCTTCCTGTAGAGCGGCTGCATTACATAAGACCATAGGTGGAATCCTGAACTGCATCCAGAATCTTC
>NW_006408519.1:30459139-30463711 GCF_000296735.1 Chrysochloris asiatica
GTTGGAAATATAAAGGTAGACATTTTGTAGCAAAAGGAGGGGAGTGGTTGACTTTACAGTTCAGGAGTGGAGGTCCCTGGGACCATCGAGGCAGAAGAGCAGAGTGTGGGACCCTACCCAGAGAAACAGTGATGCCAGAGATGGAGGCAGAGACAATGGCATGGAGAGATGAACAGCTGGGGACTCTAGACCCAGAGAAGGAGAGGAGCTGTGTGCTAACGACCAGGGGGAAGGCTTGCAGGGTATACACTTTGGTTGTTTGATGATGCATGGAGGGGATTGTAATCATGGCAATGAAACAATATATGATAAGATGAATATAAAGATAATGTTCTCCCATGTAAACTATCACATAATCACAATGAAACATTTTGAAACAAGAAAAAAAAAAGACTGTAATGTTATGATGACTTATTTCATGAAAGTTAAATAAAATTGTCCTGTCATGTGGAGTTGCTTAGACTCTGAGGGGCCTTAGTGACAAGTCATGTGATGTCAGCCAACCTGTCAATTTCATGAGTTCTTCAGAGCATCAGGATCACCCATAAGTATCTCCACGCTGGAGCTTTCCTTCTCATCTTGTGACAGTCTTCCAGCCTGGCCCAGGCCACTTACCTGGGGATGACAGTCACAGCTGGAGAGCAGCCACCATCAGCAGGAAAGATGTGATGGTTCTCAGAGTCAGTGCTTCCTAATAATGGAGGCAGGATGACCTCAGGCAAGCTGCTCCATCATCCTGAGCTTCATTTTGATCATTCATTAGGAAAATGGGGATAATAAGACTTCCTTCCCATGATGATGCAAGGGTGGAAAAAGGTGAAATAAATGAGAACATCTGGCGTGCAGAAGGTGAGTAGAGGAGCATTGTTCTCAGTAAATTCAGTCAAGTGCGCACAGCTCAACATCCTGCTAACAAAGTCTCTGCAGTTCCCAAGTTACCCATCAATCTGTTCCTTTTGTTGATTGAAAAAAACAAAAACCAGACTCATAAAGAAGAGTTCCAGCCTTTCCGTCATGCATCATTTCTCTTTGGAGGTTGAGCCGTGATTACATTTGCAGAACTGTGTCCTACAGGGGAGGTAAATTGGTTACAGCATGGTCAGAACCTCTGGCTGACTCCTAACATCACACCTGAGCCTCCGTTTGAACCAGAACAGAGAAGCCTGTGGAACTCTCAGAAGGTCCATGTTTGGACTTTAGTAACGGGGCAGATAATTACATTCCTTCTGATATTGTTGAAGTTAGATGTCATGAAGTGGGTACTGACTCAGAGAGACCTTAGGCACAACAGAATGAAACACTGTCGATCTGCTCCAACCTCACATTCGTTGCTATGGCTGACTCCATTGCTGCTGCCACTGTGCCAATCCAGCTTGTTAGAGGGTCTTCCTCTTTTTCTCTGACTTTCCACTTTAACAAACATGATCTCCTTCTCCAGGGACTTGTCCCTCCTGATAATATGTCTGAAATATGAGAGATGAAGTCTGGCCATCCTGGCTTCTAAGGAGGATCATTCTGGCTTCAAACACAGATCTTTTGTTTTTGTTTTTTTGGCAGACCATGTACTTTTAATATTCTCCTCCAACACCATCACTCAAATGCATCAGTCTTCCGTATTTACTGTCTCAACTTTCACATGCATCTGAGGCTATTGAAAATACTAAGGCTTAGGTCAGGTACACCTTAGTCCTCAAACTGACATCTTTGCTTTTGAACTCTTTAAAGAGGTCTTGTGCAGTAGATTTGCCTGATGCAATACGTGTGCCCAAGCCCACTGCCAGCAAGTCAGTTCCAACATTTTACAGGGTTTCCAAGCTTGTAAATCTGTATGGGAGCAGACTGTCTCATCCCAAACAGCAGCTAGTGGGTTTGAACTGCTGACTTTATGGTTAGTAGTCCAGTGCTTATCCTGCTGAGCTACCAGCCACTGTTACTCACATGGAGAGTGAGCTTTATAAGTTGAGTGTTTTGATTTTCCTAAATATTTGCTTGCTGTTGTTTTCATAAAAATGGATGATACATTTCTTTAAATTTTTTTTATTAAAAAACATTTTATTGAGCCATAATGCACTTGTTGGAAAGTGCACACATCATAAACATACAGCTTGATGGCTTTTCACCAGCTGATCCCACCCTTTAGGCAGCTTGTAGTTAAGACACAGAGCATCATCAGCATTGGCGAAGTCTCCTATTGCTCCGAATGCATCGTCCTTCCCCACCCAGAAACCACGATCCTAAATTCCAACAGCAGAGAACCGTCTGCCTGGCTTTGTACTTTATATACATTGAGTCATATAACACACACTTGTATAAAACACATGCTCACCATTGTGTTTGTGAGATTTATCCCCCTCCCTCCTCCTCTTCCCCCCTTGGTTATTGGATGGGCATAGAGCTCCACTTTGAACCTCAAGGTTGTTGTTTCAAGCTCACCAGCCATTTCTTGGAAACCCCATACAGGGTCGCTGTAAGTCAGAACAGACTTGATGGCACATAACAACAGCGTAGCGTGAACCATACAATAAGCTCTGGACTGCGAACCACAAGGTCAGCAGTTTGAGCCCACCAGCCTCACTGCAGGAGAACTATGAGGCTTTCTGTTCCTGTAAAGATCTAAAAGCCTTGAAAGTCCTATACAGGATCGCTATGAATCAGAAGCGACTGGACAACATGTAACAACAACATTGGGTGAAAATATCTGCTGGGTGGGTGGCTTAGGACATTTTTAAAGGGAAAGTTTGCTAGTTAGATTCATTAAAAGGTTTTGGCGACTTTCTCTGACTTTTACAGATGAACAAACTTAAAGTCATGACATTTTAAAATCCAGAGTGTGATAAGAAGCTTTGAATTTGAAAGTGTGATTTGGGCTTTGAGAAAAGGGAGCAAAGAAAGTGAGTAGTGATAAAACACACTCAAGACCGTTGCTAGAGCAATGTTAGGGATGTTAGCACCACAGGGCTCTTTTTTATCTCCTTCAACAATTTTTCCTGATAACTTTGGTGATCATAACCAAGGTCCACTTCTTCTAAAGTAAAAACAGCCTAGCATAAAAGATGTTTTCTATTGCTAGAAAAGCTGGCCCTCTAGCCTGTTGCCTATACACATTTTGTAAGCTGCCCCCAAGTGACTCTACCATTTCTTTCCCCAAACACACTTCTCTGCAGACCTGTTGGTAAGTTAGTGTAAAAAATAAATAAGGTCTGTTGACTTGAATTGATAATCATCTTCATTTTTATAGTCCGGTAGGAGTCATGGTCTGTTTCATTTCAAGATATAGAGGTAATATTTTGCTATTCCTTCCACCATAGCGACAAAACAAATTCTGAGCAAATGAGTCCATCAGACAGTGGGATCACTCAAAGAAACCACTGAAGAGTTGCCAGACATTTCAAGAGACATATATCATAAAGACAACTTCAATCTTTTCTCCATTGATACAAATGTTGTTTATTGTTGTTTATTGGGATTGAAGTTGTCAAGGACTTCATTCTTCTTGGATCAACTATCAACACTCACTTAAGCAGCAGTCAAGAAACCAAATTTGCATTAGGCAAATCTACTGCACAAGACCTTTTTAAAGTGTTGAAGAGCAAAGATGTCAGCATGAGGACTAAGGTGCGCATGACCCAAGCCATGGTATTTTCAATAACCTCATATGCATGAGAAAGCTGGACAGTGAATAAGGAAGACCGTAGAAGAATTGATGCTTTTGAGTTGTGGTGTTGGAGAAGAATATTGAAAGTACCATGGGCTGCTAAAGGAACAAACAGATCTATGTTGGAAGAAGTGCAGCCAGAGTGCTCCTTGGAGGTCAGGATGGCCAAACTTCATCTCTCCTACTTCGGACGTATTGTCAGGAGGGACCAGTTGCTGGAGATGGATATCATGTTTGGTAAGGTGGAGAAAAAGAGGAAGACCCCCCAGTCTTGGAAACCCAAAGAGCACTTCTACCCTCTCCTGTAGGGTCGCTATGAACTGGAATGAACTTAATGGTAGTAGGTGGTTTGGGCTATGATCTCCCTTGTTTCCTTATACACGCCCATACCTTCAACCATCATCTTGCACAGATGACTCCCAAATCTGTAGCTCCAGTGTATACTTTCTCTTGTATCTACAGATTCAAATTCTGGCTGGAATCTTCATCTAGATAGCTTGTCATCATCTCATTGGTAATATGTTAAAAGCGGAGCACATCAATTCTGTCATTTTCCTGGCAAATCCCTTCCATTCTGTAATGTCTGACTTGATAAATGCACTACTCACTTGTTTAATCCACATCTCCAGAAGTGCTACCTTCTTCTCTCTTTTTCTTCTCACTTTGCCCATGATTGCCAAGTCCTGCCAATTCTATCCTTCTAGATATGTTTTGAACCCAATCGCCCATTCTTTCAATTCTTCTTATTATTGGTGAATTTTGATTCCTTCCTGTTTCTTAACCAAATTGCTTTTGTAGTCTCCCAACTGGTCTTCTCGTCTCCAGTCTCCCATCTCTCCAGTCCACCCAGAATACTGATGTTGTGGTGACCAATATCAATTGTTGTTGTTGTTGTCAGGTGCCATCGAGTCAGAACT
>NW_006408519.1:30474667-30475679 GCF_000296735.1 Chrysochloris asiatica
TAGTTTCTTTATATCTATAGACATATTACCTCTGAAACCATATAGGTGATTTTTTATTTTTGCCACTCTGTTTCACTCTGGTATTTCTCTCTGGTTGCTTAGTGGTTTTGAGTTGGGCTACCAACCTCAAGGTCAGTATTTTGAAACTACCAGCTGTTCCACAGGAGAAAGATGAGGCATTCTGCTCCTGGAAAGATTTATAGCCTTGGAAACCCTATGCAGGGTCGCTATGAGTTGTTGGAACCAACTCCACGGTACTTAACAACAACAACAACAACAAGTTTCGCAACAATTATATTCTGCTGGAGTCACACAGAAATGGTTGTATTGCCAATCACATTTAAGTGAAGCTTTATATTCTAATGCTACAATTTGTTTTCCTTGCCATTTTACAGATTGTTGCAATTTGTAAACTTGAGAAGCAATTTCTCTATTTGATCATGTTGACTCCATAATTGATGAGCAGTTTGCTGCCAGTTTTGTATGAATTCAGCATTTTGAATACTTTGACTTAAAGCCACTGCTGCTACTGTAGCAAACGTAACTGTAGCTATAAGTCCAAGGATTGTGGCTACAAGAGTTCCAATCAACCTTTTTGTTCTACTTAACACTTTACCCCACATGTTCATGAATACATGTATTTCTGCACTTTGTTCCTCAGGCCTGGTTAGATTAACAGGAAGCTAAACTCCCAATCGAGCCTTTAACAAGATAATAGACATATTTTTGTTATAAAGCATGATTCAAACAACTATACAGTTTATAGAAATGACAAGTCAGACTTGTCAGTCACAAATAACATTAGCCTTTTCTTCCAATGAACAATTTGTTAAACATTTTCCATGAGGTCCACAATCAGTAATGGTGACTGAATCATTCTTTAATGCTTTAGCATGTTCTCCCCTGCATCTTGACCATTCTAATCTTTAGAAACAATTCGATTATTACTCATATGGACACATTCTTTCCCATTATTCTTCTGTTCCATAGTCACATTTGTCTCAGTCTCATA
>NW_006408519.1:30476024-30484584 GCF_000296735.1 Chrysochloris asiatica
TGCAGAAGTGAAGGAACTGGTAATCACCCTTTCTGCGGGACCCCAATAAGCCACTTTTCCATTTCCCGAACCATCCACAAAATAGGTATCAGCTCCTGTAATGGGATTACTCAAGACAGTGTTAGAGATTGCATATGGTGTGTGTTTTAAAAATCCCAAAGTTTAGGTTGAGGGTAATGAATTGAAATCCTTGAAATTCAGCAACTGCAATTTGACATTGTTTGTGCAAGTAAACTCACTCTGTGTGTCTCTGTTCCAATTCCTCTATACAATTTCATACAATCAAAAATGTTACCAGTTTCTCTATAAGGTCTAATTGCTACTTGACCATCTTGATTTGCATTATCATAAACTAATATTGTAAGGAGAGTTTCAGCTACCACAGTATCACTGATCTGTATTCCCTTGCTTAGTGGCCTCTAATATACACTTTTCTATAGTAGGTAATGTTTGCAAAGTGCCTTGAGCCAAAAGGCTCACTAGGGCCTGCTGGGGGAGGCAGAGGTGTTGCACTGCAGTTTGCAATGGTTCCAAAACCGATTTAACAACCAGGAGGTCCAAATCTCAGTCGGAATATTTTCTTCTTGCCTATGATGCCTTTTTAAAATTTCGTTTATTCTATTTCATGTTTGCAAATCTAAGCTGTCCTCATTGGGGAACCAGGGACAGTAATGTTGCTACAGTATTTATATTTACTGTCCCTCTGACCTATGGCTCTGCTGCGCTGACTCCTAGGCTTTATGCCCTGCATTCGGTATCCCACCGAATTCTTTTTACTTACCTTCCAGGGTTTCCAATGTCCGTGACTTACCTTTTTAGTTTCTCTTTTGTCGAGAATCTTCTCCGGTCCCTGTCTTTGTGCCATTTGCAGGATCAGCCTGCGTGACGGGGGTGGGGTGGGGTGGGGGGGATGGTCCTGCGGAGGTGGACGGAGAATGAAAGCGGCAGGGGACTCGAGATGGTCAGTCAAGAGCAGGCTTTATTAATTACAATACAGCTTTAAGTACAGTCTTAGGCAGGAGGCGTATCCAGGCACCACAACAAAGCTAGAGTTTATTATTACTAGATAACAGTTGTTGTTGTTGTTGTTAAGTGCCGTCGAGTCGATTCCGACCCATAGTTAGGCACACATATTTTCTCCTCATTTTAGACGACTCCCCCAGCCACCTGGTCAGTGTGTTTTGCTCCCATAATCTTTGGCATGCAAGGTTTTCCTTGCGGTTCTCATCAAGGTGTTCCTTGGTTTGAGAACTGCCTCAGAGTGAGTTTTACACACGTTCTGTTCTTCCAAAAAAAATCCAATTCTCATTTATGAAGACAACTTTCAGGAAACTAAAAATAGTGGGAACATCCTCAACTTCATATAAAGTATCTACAAAAATCCTGTAGTTAGCATTATACTTAATGGTGAGTGACCGAATACTTCCCCTTTAAGACTGGAAGTAAAGCACGGATGGGTTTGCTTACCACTCCTGTTCACCACTGTGCAGTACTTAGAATAATAACACTCGTTGTTGTTATAAAGTGCCATCGAATCAGTTCTGATCCATAGCAACCCTGTATAGGGTTTCCAAGGAGCAGCTGGTGAGCTTGAACCACTGACATTATGGTTCAAACAGACCTTGCAGTCCAGCACATTAACCCATAGCACTATGCTAGGACTCCATTCCACTCATAGTAACTGCTAACAAGGGATCATTGGCTTCTGATTGGATGGAGAAGAAAAGAGCATTCATGTCCTTTTATTGCTTTAACTCTCAGTACCTCAGTAATAGTACAATGCAATCTTCTTTTTCTTTCTTGACTGTGAATGAATTAAACAGCTGGGCCATGTTCTCACCTTTGTCAACCCCTCTCACTTGGGTGCTGGCTGTGATATTCCTTCACCTACTCCAGACCATTCGTCTAGCAGTTGTACCTTCTCTCTCCTCCTCATCAAATGTTTCCTCTCTAGTGGATTAGTCCCATGAAGATAAACATGGAATAATACTTTATGTCTTAGAAAAAAAATATGTTTTTCATTATTAAAACAGAGGAACAAAGCAAGAAGCCTGTCACTTCCCAATCTCAAAACTTGCTATACAGCCATAGTAGTCAAAACAGCTGGGACTCGTACAACCAAAGACACACAGATCACTGGAACAGAATTGAGAACTGAGACGTCAATTCTTTCACCTGGTCTCAGTTGATCTTCCATAAAGGCCCACAATGCATTAAGTGGGGAAGAAGGAATCTCATCAACAAATGATGCTGGCAAAATTGGAAATTCATTTGGAAAACTGAAACAAGATTTCATACCATATAAAAATATGAACTCAATGTGGATTAAACATTAAAAGTGAAGCCTAAAACTACGCAGCTCATCAATGAAAAAATAAGAACAAACCTAGGGACTCTGATACTTGGCATAAATACACTATCAAACATAATTGAAAACACACAAACGGAAGGTGAAATGGATGATGGGACCTCTTAACAATTACACTCAACGTGCATCAAAGAGTTTTACCAAAAGAATAAAAAGAGAACCCACAGACTGGGAAAAGAATTTTTGGTAATGACAAATATCAGACAAAGGGCTACTCTCCAAAATGACTAGAACACTTTAATGCCTCAACAAGAAGACAAATCATCCAATTAAGATATGGGCAGAGGACATGAACAGACACTTCATCAAAAAAGACATTCAGGCAGCCAACAACATATGAAGAAATGTTCAGGATCATTAGCCATTGTTGATATTGTTAAGTGCCATGGAGTCAGTTGCGATTCATAGTGACACTGTATAGGGTTTCTGAGGAGCAGCTGGTGAGTTTGAACTGCCAATCTTACAGTTCAAACCAACTTAGCAGTCCAGTGCTTATCCTAAAACACCACACCAAGATTTCCCCTAGTCATCGTTGTTGTTGTTGTGCAGTGCCATCGAGTTGGTTCCGACCCATAGCAACCCTGTACAGGGTTTCCAAGGAGCAGCTGGTATGCTTGAACCACAAACCTTGCAGTTCAAATGGCTTTTCAGTCTGGCACATTAACCCACAGCACCACACCAAGACTCCTCTAGCCATTAGAGAGATGTAAATGAAGCCAGGGAGATATCATCCTACTCCAGCACTAAGAGCAAAGTTAAAAAATAGAAAACAACAAACACCAGCAAGGATGTGGAGAGACTGGGACCCTTCTACACTGCTGATGGGACTATAAAATGGTTCAACCATGGTGGAAAATGATATTGCACTGCCTCAAAAAATTGGAAATAGAAATACCAGATGACCCAGCAATCCCTCTACTTAGTATATACCCTCAAGAAATCAGATCCACGATACAAATAAATACATGTACCTCCATGTTCATTGCAGCACTCTTCATAATAGCAAATCCATGGAGACAGTCTAAATGCCCATCAACAGAAGAATGGTTAAGCAAACTTTGGGTGATACACACAATGGAATACTGTGCAGTGTTGAAGAATAGTGATGAATCTGCAAAACATTTCACAACATGGATGAAGCTGGAGGACACTATGCTGAGTGAAAATGGTCACAAAAGGAGAGAGATTGTATGAGACCAATGTTGTAAAAAGTTAAGCTGTACTAGCCTTCATGCTCTTTCTTGGATACACCAGGAAACTCACCTCAGGGTCTTTGCTCTTGCTGGCTTCTTTTCTTGAGATATCCTTACTCCTCCTTCCTCAATATCTGTATGATTTTCTTCCTTCAGGTCCCTATCCAAATATCAACTCTTAAAATTGTCCTTCCCTAATCATCTGGAGTGGTGATTATAGGCTCAGCACTGGACTGATCAGCACATGATCAGTGAAACAAGATGATCAGTGAAACCACATGATCAGCAGTGTAAACCCATCAGCTACTCCTTCGAAACACTACACAGGGTCACTATGCGTTGGAACTGACTTGAGGGCATACAACAACAGTCATCTGGGAAGTGCAAACGGTAAACACAATAATAATATTGCTAATGAAAAGATGGAATTCTGGTGTGGCACTGTGGGTTAACGTGCTGAACTGCAAAGTCAGTTGGAACCACAAGGTCAGCGATGCAAGCTCACCAGCTGTTCCTTGGAAACCCTATACAGGGTTGCTGTGGGTTGGAACCAACTCGATGGTACTTACCAATAACAATGGAAAGGTTGGCGGTGTGAGTTCACTCAGATGCACTTGGGGAGAGAGGTTTAACTGACCTTCAGCCATGCAAAACTCTATGGAGTGCAGTTCTTCTCTGACCCACAGGAAGTCACCATGAGTTGGGATTGGCTTGAAGGCACCTGGTTAACCACGTTATAGAAAACAGAAATCCTCCTACACCTTCCTCCCCTCCCTCTCCATTCTCTTCATACCGATTGTTTTCCCGTAGCTCTTACAACCACTTGACATGTGGTAGAAGTATGTATGTGCTTATACGGCTTATTTCCCCCAACTAGAATACAAACTGCATAAGGACAGAGATTTGATCTGTTTAGTTCATGGATATGGCCTTAGAAACTAGAATTGGCCCTGGCAGATGATAGGCAATCAGTCCATATTTGCATGGATGATTGTTCTGTGTAGCCTTCAAGATTCAAATGATCTGTGTCACTTTCTAACGGATGCCTTACCTGATTTTCTGTCTCCCTGGGCCCTATGCTGGGTTGGCCATTTCCTCCTTGTTGCTCCCTAATGCCCTGAACTCATAGCTTTGTAAATGCTGTTGGGGTCTGTGCCCCAGTCCCTCCCATGCATTGGTCATTGGTTTGTAAGACTCTCCTAGGCATAACCTGGTCTTCTCAACACCTGGCACAAAGAAACCCTTATTGATTGGACAAAATGATATAATTTATGGGAAAGTGCTTGACAAACATCGACCCAAGATCATTTATTTTTAAATTAAAGTCAGTTCATTGGAACCATTTACTTTCTTCTTGCTCATTGCCCTGGTTTTACCTAGCCTTCACCCATTAGCATATTTTCCATATCCCTTTCCTCTGTGTTCCCAAAATAGCAATATCGGTTGCTCTGACTGATGCTGTTTCTCAGTATAAAATGACAAAGGCTGAGTTCTCTGGGCTCAAAAGGACACTCGGGGTTTCGGCTGTGGCACTGGCAGTGCTGGGCATCAAACGAGATGAAGCAAGGGGACTGGGAAAACACTGCCCCAGGAGAAGGACTGTTGTCACTGTGTTGCTGTGTGTGCAGTTTAGCGATGGTTCTGTGGTTGCTGTTAGGGTGGTCTCATGTCATCTGAGTGTACATCTCTCAGGGTGTGGATTCGCATTTTTGTGCAATTGCCCCCATAAGAGAAAGCTTCACATATTATCAAGAAAATTCCACTGGAGTATATATGTGAAGAAAGCTTCCTCTAACTTTGTGTTTTTTAACCTGCCCTTGCAAAGAAGATTAAATTGTCATCTCCAACGAGATCAATGTTTGCATTCCTTACAAGAACTTTTGCAGTTATGAAAAAGAACGACTAGCCGTAGTACAGGCTGACAAATCATTTGAACACATTTCTCAAGCAGGTTCATCACTCCTAGTACACTAATAGAAACGAAAGTGAGATAAAAACATAGCTTGTTTTATTGTACTTTGCTCTATTGCACTTCACAGTTAATGTGTGTTTACCAAATTGATGGACAAGTCTACTGACCCCACTCTTCCAAAAGCTTGTGCTTACTTCATGTCTCTGTGTTACATTTTGGTCATTCTCACAATATTTCAAACTTTTTCATAATGCTATTGCACATTTAATAGACTATGTACAGTGTAGACATAACTTTTATATGCACCAGGAAACCAAACCACTTATGTGATTCACTTTATTGTGCTATTTGATTTATTGTGGTGGTCTGGAACTGAACCTACAATACCTCCAATGTATGTCTGTTGTTAAGTGTCATCGAGTCAGTTCTGACTCACTGTGACCCTGTATAAGGTTTCTGAACAGCGGCTGGTGAATTTGAACCATCGACCTTGCAGTTAGTAGTCCAGTGCTTATCCTACAATGCCACACCAGGACTCCAGGTATGTCTGTGGAGCGATGGAAAGTTCTATAAGAATCTTATTGGTATTATGAAGAATCTCACACTAAAATCTGTTTTGTCAATTTTATTATTTAAAAAAAAAAACAATGGAAAGTCTACTTTAAGAAGTCAACCTTAACATTGTTGAGTCATGTGTTACTCTTCCAGAGAGACCCAGTCTTAGAGAGAATTCAAACCAGCTGGGAGAAGGGAGAAGGCAGAAATACAGTAACATTGTAAGTTCTGTTCCTCGTCCTCCCAGGATGGACACAAGAAAACAAGAGACAGAAAGACGCTGGCTGTGCTGGAAGACTGCTGAAAATTAAGGGATCCTAGAGATTTTGGTGTGGCGCTGTGGGTTAATGCGCCAGACTGCAAGCCTGTTTGAACTGCAAGTTTGGAGGTTCAAGCTCACTAGCATCTCCTTGGAAACCCTATACAGGGTCGCTATGGGTTGGAACCAACTCAACGGCACTTAACAACAACAACAGGGATGTTTTCTGGTAGCGTAGTGGTTACGAATCGGGCTGTGAACTACAAGGTCAGCAGCTGAAACTACCAGCTGTTCTGTGGGAGTAAGATGAGGCTTTCTGCTGTCGTAAACCACAGCACATCACCATCACCTCCAGAGACGTTTTGCTCCTGGATGTGCTAGTTGACCCTTTTATGGCTAAATATAAGCTGGAGTTGGCAGGGCCAAAGTCATAAGGAGAGTTTGGAGTAGCCTATCGGAAGGGATCCTGGTGTGGCACTGTAAGATAAGCACTGGACTGTTAGCTGCAAAGTTGGCTGTTCAAACTCACTAGCTGCTCCTCAGAAACCCTATACAGGATTTCTAGGAGTCCAAATGGACTTAACAGCACTTAACAACAACAATGGAGTCACGGTGTGGTGATGTAAGGTAAAACACTGGGCTGCAAGGTCAGGTTGAACTGCAAGGTTGGTGGTTCAAACTCACTACTCGCTCCTCGGAAACCTTATACAGAGTTGTTATGAGTTGGAATCAACTCAACAGTACTTAACAACAACAGTAAGTTAAATAGATAACAATTGATTAAGACATGAATTTGATCAGTGTAGCCCAACTTCTGACCTCCCTTCCCTGCCCTCACCTCCGAGTCCATGTTTCCTGATCTCAGTGATCTCTGTGAAACACCATGTGTGTGATTCTCTGGGAACAACGACTCAGGGGCCGGCCATCCGGTCCTCAGATGTTGGTTTTTCCACTCATTAGCTCTGCGGTCTTGAGTACATGAATTTCCCCATGCCTCAGGTGCATCTGTTGACTTAGCCTGAGGATACGTAAGTTCTTATTTGTATAAAACATTTGGAATAGTGCCTGGCACACAGCACGAACCTTGTGTATGTTAAATGAAATAACTTTCTTCCTCCATGTCCAAATTGCTACAACTTTTGTAATTTAAATGTATTCTTTAAAAAAAAAATTTTTTTATTGTGAATTGAGTGAATAGGAGAACATCAGCTTTACATTCCTATCGTATTTCGTTTCATTGCAATGATTACAATCTCCTCCATGCATCATCATTCAACAGCATTTACTTCCAATCACTCTGTTGTTTTTTTTCTGGATGTACACAGAAGCACTCAGGAATATGTAACCATTCAAACAACCAAAGGGCGTACCCTGCAAGCCTGTCCCCTGGCCGCCAGCACACAGCCCCTCTCCCTCCTTGAGTCTAGAGTCCCCAGCCACTCCATGTCTCCACACCATCTTCTCTGCCTCCATCTCTGACATCACTGCTTCTCTGGATAGGGTCCTGCACGCCCATCTTCTCCTTTGATGGTCCCAGGGTCCTCCGCTCCTGGACTGCAAGATCAGCCTCTCCCCTCCTTTTGTTACAAAACATCTACCTTTACATTTCCAACTCTCCTAATTAGTCCTGATAACAATTATTCACTATTGAACCACAAGAGTCTTATCCCCATGTCCTCACACCAGCCCATCTAGACAGGTTAGAAACCACTCAGGGGAGATTCTACCTTCCCCCGCACCCTCTGAAACTAAGTTCCCTCTTGAAAGCTTGTAAGCCAGTCACTTCTTGCCTTTGTATCCCCTCCATTTTGGGTAGCCAATGTGTAAGTTGCCCATCCTTGTCAACCCTGTGTATAGAGAGAGTGGGAATTATCCTTGTTGTAAAGATTCCTTCCCTCTTTTAAGCTACTACATCCATAAGTATAGGTCAAGTTCATCAAATTGTAGCAGATTACACTTTTCCCCCCCTCTTATTTCTTCCTCTAGTAGAGTTCTGATCATCCAGCCATTGAAGGTAGGTCAAATGAGTACTATCTGCAAGTATGAGCATTCTTGTGCATCTCCCTTCACTTCATATCAGCTGGACGCTTCACTCTCCACTCTAGTCCTCTGTGACTATGTCCCTGTCCATGGACTCAGGAGTCCCCAGGTCTCACTATACTTGTATTTATTTATTTATTATTATTATTTAAGGTTTTTACTGTGGATTGAGTGAAAGTTTATGGGACATATCATCAGTTTTACATTCAACAAATCATATACCTTGTTTCATT
>NW_006408519.1:30488255-30499199 GCF_000296735.1 Chrysochloris asiatica
GCATGCATAATAGAACCCTCCGAAGGTGGGGCTGGGGTGCCCAATAGCTCAGGCACCCCTATAGTCACCAGAATGGAGGTGCGCAGATAGCAAGGGACCAATGAACAGATACCAAAAGAGAAGAGTGTCCACACCTTTATCTCAGCAGTTATGCCAGGCATCTGTGGCTGCTCCGATCCTTCCCCAGCTTGGTCTCACCCAAGATGGCAGCTCCTGGAGCAGCTGAGCGTCCCGGACTAGAAAGCAATGGATTTCTTGCTTCTGCCACAAATTCCCACAACTGTAAGCCTTCCAACATTATAAATATTCCTTTATATGTGGTTCAGAGTTCTGGGACCATCCTCTGAGCCTGCTTGGTTGGGTATTCTGTGTTGTTGCTGGCAGAGCTCCTTTACTGCATGTCTACCCGATCCGCCATCTTGTTTGTTTCATGTGTATTTCTTTTTAAAGGAAACTTCATAGCACTACTAGAAATAGAAAACCAGTATTGTTGTTAAATGCTTTTGAGTTGGTTCTGACTTGCTATCTAAATAAGAGGACTCTAAAAATAAACACAGGAAAAACAAACCAATGTTTTTAAAAAAGTCTAGCTTCATTGTGTGGTCGATTTTTATTTTATTTATTTGAGCCCTAGGTATCTTTCTTCAGTTAAAAAGAGGGATCAGGAAAGATAGGGCAACCCCCAAAGATGCTTTCCCTTTGATGTAATTACAAGATCAAGGGAGGAAGAATGTATATAATAATTTTCTTACTATAATATTCAGTGGTATTTAATGTCACATAAAATACTTTCAAGACCATGAGCCCCTGCTATGGGAAACACTTAAGTACATTGGAAGGAGCTTCAAAAAGTTGGTGGAAAACTTCCATTATCTCTTCATTCCATTTTTCCACACTTTTTGAAGCCCCTTCATAAATGTACTTTATATTGAGGAAATGGAAGTTGAACTCCTGTCTCTCTCAAGGATGACAAAGGAATGGTACTGACTTGGTGGTGTCTGAAAACAAGAACTCTTGTGTTGGCCACTTAGCTTTGCTTCTCAGGGTCATGTGCTCTCGATCACCCTCCCACTACTGCCAGGGAACATGTGTTGCTGGCCTTTGCGGGGATCTGGGGGACACCTCTTCTATTGGATGTCACCTCTCAGTGAGCTCCAGTGGAGAGGTTGAAAGGTTATTTTGAGGATGGCGACACTCTCCTTTATTTTACTGTCCCTCCTTTGCCACCACATGGTTATCAAGGATGAGACTAAGTAAGATTTTACCAAAGGGTAGGAGATCATTTAAGAGTGTAAGTAAAGAGGTTCAGGTCATGTAGTCTTAAAACTATGTGGAAACCTTCATTTCACTCAGGTGCTAGGAGAAAGCACCAACAAAGCCAACTTTATAAAAGATTACTGTGTGTGACTGCACCCACTTTCCCCCCTCCCCCCAATTCCTAGCTTAACTCCTTCATCTTTTCAGATCCTCCTCTTCAAACCAATCACCCACCCAAGTCACTTCTCCTAACTTCCACTCTATGGTCATCCCCCTCATTTGATGACACGTAACCAATTACCCACTGGGATGGTGATCCCAGGACCTCGTGATGTTCTCTGCTCACATCAGACTTTCAAGTCTGAGTTATTCAGTGAGGCCAAGGCAGTGATGGAGTTCATCTCCAAGTTCTATAGAGTGGAGGACTTAGGCCTGACCCTTTCATGAGTAGAAAAGGAGGCACAGGGAACATCCATGAGTCTTATCTAATTCACATGCAATGAGTGAAGTAAATTATTTAGCAGTAGGTTATTTTCTAGAACACGAAAAAACAGTGATTCCTTTAATCATGGATGCCTTCCAGGCTCAAGTAAAATCCAACGACTTCAACTAACACACAATAGGATCAAGGCAGGAGTTAGAACCTCCTGAGTTCTTATTCTAGGTCATGGAAACTGTTATTGTATGTCACCTGCAGTTTGACTCCAATGCCCTTTCCCTTGAGAAAGCTCTCTTATGAGTCATCACATCTAAGTGTGGTAACAAGTCATCTAAACCTTAACTTTAAACTAACCTGAGCAAGAAAACAGAGAAAAAAAAGCTATGTATTTACTGTTCTGATATTTACCATCCTGGGTCCTGGCAGATTTATTAACAATCACATGGGCTTTGAATGGGTTCTGATATTTCAAGCTGCATCAGAGAGAGAGAGAGTGTGGGGAGGGAGAGGGAGACAGGGAGAGAGAGAGAGAGTGAGAGAGATAGTTAGAGTTAGTGAGTGAGACAGAGAGAGGGAGAGAGAAAGAGAGAGTGAGAGACAGAGGGAAAGAGAGAGAGAGAGGGAGAGAGGGAGAGAAAAAGAGGGGGAGAGAGAAAAGAGGGAGAGAAAGGGAGGAGAAGAGAAGGAGGAGGAGAGAAGGAGGGGGAGAAGAGGAGGGGGAGAGAGAGAGAGGAAGAGAGAGGGAGAGAGGCCGTCAGGGTGGGTGCGTCTTGGTGCAGTCTGTTGAGCATATTCATGGCTCCTGTCCAAAGCTGCTGGGCTCTTAGGACTGAGCCCTAGACCAGTGCTTCCACATGATATTCTAAAAGCCAAGGACTGTTTCACAACATTTCAGTCATTGATTTCATACTGAAGTTAAAACTATGGGAAATCAAAAGGAGGTGATCAGGACAGACAGGATGCATAATAAGAAGAGTTCTTCGTTTTATTATTGCTATTCTCTGGTAGCGTAGTGGTTACGAATCGGGCTGCGAACCATAAGGTCAGCAGTTCGAAACTACCAGCTGTTCCGCGGGAGAAAGATGAGGCTTTCTACTCCCGTAAGGATTTACACCCTCGGAAACCCTGTACAGGGTCGCTATGGGTCGGAACCGACTCGAAGGCACTTAACAACAACAACAACAATTCTCAGCCTAGACTGCCTGAGGACTAGCTTACAGATTGAGGGTTCCTCCTGGTGTGGCGCAGTAGGATAGGCACTAAACTGCTAACCACAACATCAGTGGTTCAAACCTACCAGCTGTTCCTTGGAAACCCTATACAAAGTCATTATGAGTCAGAATTGACTTGATGGCACTTAATAAAGGAGCTCTGGTAGCATAGTGGTTATGAATCGGGCTGTGAACCGCAAGGTCAGCAGTTTGAAACTACCAGCTGTTCTGCGGAAGAAAGATGAGGCTTTCTGCTCCTGTAAAGATTTACAGCCTCGGAAACCCTGTATCGGGTCGCTATGAGTCGGAGCCGACTCCACAGCACATAATAACAACAATAACAACAATAACAACAAAGGCTAAATGAGGAGCCCTGTGGCTCTGTGGGACAGTGATGGGCTGCTAACTGCAAGATCAGTGGTTCAAGCCCACCAGCTGCTCCTTGGGAGAAAGATGAGGCTGTCTGCTCCTGTCAAGATTTACAGTCTAGGGAACCCTGAGGACAGTTCTACTCTAGCCTACAAGGTTGTTATGAGCTGGAATTGATTTTATGGCAGTGGTAGTGATGGGGATGGGGAGACAAAAAGAGGGCTTGTTCCGGACATCTGTCCTAGAAGGGAGAAGGCCAGGCAGTGCACATGGCATTGTCCATGGAGGAGGCAAAGGAGGGAGGTCTGTGCTGCGGTCTGACAGAGGAGCTGGGGCTGTGGCCCATGAGAGTGTAAGAGATTCCAGTTCTAACAGAGTGCCTTTATGCGTTACTTATTCCAAGTAGAATTTCAAGCCTTTTTTTTTTTTTTTTTTTGAGCAAATGTATTTGGGTATTGCTGTTTCTGCTTTTCTGTAGATCTGAGAAAGCCTGGCTTGGCTCTGCCTTACTTCTGCTCTGAGGCCCGTAGAACACATGGACTGTTTTCTGTTGTGTGCTTGCATGCTGTGTGATTCAGGAGAAAACGGAAACTCTTGTGCTTTGCTGCTTTTTCAAGGAACCAGCCTCTCTGCTTTGAACCTCAAGGGATTTCGGAAAGGACATGTCCCAGCAGTTTTTTTTTTTGCCTGAAAGGCCATTCATGAGTCTCTCATTAAAAAAAAAAAAATCATATATATTTTTTTCCTCCCTGATGACTTTTTAATTTCGTTTTGCTTTTTTTCCAAGTATTGTTCTGACTTCCTAGTTTTTCCTAATCAGACTCACATAAACTAAGCCCAGGGGTATCACTATGTAAAAATAGTACATGCCACTTCAGGAAGAAAGTGATGGTTGAAAACTCTGTTTATATGTTGATGATTCCCAATAATGTGTGTGGGAAGCATGTAAGGAAACTGAAGTTTGGGAATAAGCCAGGATGCAGAGTGTGGTAACCCTCACGTGGGTATTTCTTTCTCTTCTCTTCTGAGGTCTTTGCAATACACTCTGGCTGGCAGTGTTACTGGCTCAGAGCCAAAGCAAACTCATTGATCTTGCTTCTTCTTGTAGTATGATTTATTTAAGAGCTTTAACTTTTAAATCAGTAGACCTTTGGAAAATAGTTTTGTTTCCTCACTAGATAAGGCCTTTGGTGAGAACCAGGTGCTTTTGGCACTAAGAGAAAATCAAGTCTAGATGTAGAATGGAAAAATATTATCACAGATGAGTTGGTTTCCATTGGTAAGTTTAACTGCTAATTGAATTAAATGAAACAGATTTTGGGGGGTGTGAAGATTTTGTCAATTCCCTGAGTTGTAATTGATCTATTCCTCCTATGTCCTCCTTTAAATACATTAGTTGATGCACCTAAAGGATTTCACCATATCTGTCTCTCTCAACTAGCTTGTAAGCAATTTGAGGACATGGATAAATTCTTACAATCTAGTGGAGGTAGATGGTGGTGGTAGATATGTGCTGAGGAATTGGTTCCGACTCATAGCGACCCTGCATAGAGGTTCTAAGGCTGTAAATCACAGGAACAGAAAGTTTCCATCTTTCTCCCGTGAAAAGGCTGGTAGTTTCGAACTGCTGACCTTGACTTATGACCACTATGCTACCAGAGCTCCTTGAGGAAGGAGATAGCTATGGTGAAATCCTTCAGGTGCATCAGCTAATGTATTTAAAGGAGGGCAGAGGAGGAAGAGATCAATTACAACTCAGGGAATTGACAAAACCTTCATGGAGGAGGGGTTGAGAGATGACTGTTATTTCAGTAGGAATGCATGGGGGAAGTGTATTTCTAGTGGTGAGGACACAAAGCAAACTTAAATATTTGAAAACTCAAATATCTATGGGGCCAAGCACTTCACAATCATGAGTGAAGCCAGTTGATGTAATACAATAGAAAAGGGTGGAGTTATGGTCGATTAGAGAGGACAGACCTCATTTAAAGGAATTGACCACCTCTCAGGTTCTATTGACTGTTACCACAATACACACATTTTTCAAGAGAACCTGGGAATCTTGAACATTGCCAGTGGGTTAAATAGAACCACCACCACAACATCATGTGATTCAAATCCAGCTAGAGGCTGATCCAGTCCACAGACAGTGATTTACATAAAAATGCAGAGAAAGAAAGACACAGTCATGTTTGGAGAGGTAGCATCGCTGGAGTGTATGTGTTCACAAGAGGAATTAGAAAGTGGTGGATAGAGCTGCAATCCCAAGACACTAAATGTACTTCAAGTGAGTTCAGGCTTTATTTTGTGGGCAGTGAGGAGTCTGATTACAGGAATGATTTGTTGAAAGCTCTGCTTTAGAAAGACTTCTCTGTTACAAATGGTTTAGGCATTTGACTGCTAAACAAAAGGTTGAAGGTTGGAACCCACCTAGTGACACCCCGGAAGGAAGTCTTGGGAATCTACTTCTGAAAACTCAGACATTGGAAACTCTACTCAGACACACAGGGGGTCACCATGAGAAAAACGTCATTGAGTGAGGGTGAGGAAATAAATTAGGAGGCTCTTGGGCAGTTTGGGTAGAATTGATGAAGGTCTGAGTGAACATTGAAGGAGACAGACGAGATATAAATAAACATGATTGGTTAAAAGTAAAGTTTGAGGGAAATAAATGTTATTTTCTATTTTGTTAGATGGATAAATAAACATGATTGGTTAAAAGTAAAGTTTGAGGGAAATAAATGTTATTTTCTATTTTGTTAGATGGAGTCCTGGCATGGCACTGTGAGATAATACACTGGACTGCAAGGTTGGTTAGAATTGCAAGGTTGGCGGTTCAAACTCACCCGCTGCTCCTCGGAAATCCTATACAGAGTCGCAATGGGTTGGCACCAACTCAACAAAACTTAACAATTTTGTTAGAGATTGACTTTGGAAACTAAAGTCTAAAGCCCAAACAGACCCCTACTAGTTTTGTGGCCCAGGGACAATCATTTCCTTAAACTTTAGTTTTTGTTTTCTGCCAAATGGTGACAATGATAACTGAGCTTTTGGCTGCTGTAGCAATCAGAGGCAATAGAGGGCATGAAAGGGCCGTCACCCCCAGTTCTTTGAACTGAACCCATGGAAGTGATTTTTATTGGTGGTATTATAGTCAGCACTGAGTGCTATGTCAGTTAGGAATGCATAAACATGTGGAGGAATGAAACATCATAAGAATAAAGGACACTTCAAGTTTTAAAAAAATATTCCTTTGAAACAATAGCAGCAGCAGCATCTGAGAGGGAAATCGTTCTGTTGATTTCATGGCCTCTGTAGTCCTTCTGAATCAGACAGACCCAGGTCTCTGCCAGCTGAGAGCTCAGCTGCCAGCAGTTACATGTGGCACCTCAGGTCACATCTGACTCAACAGTCACAAAGGCATCTGAATTGGATTCAGTAATTAATAGGAATTTAATAACCCTATTAAAAGCCTCTTCCAAACAGGAATAATGACAATTAGTTGAGTCAGGGATTTTCTTTGGTAGGGAATTTGAATAGGGGAGCTAATGAGGAAGGCATCCAATCTAAGACATGAGAAAAATAGGACCAACAAGTCACATGGTTGGTGGTCACTAGGGAGGAAGACGATCCAAGATCTTTTGAATCCAGTCTGGCTGGGGTAGGTTTAGGTCAAGAACCTTGCTTTAATTCCATCCTTCATGAGGCCTGCTCCCATGATACTGTTCTGTTCTTGTTCAAGAGCACCAACATACAGTGACTCTTTCTTGCAACCAAAAGACGCTAACTACAATGGTGTCTCTGTGCAGCTTCCTGTCTGTCAGTTGAAGCTTTCATGCCATTGTGACGCTGTGGTTCCAGAGATACTTCTAGACTAAGACAGACTAGGAAGAAGGACTTGATGATGCACTTCTGAACATCAGTCCATGCCCAATTGGTGCCCAGTAGTAGAGATGGCACAGAATCAGGCAGCATTTGACTTTGCTGTGTGTTTGATTTTTGTGTTGAGTTGGCCATTGACTCATGATCACCATGAATCAGTGGCCAGCTCAACAGCCTCGAACAACAACAAATACAACATTCACCTTAAATAAGGAACTACCTTTTCTGAGGTGTTTGAATTTAAAAACAAAGGTCCTCTAAAATCTGCTGGGGAGCAAAATGGTTAAGTGGATAGACTCAGGAGTTAGAGTTAGACATTTCAGAGATGCTGCATTTCAAGTTCCACATATACAGAAGGGCTATTGCTTTTAAAAAGGAAAATGTTTTAAGGCTAGTCACAGCAACAGCTTGAACTTCTGGACCTGCGGCTTCCTGGTCAGAAAGGAGCTGAGATCTCAGGTGAGGTGCTCAGTCCTGCTGAACCCCAAGTGTTGAAATGTGATGTGTGATCGTGATGATGATGATGGAGGATGAAGTAGTCCATGAGATAATGTAAAACTTCTCATAAATTAAACTGGCCCTGATGTGGCATTGCAGGATAATGCACTGGACCGCAAGGTTGGTTTGAACGGCAAGATCGGTGGTTCAAACCCACCAGCCGCTCCTTGGAAATGCTATACAGGGTGGTTAATGAATCAGAACTGACTCGCCAGCACTTAATAACAACAACAACATGTTCTTTATAATTATTAAAGAAGTAAAGTTATAGTGTTAGAAATAAAAATGTTTAAGGAGAAAAGGTTGAAATGCAATAGCAGTTATGCAAAGAAGAAAGTAAACTAAGCTCAGAAAATGACTTGTGAAGCGGAATTGTGATTAGACTTCACATGACAGTTACGTAATGCACTGTGCTGGGGCCGGAAGATTTTTTAAAAGAAGTAGAAATGGCAGTGATACCAATGATAATAATAATATCAGTTGTTGTTGTTGTTAGGTGACCCTATGCACAACAGAACAAAACACTGCCTGGTGTGCATCATCCGCACAATTGTTGTCTTTCTGGAACTATCTCTGACAATTTTCAGTGACTGTTCATTCTGGTTTGGTACTGTGGGACAAGTACTGGTCTGTTAACTATAAGGTCAGCGGTTCAAACCGACCAGCTGTTCCTTGAAAACTCTAATCAGGGTTGCTATGAGTCAGATCCAATTTAATGACACTTAACAACAACAATAAATTCATAAGGTTTTCAATGGCTAAACATTCAGAAATAGTCTGCCTTTTCTTCTTCCTTGTCTGTCTTAGTCTGGAAACTCCACTGAAGCTTGCCCACCATGGGTGACCCTGCTGGTATTTAAAATACTGGTGGTATAGCTTCCAGAATCACAGCAACATGCAAATCACCAGCTTACAACAAACTGACAGATGAGTGGTAGAGGGTAGAGTGGTATGTCCCACACAGAGAAATGTGACCCTAACTATCTTAGAAATATGTAGCACATTTTGAAATATGTAGCACATTTTGAAATATGTGCGCTATCATTCCCTGAGCACCTATAGTGGTCCAGTTAGAGTGTTTCACATACACTATCCCATATCTTCCACCAGCCATATAAATCACCCCCTTTTTACTCATCGGACTATTGCTGTGGTGCAATGTGATCAGCACTGGACTCCAAACCACAAGGTTGGCAGTTCAAACCCACCAGCTGCTCCTTGGAAACCCTATATAGGGTCACTATGAGTCAGAATCAACTCGGTGACACTTAACAACAAAAACAGTTTTACCCATCAGAAAACCAAGGCCCAGTGAGACTAAGAAGCTTGATGAGTGTCAAACACGTAGGAGTTTGAGTCCAGTACTTCCTGGCTATCCTTCTGTTCCCACTCTTCTATTGGTTTCCTTCGCTCATCCTAGAGTGCTGAAACAGAAGAGCTTAATGATGGTTGAAGGCTTCCCAGTCTAGACCCTTGTTTCAGAGGAAAAGAAACTGAGGCCCAGACCCATGAAATGGTCCTTTGACCTGTCCACGGGCACAAAGCTGGTTTCTGGTGGGATCTAATCCTCAGACTCATGGCTCTTGGTCCTTAGAGATGCTGCCAATTGTTTACACCAGTCTGCATCTTCTGCGCATGACTGTCTTGAATTTCCATGCAAATTTCCTGCCTACAGGCTGCTGGTTTTTTTCCAGAGAATTACAGGGTTTATTTACCCTTCCCGTGGGACAGCTGGCATGTGTGCTGTGACATCTACTACAAAACACACCCTGGGTTTAGGGTGGGCCTGTCTTTGACCTCTATTGGCCATGAGGAAGCTGTTTGGCATGGCGAGAGCAAATAAGGGAGTTCACTGAGAACCAGCCCCTAGACTGATTCTTGTTTATTAGCAATTTCTCACACGGATGTTACCTGGAGGAGCTGGGAGCTTACAATCAGACACTCACAGTGGTCAGTTCATCACCCAAACCACAGCCGTCTTGTCTCTTCCGACTCATAGCAACTCTGGAGGGCAGAGTATGGTTGTTCCCATTGGGTATGTTGAGCTGTCAATCTTCATGGAAGCCGGCAGCATCATCTTTCTCCCATGGAGCGGCTGGTGGGTTTGAACCTTCTGGTTAGCAGCCCAATGCTTAACTCACTGTGCCTCCGGGACTCCTTACCACGTGCCAGGGTCATTTCATTTTCACAATTAAGTTGCAAGTTGATGGATTGACTTGTTTAACACATGAGCAAACAGAGACCAACAGACATCAAGAAACTTGTCAATGTGTATTATTAAAGTGGGTTAATGTGCTGGACTGCAAGGTCAGTTTGAACTACAAGGTCAGCAGTTGAAGCTCACCAGCTGCTCCTCAGAAACTCTATAGAGGGTCACTATGAGTAGGTCCTTAACAACAGCAATAAGGTTGTGGCCTTCTGAAAACCGACCAAAATATTAGCTCATACAAGTCTATTATATATGTGTTTGAAGATATAATTGTAATGAATAAAATGCATTTATAAAGTGACAATGGCTAATTTTGGTCATTATATTTTTCTTAATTCAAATGCAATGAAAATCTATTGAATTTTTACTAATTTCGGTTGTTAGGATTTTCTTAATGTATGATTATAATTATTCAAAAAATGTTATTGAATTTTTATTATTTTGGTCACTAATATTTTCTTAATTTAAATATTAATTAAAATGGAGTCCTGGTATGGTGCTATAGGATAGTACTGTACTGCTAACCCAAAGGTCAGCAGTTCAAACCCACC
Source organism: Chrysochloris asiatica (assembly GCF_000296735.1). Taxonomy (NCBI): domain Eukaryota; kingdom Metazoa; phylum Chordata; class Mammalia; order Afrosoricida; family Chrysochloridae; genus Chrysochloris; species Chrysochloris asiatica. Next base: position 30,498,672 of record NW_006408519.1, read on the forward strand.
AGTCACTCCTTGGAAACCCTAGACTGGGTCACTATGAGTCGAAACTTACTCGATGGCACTTTAACCACAACAATTAAAATTCAGTTAAAGTGTTATCAAATGTACTATGATTTTACATAAATAATGCATGCATCATACATTTTTTATATACTGTGCAACCCCTCTTCCCCCACACATTATTTTCATAAGCATGATATACTAATACTTTCTTATATGTTGGTTACTTCAATTTCGACTTTTTTTCTGTTCAATGTTTTTAATATTAAGTCTTCATCTTGGCACCTGTCGACACAGAGATTTGGTTCTCAACAGCTGATCTGAACTGGCCTACCCTCGAGTTTCTAAAGAGGTCTCTCTCCCAGCAACATCCCTTCCCTGTGTAGCAAACCATTTTCTCCAATGCAGGAAGAGACCACTTGGGTGGGCAAGACCAGTGGACACAGTCATGAACTTTTGGCCTTACGGCCCAGCCAGCCAGCCACGGTGGGTTGGGCTATTTGAATCTCTGTTGTTGTTGTTGTCAGGTGC
>NW_006408519.1:30500174-30506480 GCF_000296735.1 Chrysochloris asiatica
CAATAAAGCACAGGTAAACATCCTTCTGGTATTCTCTGCTTTCAGCCAAGATCCATCGGACATCAGCAATGATATCTTTCTAGCACACACTAACTCTTTGAGGTGGGCATAAGATCTGTGGGTACAGAGCAATCACATGTCCCTCACTCAGATGAGATGGGTCTGACTGGCTGCCTGGGGTTCCTCGGGGTCAGGGCAGTACACATTCAAGTCTGCACAGTTCCGCCACAGGACTTCACGTGGGACCACCTTGGCAGGACCTAGATGCACGTGGGTAGCAGTCTTGCTCACTGCGGGACCAGCCATGCCCAGGGTGTAGCAGCTCTGCACACAGGCCTCAGGCTGACGCTCCTCCGCCCGTCTCTAACTGGACGTACCTTGGTACAGATTGGTTACAAGGAACGCCACTGCTCTCAAGGCCCAACACAACTGCCCCAGAGCAAATCTACAGTTTCAGTTGTTTATTTTCCAATTACTAGGGTACTACCAAGCTCAACCCATGACTTCTAGACTTTGGTTTACACCATTATTATACAAATAAGATCAAAAGTAGCATTTTTAGACTATTGAATGAGGCCAAATTCACTTCTGGAAATGCCATGAGACATGTAGGGTACATTCCTGGGAGTGTAATGCCAGACATTTTTTGCACAGTTTTATCATTTATATGTATATATGTATGTTGTTTATGTGGGTGCTTTATTTGCAAACATTTTTAAAAAAAACATATGGTATACTAATTTTTGGTCACTTTGTTTTTATTTAGAGTCCTGGTGAGGAAGAACCCAAATGAGATGGACTGGCCAAGTAGCAGCATCGATGGACTCAAGTGTGGCAACAATAGTGAGGTTGGCCCAGGACTGGGCAGTGTTTTGTTCTGCTGTGCATAGGATTATTATGAGTTGGTACCAACTCAAAGGCACCTAACAATAACAACAACAGAGTCCTGGTGTGGCACTGTAGGATAAGCACTCAACCACAAGGCTGATTTGAACCACAAGGTAGGTAGTTCAAATGTACCTGCCACTCCTTAGAAACCCTATACAGGATTGCTATGGGTTGAACCAACTTGACGACACTTAACAGCAGCAAATGTTTTTTATGAATCAAAATCAGATGAATCAGATACTAAACATTCTGTAACATGTTTAACATAAGTTTGCACACATCTTTGATATTAGGAATGAGTCTCATAATTGCAGAGTTTGAGAATCATAGACCCCGATGATTTATAGGGTTCTTATGAAGACAAAATTTTGGGGGATTCTAAACTCCAGTATCCAAAACTGTAGCTATACACATGTAGTCTTTCAATTTAAATTAATTTGGAAAAAAAAATGTTTAATCACATAAGTCACATTTCAATACTCAATAACCACATGTGGTGGTTGTTGTTGAGTGCTCTTGAGTCGGTTCCAACCTATAGTGCCCCTGTATAGGTTTTCAGAGGAGTGATTGGTGAGCTTGAACCACCTACCTTGTGGTTCAAACCAGCTTTGCAGTCGTGTGCATTAACCCATAGCACCACACCGGAACTCCATGTGTAGTTAACGGCTACCATATTGGATGGCACAGATGTTGTCTTCATCAATGTAGGATGTTCTATTGGATAGATTTGCTCCAGGAGAACTGGATGATCTTATTAGTGTGTTTCCTTGAGATGAGATGTTCTTATCACACAATGCCTAGAAGGTTATGAGTTGGAAGCTTGACGGTAGTTAGCTTTTGGCACTATCACTGAAGGTGCTAAGGGAACATTGGGTGGGGTAAGAAGTCTGACAGATGAATCTGCTTTCTGTGGGGCAGTAGCTTCTGCAGTTTCTGATTGTACTGGGTAACCTGATGCTCAAGAACAGCCAGGCACACCCTTGAGTGTTGATTCAGCCACACCCCCAAATAACCTCTCCCACCAGATTACTCTGAAACTCAGAAGCCTGTGCCCAAGACCTGCGTAAAGTCAGACACCAGGATCTACTGAGAAGAGGAAGAATGGAGAAACCATCCAAAGCCAAGTAACCTATTTCTTTCTTCTGGATGTGGACAGAGTCCAGGGGCTGGGAGCTGGGGGTGAGGGTCTCCCTTCAAAAAGCTTCAAGGGTTACTTAACGCTTAGTAGAGAAAGATCGCAGTCCAGGAGAGACAATTTGTTCTGCTTACTCACTTACTAAGCACAATTCCCCCTCTGAGAATATAAGTAATACTCACTGTTGAAAAGTTGGAATATAGAAGCAATGAAGATTTAAAAATTAATTTCCTTCCTCTGTGATGAGACTATAAATGATATTCATTGTAGGAAAATTTGAATGGAAAAGTTATGAGGATTGAACAATCATTCCTGATACCTCTAGAGATAACCATGGTTAACATTTTGAACATTTTGTTGGGTTCTTGCTTCAACTAGACTGTAAAGAGGGTTAAGTGCTTTTCTAAAACAAAACCAAAACCAAAAGAAAACCAAGCTCTTATTTAATTGCACCAAACTGTAAAACGAGTCTAAGTCGATGGCTTCTTTTCTTTCTCTGGTCATCTCCTCCTTCATCAGAGATGACTCTCAGTTTGTCAGTGATGGTTGGAATCTTTCTAGGCCTTTTGTAGACATGATGTTCATTGGCATTCCTCACCAGCTTGCTCAGGGAGCTCTGGTGCATCTTAAACTGTGCGCTGGTGACCATGGTGGCCTTGAAGGAGCTAATCCTGTGGTCCAGAGCAGTCCCTCACTTCTCATTTTGTTTAGGGCTGGATACATAGAATCCTGGACATATTTGTATGTTTCCATCTGCAGAGTGGTTAGGTAGAATGATGTAGTTTGCTCCGTACGTCATTAGCTCAGATGAGGGCAGGACTGGGGTTTCCGTATAGGATTGGGCTGCTTATCATTTTTAAAATTCAATCAATCATTCATTTTGTATTTACTATGTTACTAGATGCAAGCTAAAAAGGAACCCTGGTGGCTCAGTGGCTAAGTATGTGACTACTAACTAAAAAGTCTCCAGTTGGAACCCACCAGTGGCCCTGTGAGAGAACAATGTGGCAGTCTGCTTCTGTAAAGATTTTAGTTGTGGAAACCCTATGGGACAGTTCTAACCTGACTTATAGTTCCTTTGAGTAGAAATCAGCTTGCCAGTGGGTTTTTGACTTGGGGTCACTAAAGTGATTTAGACCGGACCTGCTCTCGAAGAGTTTATGAATTAGTGGTGTTGATCATTAAGGAGATAGATGATCATGACATGGGTATTCTATGTTTTCAAAGGGGGTCTCTTCAAAGTATTTTGGGAGATCAAGGAAGGCTTCTTAGAGAAAACGCATCTACGATGAGACGCTGATGTTTGGGTTTAGAAATGGTGGGGGAGGGAGAATGCTCTAGACAGAAGGTGCAGTCTGAATCAAGGTGTGCAGATGAGACAGGTTGTTAAGTTAATATATACTACATCCGGTTTATGTGGGATTGGTGGCTGGTAAATGCCAAGGCTGGTTCAGTTGAATCTGTGATAGGCAGTTCCCTTCCTCCCCATTTGTAAATGCCACCTTTTTAAAGAACACCTGGGTCAAAGCTACGGTCCTCAGGCAGCCTCCCTGGGTTTCCTCTATTGGAAGTGAACTCTCCTTCTTCTAAATGTTCGTGGAGTTGCTGGCTTTCTATTTTATACAGTGGTTCCTTGTGGCTGTCTCTCTCTCTGCCTTCCCAGACTGTAAGCAATTTAAGATGACTCTCAGTTTTACTCTCTTCCAAATCTTGCATGGTCCCTGAGCAGAGAACACTTAAATTACACGTGTGTATGCAGAGAAAGCTGGGTTCATGACTGTTGGTCTCATGGATCTTTTAAGATTTCAATGTCTTCTTTTCCTGGTTGTGAATTCTTCTTCCCCTCCATGTGCTGTGCTGATTACCCAGAACAATCAGGCCCAGGACACGTTCAGAAGAGGATGACAGTGTTTGATTTCATTTGTTTAAGCAGATTGGATTCACTAGGATGAAGGTTAGAAGTGGTACAATAAGTAAATTATTCCTGGATTGAGCTCTGCTATGAGGGGAAAAAGAGCAAATCTGCTCACTAGGAAAGCGACCCTGTTAGTGTTGTGGATGGGTATTGTTGTTAAGTGCTGTTGAGTCCATTCTGACTCATACTGACCCTACATAGGGTTTCCAGGGAGCAACTGGTGGGTTTGAATTGCCAATCCTGTGGTGAGTCTACAACACCACACTAAGGCTAATCTCCAACAATTATGTGCTTGTTCAACTGTCTTAGTTGTTACAATAATGATATGCTTCCGTACCGGTAGGTGAATAGCTCCTTCCCTAAACCAACTGAATGTTTTTCTGACTCCCAAGACTTTCTCACATCCAGTAATTAATGGGTTAATGCATGGCCTAGTAAGAGATCCTTAGGGTCCTGCACGTGTATGGATAGGTCAATACCTGCATCATGTCATCCCTGGCTATCAGTATATGTCTGCCAGGGATACTGAGGTGTTTCCTCCAGAAGAGGAATTCTGGGTGAAAGAAGAGAGCTGATTGGAAAACAGTTTAGTGTAGTGCTTCCAACCCATTGATTTTACCAGTGAGTAACTCTGGTAGCGTAGTGGTTATGAATCGGGCTGCGAACCGGAAGGTCAGTAGTTCAAAACTACCAGCAGTTCTGCTGGAGAAAGATGAGGCTTTCTGCTCCTGTAAAGATTTACAGCCTCGGAAACCCTGTATAGGGCCACTATGGGTCAGAACCGACTCGACGGCACTTAACAACAACAACAACTATTGCCTTAGGCATGGTGTCTGATGCATACTTCCCAGTTTTCTTGTCTGTTCATTTTCCATCTATCCTTCCTTCCTTCTTTCTCTCCATCCTTCTTTCCTTTCCATCTGTCCATCCATCTACCCTTCCTTCCCTGCCTTCCACCTTCCCTGCCTTCCACTCTCCATTTCTTCCCTCCCACAAATACGCATGCCCACCTGGAAAGCTTGTCTGATGGTGGCCAGTTAAACATTTAAATAGCTGAGTTTGGGGAATGATCATTAGCCTAGTTTTGAAGGTCAAACAAGACACGGGAATGAAAGTCTTTGGAAAGTATGGATTACTTCCCTGATGTTGGGACTGCCATCCATTAAACAGTGGCATCAGTTCCTGGTGTTTATTCAGAGAACAGACTTGGGCATTTTGTGCAATATGACATTCTGTGAGATCATCCAGTCCTTCCTGTATTCATGTCATTTGTGTAAATCCCACTTGGAGCCCAAAGGACTGGGAGACAGCTGCCATTTAGCTAGTGTTTGGTAAAAGTTCCTGTGGACTCAGTATTTTTCCAGGTGCTATTTTTTTTTCTCTCAAAAATGTAATGAGCTTTATAGATTTTGCTGGATGGAAAAATAATATGAAGCATCTATAAAAATGTAAAGAATACAGAACAAGTATAAAGACCAAATAAAATGAACCCCAAATCCTAGACACAAACACTTTTCTTTTTGATAAAAAATCCCTTTAGGTATCTTTCTATGCATGCATTCATTTTTTTTTCACATAAATTGCACAGTACCTGTTATTTTATAACCTTCCTTTTTCTCTGAATAGCATCAACACATGCAGACAGCTCTTTTGCGTTGTTGTTAGCAGGTGTCATTGCATGTATACCGATTCATTGCGACCCTATGTACAACAGAATGAAATGCTGCCCACTCCTGGGCCAACCTCACAATCTTTGCTACTCCTGAGCCCATTGCTGCTGCCACTGTCCAAGCCATCTCTTTGGTGGTCTTCCTCTTTTTCTCCTACCTTCCACTTTACTAACCATGATGTCCTTCTCCAGGGACTGATCCCTCCTAAATATATATCTGAATGATGAGAGACAAAGTCTGGCCATCCTAGCTTCCAAGCAGCACTCTGACTACACTTATTTCAACACAGATGTGTTTGTTTTTTGGCAGTCCATGGTACTTTTAATATTTTCCTCCAACACTGTAACTCAATGGTATCAATTCTTCTATGGTCTTTCTTATTCACTGTCCAGCTTTCACATGCATATGAGTTTGTTGAGAATACTATGGCTTGGGTCAGACACACTCTAGTCCTCAAACTGACATTTTTGCTCTTCAACACGTTAAGGAGGTCTTGAGAAGATTTGCCCAATGCAATATGTCATTTGATTTCTTGACTGCTGCTTCCATGAATGCTGGAATAATGAAGTCTTTGACAACTTCAATCTTTTCTCCATTTATATTTGTTGTTCTTGTTAGGTGCTATTGAGTTGGTACCAACTCATAGTGACCTTATGTACAACAGAATGAAACACTGCCTGATCCTGGGCCAACATCAC
>NW_006408519.1:30507435-30516388 GCF_000296735.1 Chrysochloris asiatica
CTGCATACTGCAGGTTGCTAATGAATCTTCCTCCCATACTGATGTCATGTTTTTCTTAATATAATTCCACTTAGACCCAGAGTCACTTGTTTGAACAGAACAAGGGAACACTGAATGGTTTAAAATCCAGAAAGGTGTATGTCAGGGCTATATAATCTCCACCATTCTTATTCAATGTACAGAGGTTCTGAAGGCAAGGAAGCCAATATCTCTGGTTTCTTTCAGCACAGCTTTTAGGCTTCTGTGAGTGTTGAATTATTTTCTTGCATTTCTTCTTGGTTTATCAAGTTCGTGCTTCTGTTTTGTGTGCTAGGCATCTTTTAAAGTCTATAAATACACCAGCACACCTCGTTTTATTGCACTTTGCTGTATTGCACCTCACAGAGAATGCATTTTATTTATTTATTCATTTACAGATCGAAGCTTTGTGGCAACTTTGCATTGAGCACTCTATTGGCACCATTTTCCCAATAGCATGTGCTCACTTCATGTCTCGGTGTCACATTTCTAACAATATTTCAAATGCTTTCATATTGCTTGTTGTTGTTGTTAAGTGCTGTTGAGTTGGTTCCTATCCATAGCAACCCTGTATAGGGTTTCTGAGGAGTAGATGCTGAGCTTGAACCACTGACATTGCGGTTCAGATGACTTTGCAGTCCAGCGCACTAATTCACAATGCCACACCAGGACTCCATAGTGCTATTCACATTTAATAGACTATCCACCCACTGCCACTGAGTTGATTCTTACTCGTAGTGACCCTACTTAGGGCTTCAGAGCCTATTAATCTTTATGGGAGCAGACAGCCTCGTCTTTCTCCCATAGAGTGATGATGGGTTTGAACTGTCAACCTTGCGATTAGCAGCCCAACACCTAACCCACAGAGCCACCAAAGCTCTTTAATAAACTATGGTATAGTGTAAACATAGCTTTTATATGCGCTGAGAAATCCAAACATTTGTGTGACTCTTTTTCTTGTGATATTTGCTTTATTGTGGCAGTCTGGAATCAAACCCACAATATTTCTGAGGTCTGCCTGTATACATGCGCCACCACCATTAAAGATTGTGTGGGATTTCATTTCATTTATTTTATTATCTCCCAGCTTAGGTTATTCCCCCTATTGGTGGATGCAGTGATTGTGAAATAAACAACTTTAGGATAAATTCCTAGAAATGGGAAGGCTGAGACACAATGCCATATTTGTCAGGGGCTATTAAGGGACAATTTCAGATTGAAGAAGTTGGTAGAATTCTTCTGTTTTTGCCCTCACTGGCTTTAGTGGTTTGTGAATAAATTTGAATTATAGTGGTATTAACTGGGCTTCCCTGTAGGCGCATGGATATTGTCCTATCACAGATAGCGTTGTACCTCATGACTGATCTGGATATGTTCTTTTTGACAATGAATACAACACCATTCCTCTTCAATCTGTCATTCCTGGCATAGTAAACCATGTGGTTGTCAGATTCAAAATGGCCAATACCAGTCCATTTCAGCTCACTAATGCCTAAGATATCGATGTTGATGCATTACATTTCGTTTTTGACAACTTCCAATTTTCCCAGATTCATACTTCGTACATTCCATGTTCCAATTTTCAATGGATGTTTACATCAACAGAGAACTTTCAGAGGTTCAACCCAGATTCAGAAGAGGCCATGGAACGAGGGATATCATTGCTGATGTCTGTTTGAGCTTGGCTGAAAGCAGAGAATATCAGAAAGATGTTTACCTGTGCTTTATTGACTATACAGAGGCTTTCGTTTGTGTGGATCATGACAAGTGTTGGACAAAATTGCAAAGTATGAGTATTCCGGAACACTTAATTGTGCTCACGAGGAATCTGTAACTGGACCAAGAGGCAGTTGTTCAAACACAACATGGGAACACTGAATGGTTTAAAATTAAGAAAGGTGTGCGACAGGGTTGTATTCTTTCACCATACTTATTCAACCTGTATGCTGAGCAAATAATCCGAGAAGCTGGGTTATATGAAGAAAAACATGACATCAGGATTGGAGAAAGACTCATTAACAACCTGCGATATGCAGATGATACAACCTTGCTTGCTGAAAGTGAAGAGGACTTAAAATATTTGCTGATGAAGATCAAAGAGCACAGCCTTTGGTATGGATTGCATCTCAATGTAAAGAAAACAAAAATCCTCCCCACTGAACCAATAAACAACATTCTTATCAAAGGAGAAAATATTGAAGTTATCAAGAATTTCATTCTTCTTGGATCAACTATCAACACTCATGGAAGCAGCAGTCAAGAAATCAAATGATGTATTTATTGCATTAGGCAAATCTGCTGCACAAGACCTTTTTAACGTGTTGAAGAGCAAAGACGTCAGCTTGAAGACTAAGGTGTGCCTGACCCGAGCCACGGTATTTTCAAGAACCTCATATGCATGCGAAAGCTGGACTGTGAATAAGGAAGACCATAGAAGAATTGATGCTTTTGAGTTATGGTGTTGGAGGAGAATATTGAAAGTGCCATGGGCTGCCAAAAGACCCAACAGACCTGTGTTGGAAGAAGTACAGCCAGAGTGCTCCTTGGAGGCCAGGATGGCCAAACTATGTCTCTCATACTTCGGACATATTGTCAGGAGGAACCAGTCACTGGAGAAGGATATCATGTTTGGTAAGGTGGAGGGTCAGAGAAAAAGAGGAAGACCCCCAACGAGATGGATTGGCCAAGTAGCAGCATTGATAGACTCAAGCGTGGCAGCAACTGTGAGGTTGGTCCAGGATCCAGGAGCGTTTTGTTCTGCTGTGCAAAAGGTCACTATGGGTCGGTACTGACTCGATGGCATCTAACAACAACAACATTAAGGGACAGGGAGGCCTGGTGTGGTGCTGTGGGTTAATGCACTGGACTGCAAAGTCTGTTTGAACTTCAAGACCAGCTGTTCAAGCTCAGCAGCTGCTCCTTTGAACTACATGGTTGCTATGAGTTGGAACTAACTCGATGGCACTTACCAACAACAACAATTAAGGGACATAATTAGTATGCATATATTGGAGCTTCAGGCTAATCTGGAACTCAAGATTTACAGGACTTAGAATTTAGGGCATGCTCACAGAACAGTGCAGAAAATGGTGAGGTAAGAAGGGCCACTGAACATTGGAAACCATTTCAATGAAACTGGTCAGAGATCTTGCTTCAGAGTCCTTAAATATGGCCTGGACCCAATGGACACTGGAGGTGGTTGCACAACTTGATTACTAAAATTAATGTCACTGAATTGTACATACAAGAAATGTTTCATTGTCTATCTATCTATCTGTCATCTATATATTCTAACCTCAACAACCTACCTTGTTGTTGTTATTGTTAAGTGCCATCGAGTTGATTCCGACCCATAGTGACCTTGTGTAGGGTTTTGAATGAGCAGCTGGTAAACTTGAACCACCAACCTTGCAGTTCAAACAACTTTGCAGTCTTAGGCATTAGCCCACAGCGCCACACCAGGACTCCTACCTACCTATCATCTATTCATCTATCTACCCACACACCCATCTATCATTCATCTGTCCATCATTCTACCTGTCTGTCTGTCTCTCTCCCTGTCTTGCTAGCTATATCTTGGCATCGCCTCTGGGAAAGTATTCTGGGAAAATCCTGCCTAAAGAAAAGGGAACAACTAGGTTCTTTTCAGCTCAACAGTTAGCAAATGCCCCTTCCATGCCAGACATGGGATACAGAGGTAAGCACACGTGGTCCCTGGCCTCAGGGGCTCTCAGTCCGGTAGGGACACAGAGTGAGGTGGACTCCCATGGAATCTGCTCAAGATGCAGGTGGACCAAGGGAGCAGGAATGAACCAACTTGACCTGGTGTTGAAAGGTGAGCTGGTAATCCTCAAGGGGTTGGAAATCCCCAAAGTCACAGCAGTGTGGTGATGTGGGCTCAGTGAGAAAGTGTGGGGTGCTGGAGTCCAACAAAGAGAACAGGAGGTTGGACTCTGGGGCCATCTGCGCCTTCACATCCTCGGGGTTTCTTATTTCCTCCCCTGCTACTGGCTGAGCTTCCTGGCAGAAAAGACTTGCTTTGCGTCTTCTCTCTGTAAAGTAGAGACACATGCTGAAGATCTAATGCGGAGCCTGGATCCCTGCCTGCCACAGCTGTGCCACAGATAACTGTCCCTAAGGTGGCCTGTCACACAAAGTAGTGGCCGGAGGAGATGACTATGCTGGTGGTCCCAAGCCCATTTCTGAGGACAGGCCAGCTACATAATTTGCCGATCACCATGTCAAAATGCAGGAAACAGGCTTTTTCTGCCTTTCTCTGTCTCTCTCTTGACCTGTCATGGTGTTTTTAAAAATTTGCTACTTAATGTCATTCTCTCTCAGGAGTACTTATGAGTGCAGATCAAACGAGAAATGGAGTGTATTGTACATTCTAGGAGTTATGCCGGGCTGCCAGGAAGAAACAGCTCACAGAGGTCCTGTGGCCCCAAGAGAGGGCAGGAAAGACCATGGCCAGGAGGCTGCCTGGGAGTCTGAATTCGGTTCGGAGCGCTCACGGCCAGCCTGAGTGATCTCGGAGTGGAGCTGTGGTTGAGTAGAGACTATGCAAGATTTGACTAAGAGTCACCTTTGGAGGTTCTTGTTATCCCATGCTTTTGTGATTTTATAGTAGAGTTTTAGGCAAAGTTCATGCATTCATTCAACAAACTCAAATGCCAGTCACTCTAGAAGATTCTGGTAACAAAAAGGCCGATAAATCTTGGTTCCTGCCATGAAGGGTTTGTTCTCTTGCTGGAGGCCGGGCACAGCACAACTATAATCAGGGCTGTGTGTCTGGTGCCTTGGGAGAGGCAGGACAAGGCTCCATGGTGCACAGGGGTAGGTCAGATCTAGCTGGTGATGATGATGTCAGGACAGGCATCAAGATGGAGGTGACCTGTGGGCTGGACTAGGCAGCAGAATGAGGAGGGCATGGGGCTGTGAAACAACTGGGTTAGTCACATCCCTTTGCCTGAGGGTCCTAAGACTGCAGAGTATGGTTAGGGGTTATTTCTGACTCAAATCACTCAGAACACCCTGCCCAGAGGCCTGTGCGCACCCACTACTGTTGTGTTGTTTTGACTCACAGCAACCCTGTATGACAGAGAGGACTGCTTTGTAAGGTTTCTGAGGCTATAAATCTTTAAGAAAGCCTTGTCTTTCTTCAGCAAAGTGGCTGGGGGGTTTGAACCACCAACTTTGTGTTTAGCAGACCAGTGTTTAACTCACTGTGCCATCAGGGATCCTGACCTTTGTATCACCTGGCTGAAATGAGACCACGCCCTTCTCCATCCATAATCTGCCTTTAGCATCTCAGTGGCCCTTGCTCACAGAGTTGCTACCTGTAAACAAAGGTGGCTCTCAGATGACATCACTGCAGCTGTCGGGGGAGCTTTGAGCCCTTGGCTCTCAGGCTGGCTGCCAACATCCTTTCTGCCTAACAGAAGGTAACATCTGTGGCTGGAGGCATAAGGCAGGCTCAGTCTGAGTCATTGGAAACTGGAAAAAGCAAAACCTCAGACTGAGCAAAGAAGTCTTCGGTTGTAGTTAAGTTCTGGCACCAACTTGGTCAGAAAGACTTATAGGCTCCTTGAATATGGACTGTTCCCAGCCTCCGGGCAGGGTGTTAGCCCCATGGTGAGGGAGTATGCCAGGGGCACATGTGGTTTTCAATAGTGGGGAAGGTAGCGCCCCCTATTGTTGCTTAATTGACATACAACAGAGCCACAGACCCCTTGGTACTTCTCTTTAGGTCTTCCTCCACTCCTCATTGCCAAGAAATGACCACGTTTCTAGGTTCTGAGGTTCACTTTTGGTGCACAAGTTAAACTTGGGTTGTGTTTTATAACTGATGTGTATAATTAAGGTGGAGTCCCTGGGTGGTAAAGTGAACCCACTTGCTGCTCACTAAAGAGTGATTTGAGCCTACCTAGATGCACCTTGGAGTCCTGGTGTGGTGCTGTAGAATAAGCACTGGACTTCAAGGTCTGTTTGAACTGAAAGGACGGTGGTTCAAACTCACCAACCGCTCCTCGGAAACCCTATGTAGGTTTTCTATGAATTGGAACTAACAACAACAATAGAGGCACCTTGGAGTCCTGGTATGATGCTGTAGAATAAGCACTGAACTAACCACAGGGTTGGTGGTTCAAACCCACCAGCCCCTCCATGGAAACACTATACAAGGTCTCAACAGAGGCACCTTGAAGGAAGGGCCTGATAACCTACCTTCAGAAAAAGTCATTGAAAAATCTTACAGAGCGCTGTTCTACTCTGACACACGGTGGGTCACCATGAGGCAGAATCAACTCCAGGGCAACTGGTACTGGTTATAATGAATGCAGTAATATCCCCCCCCCCCCCCCATCTTCCCTATCTACAATCTGTTTATAATTGAGAGCCCACCTCAGTGTTTTCTGCTTGACTGCATTGATTTTCACAGCAGCCCTGTGAGAGTCATGATAAGGGAATTGCTTACACTTGTTGTTAAGTGCCGTTGAATCAGTTCCGACTCATAGCAACCTTGTAGAGGGCTTCTGAGGAGCAGCTGGTAGGTTTAAACCACAGACCTTGCAGTCCAGTGCTGATCCTACAGCAAATCCAAGGTACAGCTTAGTTTTTCTTTGTTAAATTGAGTTTTTATTTATTGTGTTTGTGGGAACTCTGTTTGTCTTAGTCAAAACTCCTCTATGAGTACTTTTCTTAGATGTGGTACTCCTGGTGAGAAGTTGGGTGAGCTGGCTGAAATTATCTTGCTTTATTGATGTGTGCATAATTCCAGTCAGAATCCCAAACGCTGCCAAAATCAAAGTAGATCCCATTTATTGCAGCTCCCAAATGATGCACACTTGTCGTGGTTAGAAAGTTGAATTAGACTCATTGGACAGAACTGTTCTTTAAAGAGTTTCATTGCCTGTCATCCGATACCACTATACATCACAGAGTTCTAACATTATTGTCTGGAGAGTTCTTTTCACCTTTTCTTCTCTCTCTCTCTCTCTCTCTTTTTTACAGGAAATGAAAGTCAGTGCGTGTCATGAATAATGGATGGCTTTAGTTACATAATTATTGCCAATGATTATGAAGGCTAGACAGGAATATTTAATTTCTCTATCAACATTAATACGAATCCAGGATTTTATTGCTTTGCAAATGCTCTTTTCATGAAATTTGGAAAATAGGTTGTACTTTCTCTATGAAGTCTTAATGAATGTTTTCCTTTGTGATGACTATTCCATTATTTAACATTTTTCTTAGAGTGAAAATGGTGTTGTTGATAGGTGCTGTTAGGTCGGTTCTGACTCATAGAACCCCTGTGTACAACAGAAAGAAACACTGCCCGGTTCTGAGCCAGCCTCACAATTGTTATGCTTGAGCCCATTGCTCCTGCCACTGTGCCATTCCATCTCATTGAGGATCCTCTTTGTTTTTGCTGACCTTCCACTTTACCGAGCATTATTGTCCTTCTCTGGGGACTAGTCCCTCCTGATAATACCACAGTAGCATGGTGGTGATTTATTGAGGTTTTGTGTATAGCTGGTAGAATGGACCTTTTGTCTTTCTTTCTTTTTGGCTGCTCTGCATCTTTGAACATCTTTTGCAATGTGTGTATTCTTCCCAAGGTAAAATCCAGATCGGTCCTTTCCCAGCTTACTTTGTGGCTACAATGTAGGCCTGTGACCCAGGTTCACAAATCGGATGCTCTTATCTGAGAACTTGGGTTGAACCATTAGTGACATGAGTAAGCAGGTATGACACAGAACCCTTCTAGCATGGGGAAGTACAAATCGACCTGCATGGGGAGAGGCTCTGAAGGGAACTTCCAGTCTCTGGTGCTGTAAATAAGATGAGGCATCTGTGTTCAGAACTGGGCTTGAGCCAGGACCTAGCTGTGCTGTGAGTTGGGCATTGCTCCTAACTCTATAGCCTTCAAATTGGTTCTTGGGACCTCCTGGAAAACTTGCAACAGGTTCACATTCCTTTTCTAATGTATCTAGCAAGAAAGGTTGTCTGTTGTCTGCAGCTAAGGAACCCAACAGAGACCTCCAGAATATGAAGATAATGAGAAGAAAATAGGACTCTTTCATACATATCTTCTTTAGCTGTTAGCAACAATGCCAACTGTGTGGTGAAAGGAACCCTGGTGGTAGTGATTAAACACTGGAATACCGTGACAGTTAACCTGATGACCAAGTGGGCTTTGCACCTACAACATCACACCAGGAAGGAAGGATAAAAGGTTGCTGTTGTTGTTAAGTGCCGTTGAGTCAGTTCTGACTCAATAACAACCCTGTATAGGGTTTCTGAGGAGCAGCTGGTGAGTTTGAACCACCGACTTTGTGGTTCAAACTTACCTTGTGGTTTAGTACTTATCCTACAGAGATACACCAGGACTCTGTATAAAAGGTTAGGGAAGCCGGCAGCATCCATTGTTTTAGTAACATTTGAAGATTATGAAATACTGACTTGCTAGTTTGGGTAGTTAGTTGTAGTTGTCTTAATAATGAAAGAAGAAAAGGAGTCTTCTGGTAATTAGTACATGGACTTAATGATGGTGTTTTGCTTATTGTCTTATATCTAAACAAGGATGTATGTTTTGTTGTTGTAAGATAACTATTTTTCTCTGATTATGAACTAGTGTATCAGTTATATCATTGTATTAGAATATTTGTTCTAAGTTGCCTATTTAATACTGCTTGCTTTACAAATACCTTGATGATTGTAAGAAATAAGAAAGGGAGAGAGTCTTGGCTTCAACAGTTGCAACTGTCACACTTGTAAAGGTAGAAGTTTTGTGACAAAAAGAGGGGAGTAATAATACTAAAATCCTTCACTGCCTTATAAATATTAGTTTCCCTTGCCTACTATTGTAAAATAAACACTTGAGTAGGATAGAAAGGAATATTGGGAAACATGAATAGAGAAAACCTGTAAGCCC
>NW_006408519.1:30517768-30530928 GCF_000296735.1 Chrysochloris asiatica
GATTAATGTGCTGGACTGCAAAGTTGGTTTGAACTGCAAGATCGGTGGTTCAAGTTCATCAGCTTCTCCTCAGAAGTCCTATACAGGGTCGCTATGGGCCAGAATTGACTCGATGGCATTTAACAACAACAACAACAACAACATAGCTAAAGAGGCCCTTTGGTGGTACAAATGATTAAGTGCTCACCTACTAACTGAAAGGCTGACAGATCAAACCCACCAGAGGAGCCTCATAAGAAATCCCTGGTGATCTGCTTTTTATGGGTCACAGCCCTGAAAACCCTGTGTGGCAACACATGGAGTCACCGTGAATTGGAATCAATTTGACGGTAACTGGATTTTTTTTTTTTTTTTTGGTAGCTTAAGACAGCTGAAAATCAGAGCAGTTCTGTGATTTACCCATAGTCACATGGCCTCTGAATAGAACTGAAAACTGAATTTAGTTCTTCTGGTCCCAGAATCCTATATTCTTTCTAGGCCATGAGCCCCTCTTACACCTGCAAGAGTTCATGTTTACCAAGGATATAACTATTTCTAAAAATAAATGACTATTTCTTGGACAACACACAGAAAGGGCAAAAGAGTAGAATTGAAGAGATGGAAGCCAGAACCAGTAAACTGGAAGACAAATCTCTCAATACGGCTAAGATAGAATAGAAAGCAGAAAAAAGGATAAAAAAAATCAGAAGAGAGTCTAAGACCCGTGCTGGATAACATGAAGAGGAATAATTTAAGAATTATGGGCATTCTGGAATAGGATGAATCATAAAAGTCCACAGAGGAGATAGTTGAGGAGCTTCTGGAATAAAACTTCCCTAACATCTTGAAGGATGAGAAGATAAACATTCAAGAAGCTGAATGAACCCCAGGAAGGATAGACTCCAAAAGAAAATCACCAAGACATATCAAAATCGAGTTCTCCAAAATTGAAGACAAGGAGAGAATCCTAAAAGCATCCAGGGAAAAGAGAAGTGTTACCTACAAAGTCAAGCAAGTCAGATTAAGCTCTGATATCTCAGCAGAAACCATTCAGGTACGAAGGCAATGGGGAGACCTACATAAAACCCTAAAAGAAAAAAAAACTGCCAACCAAGAATTGTCTATCCAGCAAACGTGTCAATCAAATACGATGGTGCAATCAAAACATTCCAGGATAAACGGAAGCTAAGAGATTTTGTCAAAGCCAACCCAGTGCTTCAAAACATCCTAAAGGGAGTTCTTTAGAATGCAAACCAACAAGAAGAGACAAGAACCAGAGATTGACTAACGTGACAACACCATCCAGAACTCAGTCAACATATAGCAGAGTTCAGAACAGAAAAAATTATAACAACAAATTCAGAGGACCTGTGATTCCAATCAAAGATCAAAATATCAACAATGTCAAAGAAGGGAAAAACATAGGAACAGAGATCCAGGTGGTGATGAGGTCAGGTAGATTGCAGGATACAATGTTGTTATTAAGTGCCGTCGAGTTGGTTCCGAACCATAGCGACCCTGTACAGGGTTTCCGAGGGCGTAAATCTTTACGGGAGTAGAAAGCCTCATCTTTCTCCCGCAGAGCAGCTGGTAGTTTCGAACCGCTGACCTTAAGGTTCGCAGCCCGATTCGTAACCACTACCCTGCAGGATACAATAGACTGTCTTAAAAGCAGGGAAAAGTTAATAGACTATAAGGTAACTCCAAAGAAAATTAATACTTCACAACTTATCATGAAAATGGAGTTTCAAGCAGAACAAGGAAACATTAAAACTAAGAAGAAACCAACCAGAAATAGCATAAAAATAAATGACCATTTCTTTCTTTTTCTAGAAGGGAATCTTGAAGCAAGGACTGATTAAGTTGATAAACACTGGTATAGAGGCAAGTCTCCACTTTGTAGATCTGGTGGTCTTTCTACTCTATTGTCATTTATATCTTGATTTATATCTTGTCATTTATATCTTGATTGTGATACTCACAGCTACCTTGATGGATGAGTTGCAGGGAGGGAAGGATGTCAGTGGTACATGGTGGTGAGGCGCAGGTACCACAGGCTATGTTGTCATGTGAGATTTGGGGAGAGAGGGAAATTCTACCTCCTTGGCCATTGTTCCCCTAGGGCTGTGATTATGAGACTTGGTCCCTGCCCTTACTGATAGCAGTCTAGTGGGTTAGATAGGCATGCACACAGTTGAGTCATTCCTTCCTGTGGTCTGTGTCTCCAGATGGCATTGACCTCTTCCTCCTCCCTCCCTATCTTTGCTGCTAATAGTCTTTTTTTTTTTTTTTTAATGTTTTTATTGTGAATTGAGTGACAGTTTACAGGGCAGATCATCAGTTTTACATTCAAAAGATCATACACCTTGTTTCATTATAATGATTATAATTCCCTCCATGTACCATCAGTATTTCTCTCTATTCATTTTAGCTCTTTTTTAAAATTATTAAACACTCAGGCATATATAATAATTTACACCACCAAAGAGCACATTCTGCAAGTCTGCCTCCTGGCCACCAGCTCTCAGTCCCTCTCTTTCCATGAGTCTAGTGTCCTCAGATGCTCCCTCTCTCCATGTCCCCATCTCTACCTCCATCTCTGGTGTCACTGCTTCTCTGGATAGGGCCCCACATTCAGCTTGTGCCCTTGATGGTCCTAGGGTCCTCTGTTTCTGGACTGTCAGATTAACTACTCCCCCATTTTTGTTACAAAACTTCTACCTTTACAATTGTGACACTTGCAATTAGTCATGATAATAATCACTCACTATTGAATCATAAGAATCTTATCCCCATCTCTTTTTACTAGACCCATCTAGACAAGACAAAAACTATTCAGTGGGGACTCTATCTTCCCTCACATACTCTTAATTTATTGTTTTATTGTGAATTATATGATAGTTTACATGGGAATAGTCTTTGTTTTTAAAGTAAGTTTAGGTTACAGAGAAATTTTATAGAGAGTTTCCCTATACTCCTTCCCCCCCACTCTTTCTTTAATTAAAGATTTTCTGGAGGTGATAGCAATCTATATGCAGTTATAATCAACAATACAGAGAGACCCCAGCTGTCTTTTACCTTGGTTGGCTCAGTGATAACATCTTGCAGAACAACAATACGGCATCACTACCAGGACTTGGGCATTGATACAAGCCATTAAGCCTACTCACGCAGCCCTACGTCTACTTCTTCTCATCTGTGTGTGTGTACATATGTGTAGTTCACGCTATACAATTCATCACATGTGTAAATTTATGTATCTACCAGCACAGTTAAGCTGCAGAACAGTTCTGTCATTACAAAGACCCCTCAGGCTGCCTTTTAATTTTCATAACCACATTCATCTCCCTCCCTGATTTATTTTTAGTCTCATGTGCCCATGGCACATATAAAGATGCTTAATAAATGTGTGTTATATTCATAAATTAACTACTTGTTCCATAAGGTAGACCTATGGCATAGTTAATTTCATTTATATGTATTTTATGGAGATGCCTCAGAAATTGTATACAGGATCACTATGAGTCAGAATTGATCCAATACCACTTAACAGCAACAACAAAAGTGGTCTCACAAGATGTCATTGCATGTATTTTGGACGTGTGATCTGGAGGGACCTGTCCCTAGAAAAGGACATCCTGCTTTAAGGAGAGGGTCACTGAAAAGAGGCAGACTCTCAATGAGATGTATGGACACAGTGGCTGTAGCAATGGCCTCAAACATAACAGTTGTGAAGGTGACACAGGACAGAGCCTGGTTTTGTTCTGTTGTACAGAACCTGGTTGCTATAAGCTGGAACCAACTCGACAGCATTTAACAACAACAACAATGGTACAATGGTTAAAATGATGGATGGCTAGCCAAAGGGTTGATGTTTCAAACCTACTAAGAGGTTCTGTGGGAGAAAGAGATGGCTGTCTGCTTCTATAAAGATCACAGGGTAGAAAATCCTATGGGTCAATTCTACTCTGTCACATGCAGTTGCCATGAGTTAGAAATGAACTGCTGGTGTGGTGCTGTAGGACTGAGAACCACAAGGTCAACAATTCAAACCCATCAATTGCTCCTTGGAAACTCTGTCCAGGGTTGCTATGAGTCAGAATCCACTCAACGACGGCACTTAACAACAACTATGTGATGCAAGAAGCCCTAATGATGGAGTGCTTGGCTGCTTACCCAAAGGTCTGCAGTTTGAAGCCCCCAGCTGCTCCTTGGGAGACAACTGTCGTGATTAGCACTTTGTAAAACCTGTGGGGCAGTTCTACTGTCTCGTCTAGAGTCGCGGTGAGTTGGGATTGACTAGACAGCTATAAGTTTTACTTTGTGATAGAAGGAACCCTGGTGGCTCAGTGGTGAAGCTCTCAGCTGCTAACTGAAAGGTCAGCAGTTCAAACCCACCAGCCACTCCATAAGAAAAAGATTTGGCAGTCTGCTTCCTTAAAGATTATAGCCTTGGGAGCCCTATGAGGCAGTTCTACTGTGACCTGGGTTTTTGGTTTTACTACGTGCTAGAGGCCGGTGGTGGTGAAGAATCCTCACCTTCCACATGGGAGAGTCTGGTTTCATTCCCAGCAATGCACCTTCTGGACAGTCACCACCATCAGCCATGGTGCTGAACAGGTTTCAGCAATGCTTTCAGACTAAGGTGGTCTAGGAAGAGAGGTCTGGTGTTATACCTCAGAAAATCAGCCAACAAAAACCTGATGGATCACAACGTCTGATTAACAACTGATCACAGGCATAGCTCTGGTGTGGTGCTGTGGGTTAATGCACTGGACTTCAAGGTTGGTTTGAACTGCCAGGTCAGAGGTTCAAGCTCACCAGTCGCTCCTTGGAAACCCTATGCAATGTTGCTAAGATTTGGAGCCGAGTGAACGGCACTTAACAACAACAACAATAGGAATAGCTCAGAACTGAACAGTGTTTTGTTTGATTGTGTGTGGGGTTGCCATCAGTGAGAAGGCCACCCAGAAGCAGGGACCAGCATTGAGGAGACATGTGAAACAAAAACAAAGCTCCTGTTGTCAAGAACTGTTATTTATATATTTTTTTCATATTTCTATTTCCAACTCTTTTTTTTAAAGACTTTTATTGTAAATTAAGTGAAAGTTTACAGAGTAGATCACCAGGTTTGCATTTAAAACAATCGCATACTTTACTTCGTTTCAATGATTGCAATCCCCTCATTGTGCCATCGTTAACAGTTGTTGTTAAATGCCATTGAGTCAATTCTGACTCATATCAACCTTGTGTAGGGTTTCTGAGGAGCCACTGGTGGGTTTGAACCACTGACCTTGTGGTCACATCAGTTAGCAGTATTTACTTCTGTTTCCTTTAACTCTTGCACTCCTTCCTGTGTCTCTGGCTGCCTTCATTTTTCCTCTTGTCGTACGTTGCCTGCCTCGTCACCCACGTTAACACGTGTTTGCCCTCTAGCCTGCCTCACAGAACATTTAGTCTTATGATGAGCGTGAACATTTGTGCAACAGTTATGTAAACACAACATGGCACACTCTGTATTATGATGAAAACAGCCCTGGGGACCCAGAGTGCACAGAGCTTGGGGCCTGGTGAGCCTGGGGTGTCCAGGAAGGCCTTTCTGAGAATGCGAATGCTAACTGGCCACTGACAGGGAACAGTGCTAGCCAGGCAAAGAGCTGGTGAGAGCAAGTGGACCCCAGGTAGAGAGAGAAGCAGGTGCAAAGACTACGAAGTAAGAGGCCGTCTGCAGCTGGGCCCTGAGTCTTAATCTACCTGTGGTTAACTGGCCCGGAATCCAAGCACGCTGGAGGCTCCTCCTCCCGGGACCTGCTCTGAGCCTCGTGTTTGCTGATCTTGGACCTGAAGACCGCTCAGGGAGCTCCATTTCAGATGGAGATAGGCAGGCACCAGGCAGGTAGACACAGAAAGGAATTTCCTAGGAGGTGGCGCGTCCTGTGGGAGTGCCCTCTCCACTCCACGGGCTGCTGGACTTCCTCAGTTGACAAGTGCTGAGTGCTGGCCTTCTACTTTGCTGACTTACCTCCAGTTCACTAAGCTGGTGAGTGTGGGGCCAGGGGGCATCTTCAGCCGTAGGTTGGAAGGCTTTCAGGGGTGATGCTTCTCTGTCTCTGCTTGTCCTTAGGGACCCAGGTCCCCACAAGAGAGCTAAGAGGCTGGGGTGCACCATCAGACTGCTGTGTGGCTTCAGACAAGTTCCCACGTGGGGAGAGTGGCTTGTATTGTACCTAGCTCTAACTGGACACTTGACAAGATTCATGTTTGCGTGGCAGCAGAGTGGAGATCTGACAGGCCAAGGTTTGATTCCAGCTCTGCTGCTCAGCACTGTGGGACCGAAGCTCTTAGACCTCAATTCCTCATCTGAAAGAGAGATTGAACACATCCCTCTGATGGGTGCTGGGAAGATTAAATTTAAAACAAAAATATAGATGGAGCATTTAACCCAGTGCCTGGCTGACCCCATGTGCTCAATGAACTGCGGCTATTGGTACTGAATAATGGTATTAGGACAGATGAGTCTGTTGAAGAAAGGATACAATGTACAGTGAATAACTGTATAGTTGTGGTAGTTGTTAGTGCTGTCCAGTCACTTCTGACTCATAGCGACCCCTTGCACAACAGAATGAAACACTGCCTGGTCCTGGTCCAGCCTCACAACTGTTAACACCTGAACCCACTGCCGCTGCCACTGTGTCAATCCATCTTGTTGGGAGTCTTCCTCTTTTTCACTGACCCTCAACTTTATAAAAGAAGCTCTGGTAGCATAGTGGTTATGAGTCGGGCTGTTAACCTTAGGGTCAGCAGTTCAAAACTACCAGCTGTTCCGTGGGAAAAAGATGAGGTTTTCTGCTCCCATAACGATTTACAGCCTTGGAAACCCTGTACAGGGTCGCCATGAGTCAGAACCGACTCCACGGCACATAACCACCAACCACCACCACTTTATAAGCACGATATCCTTCTTTAGAAACTGGTCCCTTCTGGTAACATGTCTGAAGTATGAGAAACGATGTCTTGCTATCCTGGCTTCTAAGGAGTTTTCTGGTTATATTTCTTCCAAGACAGATTTGTTTGTTCTTGTGGAAGTCCATGGTACTTTTTAATAGTCTTCTCCAATACCGTAATTCAAATGCATTAATTCTCAGGTCTTCTTTATTCTTTGTCCAGCTTTCAGAGGCATGTACGGCTATCAAAAATAACATGGCTTGAGTCAGGCACACCTTAGTACAACTGTACAGTAGTCCCTGCTTATCTGTGATTTCACATTGTGGTTCAGTGACCCAACGTCAATTGCCGTTTGAAGGTACTTCAGAAAGTAAACAGTCCTTACATTCCATGAGTTCATCTGGGACATGAATCATTCCTTTGCTTAGGGTGGATGCTCTGCGTTCTCTTCCCATTCATCAGCTGCTTATGAGTCCTCTGACTCAGCAGCTACACTGTCATGGCGGTCCAGCACTGGCACTCAAGTAACCCTTATCGTACTTGATAATGGTCCCAAAGCGCTAGAGAAATGATGCTGGCACTTTGGATATGCCAAAAAGAAGCCGTAAAGTACTTCCGTAAGTGCGAATGTGAAAGTTCTCAACTTCATGAGGAAAGAAAAACAAAAGCATAAGCAGAGGTTGTGAAAATCTACAGAAAGAACAAAACTTCTATCCATGAAATTCTGAAGAAGGGAAATAAAAAATACGCTGGGTTTTCTACCGTGCCTCAAACTGCAAAAGTTATAGCCACAGCGTGTGATAATGTATAATGGGGAAGAACACAGTACATGTAGGTAGGGTTTCAGATATCAACTGTGGGGCTTGCAATGTATCTCTGGGGATAAAGGGGAAGTATTATATCGACTCAATCCCACTGGGATCTTGAAGGAAAAACATTCAGCCAGAAGACCTGGTTCTGCTCCCAGTTTGACCAGCTTGGAGTTAGGTAACTGAGCAAGTTGTCAAACTCTCTGAGCCTCTGCTTTCTCATCTTCAGTTAAGAATAATAGCGGCTATGTTATGTGTCAGGAGCTGCTCTAAGTGTTTTACATATAGAAATTCACTTAATCTCCACCACTCTATGAGGTAAGCACTTTTTGGATACCTATTTGGCAGATGAGGAAACAGAGGCATGGAGAGATTGAACAGTTTCTCCAGATCACACAGTTCATAAGGAGAGTCCAAAGTCAGTCCTGAGTCTTCCATTTGATGCTGTGAACATTCAGCCTCTCTTCTCACAGGCTTCTGTGATGCTTCCATGTACAGCAAGGTGCTTGGAAAAGGGAAACATAACTCTGGTAGCGTAGTGGTTACGAATCAGACTGCGAACCTTAAGGTCAGCGGTTCGAAACTACCAGCCACTCTGCGGGAGAAAGATGAGGTTTTCTACTCCCATAAAGATTTACACCCTCGGAAACCCTATACAGGGTCGCTATGGGTCGGAACCTACTCGACGGCACTTTAACAACAACAACAACATTATACGAATATAACCTGCAATCCCTACCATCTCAGCGGGGTCTCGACATTGCCCACACCTACATCCTCCTTTGTTTTATGTGTGCGCACTTGTTACTGTGTAAACTGAAGGAAGGAATAGAGAGGAACGTACCTTGTTTATACAAGTTCAATACGTTAACCTTCTCCAGTTCTGACTGGGGACTGAGGGTCAAGGAGGTCTTCCGCATTGCTTGGGGGGTCTGTGAGTTTATTATCATTTCAGTACTAAATCTTTACTGAGAGTCTCTGGATTCAAGGTTAAGAACGAGGCATGACTCTAGACTCCTTTTTCTGTTGTGGCATTTCCAGGTAGACAGTGGGAGGGACAGGATAAAGAAGGCCCTGCATACTTGGGACTCAGATTTTGACCCTAAGCTGAGCCCGAAACTCCAAAGACAATTGCTCCTGGAGAAGTCAGCAGGGCTGAGAGAACTTCCTCCTCCTATTCCAAAGGCTAACCTCCAGCTTTTGTAGAAGTAATTTACAAGGTGGTGTAATGTCTTGGTGGTGGAGTGTGGGAGAGAAGGTTTGATGGGACTCTGCTGTGTCTGAGATCCCTGTAAACCTCACTCAAAAGACTCACTCGAGACAAGTGGTTCTGCAAAGGACCTCCTCCTTCTGTTTGATTGTGTGAGCTTTATAGATGAGCCTCATGTCTATTTCCTTTTATGACGGACACCTGTGAAAACAAAGGCAATGACTTTCTGGTGGGGATTTTTTTCCCTTTAAGATCGTGTCAAGGCTACAGATGACTGGGAGTTGTTTATGAATAATTGCATTGCGCTGCCTCATTATGTTTCAAGTTTTAACTGATTAGATGGCTTCATCCGACTGCAGTAATTAAAGTTTTTATCCTTGAAACTAATCAGCTTGAGTGAAGTGGAATGTCCCTCTTTTTGCTGCAAAAGCCATGAAGGAGCTCAAACTTATAAATGAGGTATTGTCCTTTGCAAGTCATATTTGAGATACCATATCTTCCCTTTTCAACAGCGAGCTGCCGTTGTTTCTAACAGATAATGTATTTCCTTTTGTTTTTCTTTTTTAAGTCTAAACAGAGTGATGCTGTAGGATAAACACTGGACTGCTAACCACAAGGTCAGCAGTTCAAACCCACCAGCTGCTCTACAGTAGAAAGATGAGCTTGGTAAATATTTGGTTACATGCTGTGGACTCGGTTCCAACTCATAGTGACCCTGCATAGGGTTTCTGAGGCTGCAAATTAAAGGAGAAGAAAGCCTCATCTTTCTCCCGCGGAACGGCTGTTAGTTTCTAACTGCTGACCTTGAGGTGAGCAGTCAGACTCGTAACCACTATGCTACCAGAGCCTTGGAAACCCTATACAAGGTTGCTATAAGTTGGAATTGACTTGAAGGCAATGGTTAACTAAGCTGTGATTTTTTTTTTTAACCCCTTGAAACATTTGTATGTGATACTCAGGAGTTCTGGGGTAATTTTTGTTGAAAGAAAGTGGTTTTGAATGAATAGGATTTAAGGTGCTTCTGTGATCAGGGTTAGCCTGGCAAAGGTTTGGAGAAGTGTTGTGGGGATTTGTGTTCTTGCTGAGGTCTTAGCATTCCTGCAGGGTAACCCAGAAGTTCTTGCAATAAACATTCATATGACCTTGAACTGGTTCCTTAGTTTTTCTGAACCTAAGTTTCTTGATCTAATTCAACAGAATGAGTAGTTTGGTTTTAATTGGTGGTTTACCAATTTAAAAAATGTAAGTTCATTCACACACAGCTCAAACTCTCAATTTATAAAACAGAAGATAAGGGGTCCTCTCAGATTGAAACAGTGGGAGAAGCGGTGGGCAGGTCATGAGCCACCTTGTCACTACTTGAGCTTCCTTCACCTCCTAAAACCATCCTCCAGGTGGGAGTATCTAGAACTCACTTTCCAACCCCACCTGTAACTTATAACCTCTTTATTGTAGTAATTCTGTGTTGTCCAAAGAGTTATGTGGCCATGACTTTAGTTTTCATCTCTTTTTGACCAAAACTGTGCAGTCCTGTAAATGAGTTTCTCTGAGCTGTTTGGTTTTTGTTCTCTTGGAGAAGCCGATATAAATTCTCACTCCTCCTTGTCGTATATTTTGGGGGTATTTGTGGTTATCAGTTCATTGTGTTGTAGGGTAGTGAGTTTCACATCATGAGAAGTAAATAAGCAGTGGTTGACTTGACAGTTGTCAGAGCTTGAATTTTATAAGACAGGTACACCTTGAAAACCTATGATGTATGTTGTTGATGTTGTTAGGTGCGGTCTAGTCAATTCCAACCCCTAGTGGCCCTGTATATAACAGACCCTGCACCCATCCTCACAACTGTTGCCATGCTTGAGGCCATTGCTGCTGCCACTGTGCCAATCCATCTCATTGAGGGTCTTCCTCTTTTTCATTGACCCTCCACTTTGCCAAATATGATGTCCTTCTCCAGGGACTGGTCCCACCTGATAATATGTCCAAAATATGAGTGTTGAAGTCTCGTCATATTGGCTTCTAAGAAGCATCCTGGCTGTACTTTTTCCAATATAGATTTGTTTGTTCTTCTGGAAGTCGGTAGTACCTTTCAATATTTTTCACCAACACTATAACTCAATGCATCAATTCTTCTACGGTCTTCCTCATTCATTGTCCAACTTTCACATGCATCTGAGGCTATTGAAGTGTGCTTGGGTCAGGCACACCTTAGTCCTTAAACTGACATCATTGCTCTTGAACACTTTAAAGAGATCTTGTGCAGCAGATTTGCTTATTATACATAAAGCACTAAAATACTCTTCAGTACTGCCTAGGGGAGTAACTACTTCAGTGAGAGGAGTGCAGTTAAGGTCACATTGTCTAAATGTTCTACATAATTGCTTGAGCGCTCAATTGCACAAGTTAGTAAAATATTCAGCTTTGTCTTTATTGAAAATATACTTTATAACTTTTAAATTGGAGCCCTAGTGTGGCACTGTAGGATAAGCACAGGACCGCAAGGTTGGTTTGAACCACAAGGCTGATGGCTTAAGCGCACCAGTCACGCCTCAGAGACCCTAGACTGGATGGCTGTGAGTCATGAATCAGAACTGACTTGACAGCACTTAACAAAATCCACAACTTTTAAATTGGCCTGGAAATTCCAAGGGCAGCTTTGCTGTCAAATACCAAAGAGACATAGCCACGAATTTGTCTATCGTTCCAAAGTACATTTCTATCGAAAAGGAGGCTATCTTGGTCTGCGCATGCTGCCGTAACAAAAAAATATCACAAGTGGGTGGCTTAAAAGAAGAGAAATGTATTGTCTTATGGTTTTGGAGGCTAGAGAATGATTCAGAGAATCAGTACTCAGTAGCCCCGGGTCAGGAACCCCAAATGTTTTTGAGCAATTTTTGGCTTTAATGTTAGGTGAGAGTGGAGTAAGGTGGATAGGAGATCAAATGATATAAGTAGGGAGAATACAATCTCATCTTAACTTGATTACATCTGCAAAGACCTTGTTCATATTTACAGGTACTAGAAATTAGGAGGCCAATATATCTTTTTTGGGGGATGCAATTCAACCCATACATGTAATCAATACCAACCCATAAAACTCAACCCGTACGTTTAATCAATATATGCTCATCCATTCCTCCAATCTCTTCTCTGCTTGTTGAGTTCTTCCTTTTTTAAGACCCAAATAGAGTGTTACCTCTTCTGAAATGATTTTGTTAAGTCTTCTAGGCTCATATAAGACAGTCATTCTTCCTTCCATTGTTCACTTGATGCTAACCTTTTACAACACGTCTCAGATGGTGCTACAACTGTGTGCACCTCCTTCTAAGCCAAGACCCTGTTGTATTTATCTTATCATCGCCTAGCACAATGCTTGAAACACAAAAAGGTACCATAGACTATTGTTGCCTGACCATCTAAGGGCCTGGTGTAGAGAAATAACCAATAAAAGATGGTTAGGCATAATAAAGAGCCAGAAAAAGGGGATGCATTAGAAAAGGAGTGGTTTTTAAGGTAGAAATGGATGAAGATCGAGACTGGGTGACAGCAAGATCGAGTGTACCAGTTAGCAGAGTACAAATGGTTTTCCAGGCCCAGAATTGAATGGTTTACACTTTCTCCCCAGCAACAAAGTGAATATTAATGTGAGTGTCAGCAACTGATGTTCAAAGGATTCTCTTTTGCGTATGCCCTTAGCTTTAGAATAGCCTTAATTTCTTTCTGTTGACATATTTTTGCATAGGGCCAAATATATGAATTCTTACAGCTCTTTCTATCTATGCATTCCATCCATCCATTCATTTTCCCATCTGTCCAATGTTCATTGACCTCTGCTATGTGCGAAGCACTGTGCTACGTATTAAGAATACAGATGTAAGCTTAGAATTTCTGTTTTTTTTTTTCTCTCTCTATTGGCCTTTAGTAGCTCAGCATCTAATAAAGGAGAATGATACGTATATATTTTTTCAAGTATATTTTGTGTAAGGATTCCATTGTATTTGTATACCACAATTTATCAATTATTTTGTTAATGGCTATTTGGATTCTTTCCATATTTTGGCCCTTACAAATGTTACTAAGAATGTTCTTGTACCTGTATTTGGATACATAAATGTATGAATTTCTATTGGGTGTGGAATCCTGGTGTGGCACTGTAGGATAAGCATTGAACTGCGAACGGAAAGGTTTGTGGTTCAAACTCACCAGCTGCTCTTTTGAAA
>NW_006408519.1:30531028-30532333 GCF_000296735.1 Chrysochloris asiatica
ATTGGGTGTGGAATCCTGGTGTGGCACTGTAGGATAAGCATTGAACTGCGAACGGAAAGGTTTGTGGTTCAAACTCACCAGCTGCTCTTTTGAAATCCTATACAGGGTCATTATGAATTGGAACCAACTTGACGGTACTTAACAACAACATATCATAGGCATGGAGTTGTTGACATATAGTGTGTGTGTATATATGTATATTCAGAATCAGTAGATACTCCCCAAAATTATATCCATCTATGGTCTCAGCATTAAGGTAGTTATGAATTGGGCTGTGAACCTTAAGGTCAGCAGTTCGAAACTACCAGCTGCTCCATGGGAGAAAGATGAGGCTTTTTGCTCCCATAAAGATTTACAGCCTCAGAAACCCTGTACAGGGTCACTATGGGTCAGAATGAACTCGACAGCATTTAACAACAACAACATGATCTCACCATTAGTGTATGAGAGTGCCTTGCTCTCACACCCTGCCAATATTTATTGTGGTTTGTCATAAATTGGAGTCATTCTAGTGGTAGCACTGGTTTTTCTTTTGTGTCTTTCCTTGATGACTAGTCAGGTTGAATATATTCTCATATACTTTGTGGTTCATTGGATGTCCTCATCTGTGAAGTATTTTGTCAAGTTCATTGCCTATTAGGCTATCTGTTAAGAGGAGTTTTCAATATATTCTAATATGAGTCCTAATATGAATTGATGCTTTTGAGTTATGGAGTTGCAGGAGAATATTGAAAGTACCATGGATGGCCAAAAGAACAAACAGATATGTGTTGGAAGAAGTGCAGCCAGAGTGCTCCTTGGAGGCCAGGATGACTAGACTTGGTCTCTTGTACTTTGGATGGGACTAGTCACTGGGGGAGGATATCATGTTTGGTAGAGTGGCAAGTTGGAGAAAAAGAGGAAGACCCCCAATGCGATGGGTTGACCCAGTGGCAACAGCAATGGGGTCAGGTATAGCAGTGATTGTGAGTTTTGTAAAGGTCCGGGCAGTGCTTTGTTCTGTTGTGCATAGAGTTGCTATGAGTCAGTAACAATTCAGTGGCACCTAATGGCAACAACAATATGAGCCCTTAATTAGATTTATATATTTATATATTTTCTCTCTCTATGTAGCTTATATTTCATCTTTTAATGATATATTTTGATGAACAAATTTCAATACATCAGTCTTTTTCATTATTATTATTATTTTTAATGTTTTATTGCAAATTATGTGATAGTTTACATGGGAGAACATTAGTTTTACATTCATCCTATCGTATATCATTTCATTGCCATGGTTACAATCCCCTCCATGCATCATCA